>NC_044554.1:31511402-31834527 GCF_007565055.1 Rhinopithecus roxellana | reverse complement strand
TGTCCACATTTTGTTTCTTTTGAAGTTAAGTCCCGGTTGCATAGCTTTCTTTGCAGCCCAGGCTGGGTCGTTTCACACCAGTGTGCAATTTTATCTCTATGCTTACTCCCTGCTAATCCCAGCAAAGTTCTTAGTTCTCCTTTGTAACATCCATGATCAGATGATGTTTAATTACCAAGAATTCTTT
The DNA here is from genome assembly GCF_007565055.1 of Rhinopithecus roxellana. Taxonomy (NCBI): domain Eukaryota; kingdom Metazoa; phylum Chordata; class Mammalia; order Primates; family Cercopithecidae; genus Rhinopithecus; species Rhinopithecus roxellana. The sequence continues at coordinate 31,834,340 of NC_044554.1, read as the reverse complement.
TGCTTTTTTTTTTCTTGGGAATAAGCAAAGAAAGAGATCCGTTATTTGGGATGTTTCTTCAGCAAAGTATGTTTTAGCTGCTTTAACGTGTTTTATTTTCCTCCAACTAGAATTTTTTTAGATAACACTCCATTGATGTTAATAATCAAAAGAATGTTAAACACAATAATTACATTTACCTACTGACTCTTGACGTGGTAATAAGCTTTCTGATACAGGCTGGAACCCATGGTTATGAGAGAGCAGTACGATTTCTAAGTTTCTAAATTTTCTTTGTTTTGGGCATTTTTCTTATCTCTTGTTTTCATTAAAAGAGAAAGGAGCTATAGGCTGAAGAGGAGAGATATGAAGCTTCTAGAGCCAGTCTTATTGGAAGGGGAGTTCTAAAGAACTCGGTGGGGAAGGAGGCAGGTTTTAGGAAGGTACCAAAGCAAGTGGTGAAGGCAAGATAAAAAGAGGGCAGTGGAGCTGTCCTGAGTTTGATAGGATTTGTGTTAATAAAGTTTAATAAGAGGGCACATCTTTCCACCTCACCATTATATAGCTGTGTTGGTCAGTTTTGCTTACTAGAACAGAATACTATAGGTTGAGTGGTCTAAACACCAGAAATATGTTTTTCATGGTTCTTGAGGTTGAGAAGTCCAAGAGCAAGGTATCAAGGTACATGCAGATTCCATGTCTACTGAGGGCACATAATGAGAAGCTTCAGACAACCATTTTCTTATTGTATGTTCTCATTGGAGAAAAAGAGAGAGAGAGAAAGAGAGCACACACTCTTAAGTCTTTTCTTATGAGCGCACCAATCCCATCATAGGGGTTCCACCCTCATGACCTATTAACCCCCAAAGGCCCCACTTCCTAATACCATCCCACAGGGGCTTAGGGTTTCAATATGTGAATTTGGAGGGACACAAACATATAGTCTATAACAATGGCCTCTCAATCCTCATTGAAGTAGACCATGAATTTTAAATATTAGGTTGTGCAAAAGTAATTGGGGTTTTTGCCATTGAAAGTAATGGCAAAAACGAGCTAACTAGATAAGTATGTAAACATAGATTTTTATTAAGTAGTTATGTTGTAAAATAATTAGAGGATGTGGTTATCAGGCTCCTTAGCTATTTATTATAGAAAAATACCAACACTTCTTCAAGCGTTTGGCTGCCTGAAAGTTTCTTAGTGATGGAATACACTCCGTGAAAAGCCTCCCAGGTAGTTTTCCAGAAATCCTTGGTTTGGCTCATCCATCACAGAATATGGAACTTTCAGCATCCCATTCAGGATCCACTTGTCAGCCCTGTGAAGTATCCGCTGCCTTGCTTTTGTACCAACAGGAAATCTATTGTTTAGAAGTTTGTTTTCTAGCCCCTTTTCATTGTTCTCCCCCCCCAAAAATATTGGAATGAGACAAGTTTTATTAAATGATATAAGTGTCATTTCAGGAATGTGAAAAGTGAATCCTAAACAGACTTTTTGGAGGTATGTATTGATTTTCTAGGGATGCCGTATCAAAGTACCATAAACATGGTGGCTTAAAACAACATAGTTCTAGTCTCTCAACGTTCTAGAGGCTAGAAGTCTAAAATGGAGGTCCAGCAGGATCTGAAGGTCTCTGAAGGCCCCAGGGGAGGATCTTTCCACTCCTCTGGCTTCTGGTGGTTACCAGTAATACTCATTATTCCCTGGCTTCTAGATGCCTCCCTCCAGTCTCTGCCTCCATCTTCACATGTTCTTCTCCCTGTTGTATTTCTGTATCCACATTTCCTTCTTCTGATAAGGACATCATTCATGGGATTAGGGATCGATCTAATCATTACCACCTCATCTTAACCTGATTGTATCTGCAAGAACCCTATTTCCCAATGAGGCCACTTTCATAGGTTTCACAGTTAGGACTTCAATGTGTCTCTTTGGAGGATACAATTTAGCCCATAGTAAGGTATAAGTGATTTATTTTGCAACCACCTCTAATTATAAGTTAGCATACTTCCTAAAGGAGATTCATACATCTGATTTTGTATTATCCATTCTCAAAGATGGCTCTTATGAAGTTAAAAGTCAAACATACAGTTTGGGAAATGTGAATAACTAAAAGGTAGAGGCATTCAAACAAACAGCACAACAACAGAATTTAAAGTATTGTGCCTAGTGGATATAAATTTACTGGTCATAAGAATTTGATGATCAAATTTCTGAATGTGATTTTGTAACCTCTGAGTAGGACCAGGTATAGAATTACAAGGAATCAATTTTAAAAATGTCCAAGGGAATTTCTTGTCCATATGAATGAGAGAGAGTGAGAACTTATCTCTGATAAATATTAGAAAGCTTTGTGTAAAACAAAAAAGTAAATGATAAGAAAATGTATCATTGGTATGAAAGTACATTCTATGTGGAACTAACCAAATGTTGTATCCTTCCATTTGGGTCCTTACACATGTAATGTAGAGAGAAGAGAACACCCAGCTAAGACTTGGGGTCAGCAATCCTCAGAGCAGAATTACTACTTAGGCACAAGGGGAAAGAATCTGCATTCATTGCTTTGTTTGACCCAAACATTTTCAGGAACAAATTAATTTGTAACTTGACCTTGATATGTAGTACCATGGAAACCTACCACTAACAAACAAATGAAATTATTAAAGACTTTACTTGTAGATAGTAATAATACTGGAAATAAAACAACCACACACACACAAAGAGTGCAATTAAAAGAAGAAAAAAGTCTTAAAGTTGCTCTCATTTTTCCTTAGAATGTAGTGCCCTTTCCAAAATAACATGTATTTAAGAATAAATTAAGCCGTCTTGTTGTCATACTGTACTTGTCTTGGAATTTTGTACAATGGGCATCTGCTAAACAGTGAAGCGTGAGCTTCAAACCATAGAAATATTATGAAGTGTTCCCAGAGAGTTGTTTATGCTAAAGCAGCATGAAAAGTTCAAGAGAACACCAGTGGCACCCCATCAGTATACATTAAATTCCTTACTGGCAGTAAGAAATGCCCTCACATTTAACATATAAATGCTGGACAAGTCGGCTCTCTTATGTGTAAAATCTCATAAGAAATGGCTTCAGGCCAGGCACGGTGGCTCAAGCCTGTAATCTCAGCACTTTGGGAGGCGGAGGTGGACAGACCACCTTAGGTCAGGCCCCAGCCTGGCCAACATGATGAAACCCCATCTCTACTAAAAAAAAATACAAAAATTAGCCAGTCATGGTGGCACGTGCCTGTAGTCCCAGTTACTTGGGAGGCTGAGGCATGAGAATTGCTTGAACCCGGGAGGCAGAGGTTGCAGTGAGTCGGGATCACACCACTTCACTCCAGCCTGGGTGACAGAACAAAACTCCGTAACACTGCTCCACCATCCACCAAAAAAAAAAAAAAAAAAAAAAAAAAAAAGAAAAAAGGAAATGATATGGTTATTTCCTTCAAAATATAAGTCCTTAAACTCAAACTGTAATTAGATTGTTTGATTTTCTCTTCACTGGCTGAAGTAATGGTAAATCTTTTTATCCTTTTTCTAGCCTGCTTTTGCAAATCTTTTTGAGTATCCTTTGGTGTTTTCATTCATCCTGTCTGTTATAGAACTAAGACCTACCTTCATTCATTTATATCCAAAGAGATTATGGAGCAACTAACAAGTAGTAGAGCTTGGATTAATTAAATCTTTTCTGAAAACCTGGCATTATTGTTCATGCTGAGGTACTGAACAAATCAGGGGAAAAATGCTTGCTCTTGGAAGACTACATTCTAGGTGGGACAGTAAATAAATAACATTGGTTAAATGAGTGTATTTGGGGAAAAATTAATCAGGGAGGGGATAGGAAGTTCTTGGGAGGGGGGGTTGAGGATTATCTTTAAATGGCCAGAGAAACCTTTGATTAAGAAGATAGCATTTGAGCAAATTCCTCAGAGGAATGAGAACACACACACCATGAGAAGACGGGAGAGAAGAACCCTCTTGGTAGAGGGAGAAGACAGTGTAACCCGATATCCAGCTGGTGTGTGCAGGGAGTGCTTAGGAAAGGGAGTCAGTGTGACTGAAAAAAAGTGAGGTTGGATTGTGAAGGGTCTTTAACAATGACTGAGAAGATTGGACCGAGTGAATCTAGTTGATTTTAAAATAATCTCTCAGGCTGCTGTTTTGATAAAAGGCTGTAGTTCCATGAGGAAGAACAGTAGAAACTGTTGTAATAACCCAGATGAAAGAATATCAACTAGATTGTAGCAGTGGAGCCAGTGGGTAATGATCAATTCTACATACACATTTGGAGGTCGAGCCAGAGGACTTGCAGACAGGTGGGATATGGGGTGTAAAAGCCAAAGGGTCAAGGATGATACCAGTCTTCCTGACGAAAAGGCTCATGCCTCCCCTTTCCACTGTTTTACACTTTCTCCCTTATCCTTCCACAATAGGAGGTCCATTTCACTGTGTTTCCCTGAAAATGACTTTTGACCTATGCATCCTAAAACCAAGGAATTTGTTGTCTATGTGGTCATAGTTCCACCAAAATTAACGGAACCATGGACAGCTCCCTCCCAAACAAAATTCCCAGCATCCTGTCTCTTCTAGTTTATTTTGATGGGTTCTCAGTCAATTCCTAAATTCCTCAGGTCAAGTCTTGGCTGAATGCTCTTTCTGCTGCATCTAGGGTCAATAATCGACTGATTTAAAACCCACTATGGTAAATTAAAATTCTAATTTGGGGACCTTGCCATTTAGAAATAAACAAGTAGAGAACCCTTACTTAAAGCTAGGAAGCTGTTATAATAAAAATAGCCTTTAAAAATATTGATTCACAAATAACCTCCTCATGCATATACTTCTAGCTTGAAAATGCCACCTAATTGTAATCTTTTCCTTTTGACCTTTGTTCCATCAGTGGTCCAACAATACTGCTGGGGTTGGAGGGGGGTAGGAAATAAACTATTTATCACCCTTTAAAATATAAACTGAAAATTAACTATCATCTATATTTACATAGTGCTGAATATCCTTCATTAATACTAAAGTACTTGGTTATCCTATCTCACTTTTGTGTAATATGCCTCTCTTTGAAATGCTAATTTAGTATTAATGGCAAAAGCCAACTTTTCCTAACCAAATGACTAACAATTTATTAAATTTTAGAGTGAGATGGGAAAATCACAACTTAGAACCTCAGCGATTTCTGTAAATTATTAATGGTTAATTTGGCTTGGCTAATATTATATAATTTGAAATTATGTTTATTTACTGCTTCCAAACGTTTTAGTTAACCGTTTGTTTTCTATTTTTCTTTGTATTTTTAATATTTTCACTCTAGTCCATTATTATTATATGTGATTGTTTTTTCCATTTTTTTCTAGAGGAGTTTGTCCTCCCCTAATTGTAGTGAGTAATCTAGAAACTCTTTCTCAATTAACTTTTTAAGCAGGACTTGATTGTACAAAAACAACTGCTTGTTCTTGAAAATATTCAAATCAATATTTGCTATTTTATGCAATGTTCCTCATTTTAAAATATATTTTAACTTTTATTTTTGGTTCAGGGGTACATGTAAAGGGTTTTTTACATAGGTAAATTATGTGTCATGGGGATTTGATGTACAGATTATTTTATCACTCAGGTTAAAAGCATAGTACCATAGAAGTGGTATTTTTAATAAAAAAAATACGTATTTTTAAGCCATCACTTTCTATTAGAATATCAATGAGAAAAAAATTTCAATCTAATTCCCAAAGAACTTTCAGGCTTTTTTTATTTGTTTACCAATTATATGCATAAAAGAAAAGAGAGAAAAAAAAGGAATTACAGATTGAAATTGAACATATTAACCTCATCAGAAACTGTTTTTCTGCTTGGAGATTGGAAAGTATTTATCATGTAGCCCAAGGTTCCCAAGACTTTTTTTATAGCTCCCACAAGTAAAATCTGATTAGAGCTATGTTTTAAACTAATTATCATTACAATTATTGTGATATTCTACATGCCTTTGCCTTTTTCTTGCTCTTACAACTGGCTTGCATTGGAAATATTCAGATTTAAGAAATGATTGTAAGAAGTTTTCAAAGAAAATATCATAAAATTACAAAAACTCTTTGACTTTCAAGAATTGGCTTAACCCTGTGGCCATTTACCATCGACACTCTCTGCTTCCTTTTCTCTTGATACTGATATTGCTGTTTTAAAATCATTAGCCTAAAAGAACATCATGATCTGACTGTGAAAATAATACAGGTAACACTAAAGATATGTAAATTAAATATTATGTTGTATGTGAATTTTTTAGCAAATATCTTCTGTATCTAAAATGCTCTTAAGTAGAGAAATTACTGGCCAAATTGTTTAAACGGTAATGCCTTATGTATCTGGTGCAAATATGTGATAGGTGTAAAATGATTACTTGGGAAGCATAAATATGTCTACAGTTTATCCTATGAAGTTGATTTTACAGTGCTTTAACAAAAGGAAAAAGAAATCCTTAAATGTATCCTTCATTTATCATGAGTAATCAGTGTTAAAAAAAATTCAAAGATACACATTAAAAGCATAGTAAGGAAGGCTTTATTCAGGACCATTACAATAGATACAGGGACCACTGCAATGGAATTTTGCAGCGAGGGAAAGAGAATGGGCTCAACTCCAAGTGTAGGAAGGACAAGCGGGAATTTATAGCCAAAAAGCAGGGTTGGGTCAGTAGATAGAAAATTACTACAAAGAAACAATCCAAGGGTACAGGGATTTCTAGCCAAATCCACCTAATCAGAATTCTTGCTGAAAACAGGCTGGGGTGATCAGACATCATCTGTGGATTGGTACAGGAGGAACATGGTCAGATGTCAAGGATGATGAGATACTGAGAACCATCAGCTATCGAGGACGGGGAGTCCTAGCTAAACTGACTTCGCAGGGGTTCTTTTGCTGAAACTGGATTTTACAAGAGAGTAAACAGATGGGCCTAGGAGGAAGTTCAGAGCCTGATTAAAGTTGGGTAAAGAAAAGAATCTTCACCATGTGTCAGTTCAGGTACTCTAAGAAGCAGAGGTCAAGACAGAATCAGACAATCAAGAGATTTATTGGGGAAGTACTTCTAAAGGAAAAAGGTTAAAGAGGAGCTCTGACATTCAGGAATGGTGAAAGGAAAGAAAGAGTGCATGGGTAGAGCCCAGATGGTTGCACAGCTGAGGCAATATTGGCCAGTCTCTAGCAAAAACTGTCTGTTAGAATCCTGTGTCAGAAAGAAATGGCCTGGCTCTCGTACTCCTGCTGTGTTCAGACTGAGGGCAATCCAGGCAGCATGGCCTCAGCTGGTAAGCATCTGTGGACCCTATTTACAGCGGCTAACTCTGACCTCAGGCAGGAAGGGAAGTGTGACCAGGGCCCTTCCTTAGTGGCCACAAGTCATTTGGTAATGACACAAAAAAGCACTACATAAAAGTGGTTACAGAAAGTTATTTGAAGGCACTTCGTGACAAACCAGAAAGAAGTTTGTGGGTTTTTTGTTTTTCCAACAATGTTGGCATGTTTATTTGCATATCTAATACTCTGTGACTGAACAAGTAGGTAGAGGAGATGAATTTAGCATACTTACTTTTTTTAATTGCTGAAAATTCAAATAATATTCTTATATGTGCAAAAACAAACAGAATGGGATCCCATGCCTGTAACTGTGCTGGTCTGTTATTGCTTATTTTGTCTGCTTGTCTGTTTTGTTTCTCCTTTGGGCAATCAATTATTTATATGTGAGTTTAATTATTAAATTTATTATTATTTACATGCCTCTCTTTTAACTAAAATGTTCTTTCTGGTTCTGTGGCTTTTGTGTTTTCCATTGTTGAGTTTTTAAAAAGATCGGATTTTAAAATAAGCTAGTTTTTCTTGTTTGGTTTATTCATGTAGTCATTAAAAACAACTTTTGCTGAACTCACCCCTCCTTTTATTTTTAATTTCTCTTTCTACTTTGGGTTCCCTTTGTCCATCCCAGCAACCAGCTATTTCTCAAGTAATTAAAAATTATTTTCTACTCCTCATGGGAATATTATAGTAATAAGAAATTTTGTAAGAGTTTTTGGCCTTCAAGACCCTAAAAATGGTTGAATATCTCATGGGGAAATTTGAAGTCTTTTTAGGTATAATGTGTGAGAGTGAGGGTCTGGGAATTTAGGCCAAAGACTTTCCTAGTAACATATAATTCAGTCTACTTCAGAAGTTAGCCTTAAAATTACATTGTCTTTAATACTTTTCCAATCAAAAAAATCCCAAAGTCTCTTTGATATGTAGATCTTTTGATCTCTTTCACTGTAGTTAAATACAATTGGTGCCAAAGTTACTATGGCATCATTCCTCTGTAGAACTTAATCTGTAATAACCAGTAAGTTCACTTCCCCACAATTGGGAAGAGAGACCTTCTCTGTTTTCAGAGACCCTAATTAGATCAGTGTGCAAATATAAAATTTGAATAAAGATGTTCTCTACCAGTATTTGACTATATGGTATTACTTCCAGGAGAAGCTACATGCCTCAAAAAATCAGCAATAAAACAAAATCCTTTAATACCTTCAGAACTTTTCCTATTGTCTATGGGCTATTGAACAAAGAGGTAGACTCAAGGATTCAATATATATACATGATTTTAGGGTTAATATTTCAAAGAAAAGAATATTTGAAGGGCAGATAATACATGTAAAGGGGGAATTGCCCCTAGTAAATACATAGTCAATGGTATATGTAAAAAAATGTTGAAAGATCCAAAGAAGGAAAAAATTCAGTTGGGCTTTAGGGTGGAAATGCAAGCTATCAGGCTGAACGAAGCAGGCGGGTAATAACCACTATGTAAAAGCTTAGAAGAAATAGAAAGAAAAGAAGTAGTTCTACTATTTGCTAGCCTAGTGCAAAAGTTGATTTGAAGACCAATGGGTAGAGATTTTGTGTGTTTGCTAAGATAATGCATGTTTTATACCAGGCTCTCACACTTTAATGTCCTTAAGAACCTTCTAGGGTACTTTACAAAACAAACAAACAAACAAAAGTCTTCGGTTGCCTTCTTAGTAAAATTGTGATTCAGTAGGTCTGAGGTTGGGCCCAGAAATATGCGTTTGAAACAGACAGGTGATTCTTCTTTTTTTCTTATTTTATTGGCCAAGAAATCATATGCTATAAAATTCACCATTTAAAGTGAAAAATTCACCATTTAAAGTGAAAAATTCACCATTTAAAGTGAATATACTCAGTATATTCACAGAGTCTTGTAATTGTCACCACAGTCTAATTTTCAGTCATTTTCATGACCTTCATGACCCAAATAGAACCCAAAAACTATTAGAAGTCACTCTGAATTCTTCCACAAAACCCCAAATCGTAGGCAACCACAAATCTACTACTTCCTGTGTCTGTGGATTTGTTTATTCTGGACTTTTTTCTTTTTTTTTTTTTAAAGACGGAGTCTCGCTCTGTCGCCCAGGGTGGAGTGCAGTGGCTTGATCTTGGCTCACCACAAGCTGCACCTCCCAGATTCATGCCATTCTCTTGCCTCAGCCTCTCGAGTAGCTGGGACTACAGGCGTCCTCCACCTCGCCCGGCTAATTTTTTGTATGTTTAGTAAAGACAGGGTTTCACCATGTTAGCCAAGATGGTCTCAATCTCCTGACCTTGTGATCTGCCCACCTCGGCCTCCCTAAATGTTGGGATTACAGTCTGGAACCACTACACCCATCCTTATTCTGGACATTTTATATAAATTGAATCACATAAAAAATTATCTTTTATGATGGGCTTCTTTTGTTTAGCATAATGTTTTCAACCTTTATTCAACTGTAGTTATTCATGTATCAGTACTTTATCCCTATTTATTGTCAAATATTTATATTATATATTATATTTATATTATTTATAAATTATTTATATATTATTTTATATTATACATAAATTATATATTTATATGTATTTATATATACATATGTATATATATATGAGACATTTATTCATTCACAAGCGATGGAGTTTTGGGTCTTTCCACCTTTTGGCTATTGTAAATAATGCTGAGGTTAACATTAGTTTACCTCTTTTTGATTGCACATATGTTTTTCTTTCTCTTAGGTATATACCTAGGAGTGGAATTGCTGTGTCATATAAGTCTATGTTTATTATTTTGAGAAATTACTAAATTGTTTCCTGGGTGATCTCAATGCTTGTCCCTCTCTCTCCATACTTTGAAAAACACTAATGTAGGCAATGATTTGGATATAAAAATGTAGGAAAAAAAGGAACATTTGTTGCATTCTGATAATAAAAATCTTAGATTCCATAAAATGGTAGATGAGGATTAGAAGAGAGACAAAGAAAACATTAGAAAAATGAGACACTGGGTAATGATGTGAGGTTAGCGTCATCAAGGGACAAGTTAGAAATCCATATTTTAAAAAATCATTAAAACAAAATTATAGTTAAGTGATTAAGTAGTAAAAGAAAATTTATAATGCATGTTTATTTAAAGGATTGTTAACAAGATTTTATTTATGTAGAGATGATACAATAAGGTTAGCCCTCCATCACTTACTAAAATCAATGTATTAAGATTTAAGTACATGCAGTAAAAGTTATATGAATTTTGATTCATATACTTTTGAAACAATATACATAATGGTTACCAATCCCACTGTGTGATTACAGAGTAAAGTAGTTATATATAAGAGTGTTTATTGCAACAACATAGTCATCAATAACTAGAAAATGCCTAAATGAACAACAGCAGAAAGATGAAAAAAGATACTGTGGCAAGTCTGTAAAATGGAGTATTATGTAGCCACCCAAAGTCATGATTTTGAATAATATTAAATGATATATGAAAAATGTTAATGACATAGTCTTATTGCAATGGAGATAAAATATTTTAATACAATACAAATTTATAACAGCATTCTCTTAGACCTGTCTAATATTCTCCATATCAGTGAATGTGCCATTGCTCTCCATCCAGGATAAAGAATGATTTTAGTCTTTCTTTAGTTTTATCTCCATGCAACAAATCCAATCCTTCACCCAATCCTATTTAAGTATTTATTTATTATCCATAAACTATTCAACTCATAAATGATTTTATAATCCATCTGCCTCTCGGCTGTTTCACTGCCACTGTGATAAACCGGACTACCATATTCTCTCTGCAGGACTGCTTAACAGTTCTCTGATTTATCCACTGACAATTTCAGTCCATTCTAGTTAGTCCTCTTTCAATCTATCTTCCACTGACTTTGTCTTGCCAATTTCCCCTACTCTTTCCACCCTCACTGACTTCCTGTTTCTCTTGTGATTGCAATACTTATTTATTTGTTTAGCAATGCAAATTTATAACCTGAACTACAAGGATCTTGCATCACCTGGTTCCTTTCTGTGTTACACACATCATTCGTCCTCACCCAGCCTTCTGCTTCTGTGCACCAGCATCATGTTGGCCTTCCTTGAGCTAGTAGAGTGTTATGCTGCCCTTGTCACAGGGACCCTACACATTCCATTTCCTCTTTCTGGAATGTTCTTCAACCTAAGGTGACTACTTTGTTCTTAAATCTCACTGTAATCAACACTTACTCAGGAAAGGCTTCCCTTTGCCTCAGCCCCTGGCTAAGGTCGGGTTCTTTAGTTTTGAGTTTATATAATAGATTACAAAGATATATTAATTAGGGAGATTATTTGTTTAATATCTGCCTACCTCACTGTCCCTTAAACGTCAAAAAAAAAAAAAAAAAAGGCTATATATGTCTTTTTTTTTCCTTTGCTTCTCTTTTCCTGGTTTTCCCTTCTCTTTCTGCTTTCTATGGTTTCTCTTTTTCTACTTACCTAGTTTTATACCCACCTACCCCTCACTGTAAAAGAAAGTAAAACAGAATTTTAGCAATATCTCTGATTCAAAGAATGAATAATAATTTTAATGTTCTCCTTTTTTTGTTAAAATTTTCTGCAGTAGCCATTTGTAGGTATAAAACCAACATGACAAGCACTTTTATAGTACTCAAAATAATAAGTGGAAACTACTTGAATATATTTCCATATAAAAATGTAAAGTTGGCTGGGCGTCGTGGCTCACACCTGTAATCCCAGCACTTTGGGAAGCTGAGGTTTGTGGATCACTTGAGCTCAGAAGTTCCCGACCAGCCTGAGCAACATGGTGAAACCCCATCTTTGCAAAAATTACAAAAGTTAGCTGGGCACAGGTATGCGCACCTGAAGCCCCAGCTACTTGGGAGGCTGAGGCAGGAGGGTCTCCTGAGCCTTGGAGTGCAGTGATCCAAGACTGCGCCACTGCACTCCAGCCTGGATAACAGTGCAACACCCTGTCTTAAAAAAAAAAAGGTCTCTCACTATTATACTATGCAGCCATAAAAAAGAATGAGTTCATGTCCTTTGCGGGGACACAGATGAAGCTGGAAACCATCGTTCTCCGCAAACTAACACAAAAACAGAAAACCAACACTGCATGGTCTCACTCATAAGTGGCAGTTGAACAATGATAACACATGGACACAGGGAGGGGAACATCACACACTGGGGCCTATCGGGAGGTTGGGGGGCAACGGGAGGGAGAGCAATAGGACAAATGCCTAATGCATGCGGGGCTTAAAACCTAGATTGTGGGTTGATTGGTGCAGTAAACCACCATGGCACATGTATAGCTATGTAACAAACCTTCACGTTCTGCACATATGTCCCAGAGCTTAAAGTAAAATTAAATATATATATATTAAAAATTTTCAAAACAGAAAATGTTTACCTTTAGAAAAGTGTGTTTTTAATTTTTTTCTAATTTTACAGAGTTTCATGTGGTAGGAAATAAACTAGATAAAGGGAGATGAAATTTGTCAGGATTATTTTTAAAAATATAAGTGGATAAAAGTAAACCTCTAACATAGCACTTGTGTTTAAATGTACATTTGTTAGAGTTGCTAATAATGTATTCATATAACAAAAGTTATTAAGGTTTCTTCTTTTTTGTCATTGGTTAATGGATTTTACTTTCCAGCATGGAATGTCCATAAACACAATGTGTCCAATAAGTTTAATATTAAAAGACTTCTTATTGCATCAATAATGTCAGAATTCTTTACCATACTTCTTAATTCTTTAAAAAAATTAATTAGATATACATTTTTATTGTTAGGAAGTTAATCTCTTATGATATGTCAAAGTATATAATGGTAAACATCAACCAAATATATTGTCTCTTTTACTTTTCCTTTGCACTTATATATAAGTAATATTTTGTTTTCTTTTAAAGACAAGGGTCTCACTCTGTTGCCCAGGCTAGAGTGCAGCGGCATGATCTCAGCTCACTGCAACCTCTGCCTCCCAGGTTCAAGTGATCCCCCCACCTCAGCCTCCCTAGTAGTTGGGACTATAGGCGTGCACCACCACGCCCAGTTAATTTTTGTAATTTTAGTAGAGATAGGGTTTCACCATGTTGGCCAGGCTTGTTTAGAACTCTTGAGCTCAGGTAATTTGTCCTCCTCGATCTCCCAAATTGCTGGGATTACTTGCATGAGCCATGATACCCAGAAATGAGTAATGTTAAATGTAGGATTTCTATATTCAAAATATTATAGATATAATAACATTAACTTTTAAGATAGAGGGAAAAATCCAAGTCATTGGAATAGTCTTCAGCTATATAATTATAGAAATCCAACTTAGTGACGATTTAAACTTGTTGAAGGTGCTGGTATGGCATTTTGTGGTTTCACGAAGTATGAATTCTATTTCAAGCATCAGCAAACTCTTTTATATAGGGTCATATAGTAAATATTTTAAGCTTTGTGGGCCCTGTGATCTTTCTCACAACTATTCAACTTTGCTTTGTAGCAGAGAAACAGCCATAGACAATACGAAAATAAATGGGTATGTTTGTATTACAGTAAAACATTTACAAAAACAAGTGGCGGGTTGCATCTAGCATGCAACCTATAATTTAACAAGTTCTAATCTATCTAGATTTTCCACCATCTTTAGTACATTGTTTCTCACTCTTGGTCAAGATGTCTTCCATCCCCATTCCAGAAAGAAGTGAACAGAGTAATGGAGCACCTCTCTTTAAGGGCACTTCCTGAAAGATGCTGAAGATATTTCTACACATATCCTGTCAGTCAGAGCTTAGTCCTGTGGCTACAACTAGTTGCAAAGCAAGCTGGGAAATAAAATTCTCCCAGACATTCATGAATCCAGCGCCCCCTCCCCTCAAAAAGAGGTGTGGAGAGATTTTATTACTGAAAAGATCATGAAAACAGATTGTAGGGAAAACTGACAGTATGTACCAACATTAGTGCACAGAAATATCTATATTAACCCTTTTTCCCGTACATAGAACACTTTTATGTTCCTTCAAGTGAGACCTTCCCAAAATCTCATAAGTTATTGCATCCATCCCAAATCCATCTCAGAGGATGTACAGACCTCTTCATCAGGTCAAGGTTTTATTTCTTGTGGTACAGTAGGATATAAATTAAAAATCTGTTAACTGTGAAATGCACTCGTCTTTTGAAAAATGAAAGCATGAGAGACACATAATCATTGCTGGTCCATAACAATTTTAAAATCTTGCTAGGCAGGAATAGCAAAAAGACTATTTTTCCAGTGCCTTTTGTGATCCAGGGTTTCACTCACAGAGGTCCCTATGAGAAGCCATATCGTGATCATATCTGAGAAGGGCATTCTGATTTTTCTTGTCTGGTGGGCTGCATGCTTCCACAACTGACCTCCTGCTGATACAAATTAATGATTAAGGACTGCTGTAGTCATTGAAAGGGCACAAACCTTTGCAGGCCATGCTTATGGTTTCCTTGGCAATGTAAGTTTCTCAAAAATGTTGTACCCTTCTCATCTATTTTGTTTCAGGCAGTTCTATGTGCAAATAACCACACCTAAACATCTGTTCTTGACATAGTTTAAAGCGTGTTGACTATTCTTTTTCATACTTACCTCTGTGTTCTGCCAGTTCCCAGTGGAGGTGAGCCCTCTAATGTGCCTTCAAGAGTACTTGCTCCTCCCTCCTTTTCTTCTCTCTGCCTTTCAACTAATGTCAAACTACCTTGAGGTCCTTTTAGAATAACTCTTCAGTGGATGATGACATTCTTAATCTGATCAGTGCAACGGTACTGTCTCCCAAAGTCTGGTAGACAACCCTTATCTGAAGGTGATGAAAGACATCCCGGGGTCATAGCCTTACTTCCTTCTAAAGCTGCCTCTTGGCAGCCACGATTTAACCTTACACCACAATGTGGTTTAGGACACAGGGTTATTTTTTTTTTCTTTTTTTTCTTTCAAGCTTCTGAATTGGGGATTCTCCATCATTTTAGACTGTCAACATAAGAAGAAAGCACCTTCTGCTTCAAAGTAGCTTTACTCTTATCTCAGCCTTTAGGCTGGTGAGTTCTAGACTAACTTCATTTCTCTCCTGGAGACTTTGCTAAACACAGTAAGAAGGAGCCAGTGCACAAGAGCACTTGAGTCTTTCCAAGCGTTTCTCTTAACATGGAAGTCTCAGTCGGCACCTAATTTGCCTTCTAAAGATAGCAGTTGACAATACAACCAAATATTTAGCTACTATATGACAAAGATCTCAGCTTTCCACAGTCTTCAAGGCCTGGTGTCCACCACAGGCAATTCCATATGCTTTTTTGGCTTTGTCACACTTAGCACCCTATTTTTATGTAGAGTACACACTATGGTATGAGTTTGGATTAGGTTCAGCTCTGAGTAATGGAGACTGAAATTAACAAGGTGAAGATTTCTTCCTTTCTTACATGAGAGAATATAGAATTAGACTGTTCAAGGCTATCATAGTGTCCCATAGAGTCAGGAAGGTAGGCTTTTTCCATCTTTCTGCTTTATATTTAGTACAAAGCAAATATCCCAAATGGCAATTTGAGTGCCAGATACTACATCCAAGTTCCAGATAGGAGAAAAATAGAATCAAAAGATACAGGGTGATTCTCACCCTTTAAGGCCACTCCCCTGAAGTCTCATACAACATTTATGTATGTATCACTTCATTGGCTGAAACATATTAATGTGGCCACATAGAGTTGCAAGGGATGTTGGATAACCAAATATCCAGGTAAAGATCTACATCTATGCAAGGGGGGAAAGTAGTTATTGAAGACTAGTTAGCAGTCTTTGTAACACTCCTGTGTCTGATATTAAACAGTTCATATTATCTGTGAGTTTGATTATAGTTTGTGTGCTCAATTGTACTTAATAAATTGGCATTCAATATTTATTCCTTCTGTGAGCAAATCTTGAAAATTTGTATATGGCTCTTTAACCTAAGGATATTGAGTTTGAAAAATTCATTTAAAGGAGTGCATTTCTTTTTCCAGTTTTCAATTATCCATCATCCTAGCCTGAAGCTTTTTATAACAAATTATTTAGAGTAGTAAAATTAAATAGTTTTTTTAAGCAATAGAATATTTTTAAGCATGCATTTATATCTCTGTTATTCCCAATCATATTTCTGTTCTCCACAAAGACGTTATTCAGTAAATTTCTTGCCTTTAATTTGAGAGAGAAATGGACCATTTCCCAAAACATTAGGATCTATTAAAACTAATGTCAAATATTACCTAAGAGCTTTTTTCTTTAGCTTGGAAAGCAAATGATTATACATTTCTTAGTTTCCATATGGCAGAACTATAAGGAAAAAAAAAAAAGAAATAGGATCATGATTGTATAGTCTGTAGAATAGAAAATTAAGCGGCCAGAAAAACTATCTTTGGAATTAGGAAGCTAAGCCATTGATGGTTTGAAACGAAGTAAGGTGTATTAGGTGAGCAACTCAGTCATAAGGTTCAGGAGAGCAGGAGCTACTCTTAATTTTGTTTATCCCAGTACACTAAAATATGACACAGTGTCTGATGCATGCAAAGTACTCATTAAACATCTGTTCAATGAATTAATAAGGATAATTAACCATATTTTAAAAACCATTAGAAATGTTTATATTATTGTATCTTAGAAGACAACAGTGTGCATGATTTAAACATTTTTATTTTTTGCAATCATGTTATTGAAGAACTCTAAGATGCACCATGCCACATCAGATATGTAATCCATGCAACCTTATATTTTCATGTCTGGCTGTGGCATTAAAGCTTAATTTATAGAAAGCTGTGTTCTTTCCCTAGAATCAACTTAAAGGTTAAAGACATACTTTAGAACATTTTAATCTTTCCTTAATAAACATCTCCAGTTTTTCCTCATAAGAATTTCATCAAATCTTTCTTAAATTTATTTGTATATTTTAAATTTATATTGTCCCTTAAAAAATCACATGCTAATTATATTTTTATGTTTTTTTCTAGTTTATCATTTGTTTTTCAAAGAAAAATATCTTTTAAACTACTTGCTTAATGTTAAACAATGAGCTGGGGTTTTTTTCATTTTTGTTTTTAAGTACTCTATTAATTTTCATTGCCAGTGAAGACCTAACTGGCTAAACAAAGTTACGCCTCAGCAGCATTCTGGTTTGAAACAACATATGTACCAAGTAGGAAAAATGCATTGTTAAAATTCGCTACATGCCTGTAGGTAATGGCACAAGTGTTGAAAGGCAGCCTCTAACTTTTTAAAACATCCATGTTTCAAAATAATTTTAGGAAAATAAATGTATAGGCCTGGCACGGCGGCACACTCCTGTAATCCTAGCACTTTGGAGGCTGAGACGGTTGAATCACTTGAGGTCAGGAGTTCAGGACTAGTCTGGCCAACATTGTGAAACTGTGTACTTAAAATACAAAAAAAATTAGCTGGGCATGGTGGCACATGCCTGCAATCCCAGCTACTCAGGAGGCTGAGGCAGGAGAATCACTTGAACCCAGGAGGCAGAGGTTGCAGTAAGCCAAGATCATGCCACTGCACTCCAGTCTGGGATGGGAGACAGGGCAAGACTCCATCTCAACAACAACAACAACAACAACAACAACAACAACAACAAAATTATAGTATTTAAAACTAACTAAACACAACTTATTTATAGTGGTACAATATATTCATTTAATGTTTTAAAATGCCATGTCTGCCTCTGTGAAACTAGACTGTTGGGTTTAATTATGTGGTTCTTGCTTTTCTGAAGAGGTGAAAGAATAAAGTATCTCAGTGAGAGGAAAGTCCTAGACTGAAAGAAGGCATGGAAATAGTTTGCTGTATTTACAAAGAACTTTAAAGGAGGCATAACTCCTATTATTGCTGTATAATTATTGATTTGGCTTTTCTTTTTAGCCAGTCAAATGACAGCTAAGATTCCCTAAATGATATTGGAAAAAAACACGTTAGTCACAACTTCCATCTATAACTGTTGAAAACACAGAATGTAATGTTTTCTTATTGTGATAAATACATAAAGCATAAAAGTTACCATTTTAACTATATTTAAGTGTACAGTTTGGTGGCATTAAGTACCTTCACCTTGTTGTTGTACAACCATCATCACTAGTGGTGTCTTCGGGACTTGTCATCATCACAAATGAAAACTGCTCATTAAAAACTAGCTCCCTATTTCTCCCTCCTCCAGCCTCCACTAACCAGCATTCTACTTTCTATCTTTATGAATTTGAATATTCTAGGTACCTTATATGAGTAGAAACATATAATATTTGTTCTTTTGTGGCTTATTTCACGTCACATATTTCTTTAGTATCTATATATGTTGTGGCATATGTCAGAATTTTGATTCTTTTCATGACAGAATTGTATTTCATTGTACGTGTATGGCACATCTTGTTTGTTCATTCATGCACCAATGAACATTTGGGGTGTTTCTGCCATTTCACTATTGTGAATGTACTAATGATATACAAATATTTGTTTGAGCCTCTGCTTCCACTTCTTTTAGATATATACCCAGAAGTGGAATTGCTGGATTACATGGTAATTCTATTTTAAGTTTTAGAGGGACTGCTTCACTGTTTCCACAGCAATGACACAATTTTACATCCCAATAGCAGTGTACAAAGGTTCTGATTGTTCCACTTCCTTGCCAACACTTGTTATTTTCAGGGTTTTGCTTTGTTTTGCTTTTGTGGTAACAGCTCTTCCAGTGGGTGTGAAATGGTTGATTTTCTTTCACAAATGAGGTGAAATGTATTGAAGTGAATGTGTCCTGTCCTGACTTACCTTTGGCTTTTATCCTTAGCCCGTTTCGTGTTTCACAATGAGACCACTAGACTACAAGTTCTTTGAGGGCAGGGAGAATGTCTGTCTTATTTACCACTGCTTTTCAACTTCTAATATAATAAGTACTTAATGCATGCTGAATGGGTGCATGCATAAATACAAGAATGTATGACAAAAGTAAATGAATAAACACATGAGTGCTTCTTAGAATCCAATAGAAAGCATTGCTAATTTTTCTTTTGTTGGTCAGGCAAGCTGAGGAAATTTCTAAGAATCATAAAACCCCAAAGCTGATATGAAAGGGCTTGTTAGGTTTTTCTACTTAAAAATCATACATGCCCACAGCAGAAATATTCATTGGCTTTTTACTAGTTCTAGGAACTATTCTGAGTATTTTACTGAACTTATCTCACTAATCCTCATGATAGCCCTGGCCGCTGGCTCTATGTTATGATGTTCATTGAACAGCCTCCAGTGATGTGATTTGCCTACGAATCCTCAGCTCTTAAAAGAGCACAAGTTGAGATTGGAATCTAGGTGTGTCTGACTGTAGACGCTAATCTCTTTTAGCCAGCGTAATATATTGTTCACTAGAATGCCTGCATTTCGTTGGCATTTTGTTAATTACTGAAAAGTAATTAAGAAAAGGTTAAATTGCAATCACTGCTTTTGATATTCCACAAACATCTTACGTTAAAATTTAATCAAATCAAATAGATCAGAATAAAAAAGCAAAATGTCAGATTAGCTACACTTTAGAAACCTCTAAGACCTGGAAAGCTGTTCTGCCTTTTGTAGCTGTCTGAAGTCTGGAAAGACGAATGTGCATTATGTTTTCTCATATTGACTTTCCTCATGTTATTATAAGAACAAGAGACTTACGTGTAGTTAACTACTTTAAAATATCTGTTCTGTGATTAGTGGGACTTAGGAAAAGCTCTGTTCCTTCCACAAGTTTTTCCTTATTGTCTCCACAAGAATACTTGAAATTCTCATATAATGTGGTCTTTTGGGGTAAGGATTTAAAAGCAGTAGTGAAAATGCAAATGTCATCCCAAAGAGTTGATCCAGTAAGCCGTTATCAGCCATTAAGAAAGCAGGAATTAGTTGATTAGAAAGCAGAGCATCTAGAGAGAATTAACTGTTT
The DNA here is from genome assembly GCF_007565055.1 of Rhinopithecus roxellana. NCBI lineage: Eukaryota > Metazoa > Chordata > Mammalia > Primates > Cercopithecidae > Rhinopithecus > Rhinopithecus roxellana. Next base: position 31,814,056 of record NC_044554.1, on the reverse strand, counting down.
AAAAAAATAAAAAAAAAAAAAAGATACCCTAGTATGCCAGAATAAGCTGGCACTTATAAAAACAAAATCTAGAGACAAGTTTTTGGAAAAAATAAAATAAAAATAGAGGTATGTTGGGACAAAAATAACGAGGATAACCAGGAAATGTCAGGTTGGCCACGAATGACAGGAAAGGAACAAGGTGGGCTACTTCAGTCTTATTTTTCTTACATGTCTTCCCACAAAGAAAACGAGTTTCCAACTGGAAATGGGAGAACTTGACAAGAATCAGAAAAAAGAAACTGGAAAGAAACTGGAATCCAAAATAGAGAAAGAGGGAGAGAGCCTCTAATTGCCTGTGAAAGGAGCTCTCAGCAAAGGATATAGATCGGTGATACAAATATTTTTTTTTTTTTTTGAGACGGAGTCTTGCTCTGTCACCCGGGCTGGAGTGCAGTGGTGCGATCTCGGCTCACTGCAAGCTCCACCTCCCGGGTTCACGCCATTCTCCTGGCTCAGCCTCCTGAGTAGCTGGGACTACAGGTGCCCGCCACCTCGCCCGGCTAGCTTTTTGTATTTTTTTAGTGGAGACGGGGTTTCACCGGGTTAGCCAGGATGGTCTCGATCTCTTGACCTCGTGATCCGCCCGTCTCGGCCTCCCAAAGTGCTGGGATTACAGGCGTGAGCCACCGCGCCCGGCCGGTGATACAAATTTTAACAGTTAAAAAGAAAATCATGCATTCTGTGAATTCAACAACTAATATAGCTGGAGGTCGTGACCAGCATCTTTGTTTGAGTGTCCAGGTCGTCCAGGGTCAATGAGAGTACACAGCTTCTTCACGTCTGTAGTCACAATGGACAGTTCCTTTGCCACAAGTGTACAAGGACTGGGACGACGGAATTGACTATTTGTAAAGGGGAAATGGGCCGAGGCTAGAAACTACAGACAAGAATAAACTTGACTTTCATCTCTGGAAAAATTATAAAATTGATTCTTAAACTGGTAATTTATCAGCAAAGTCATTAATGAAGCAAACGGGTTGCACTAAGAATAATTCCAGAACTAATTTCTTTTAATAGAATTGGTAGTTGGCAAGATCAAGAGACTTCCACTGATAAGTAAAAATCATTGGAGAGGAAGCCCTCACCCTTACACATGCATACGCTGTTTGAAATTACTACTATAATAAACCAGCCTGCAGGCAGGTTCCATATTCCTCAGCTCTCTTGGTGCAGAAATGGTTGAGAACTGGATAGAGACACTGTAACTTTAGCATGATGTTTCAGCAAGGTCTTTGGCAAAATCTGTTATGGCAAAATATATTGAACCTTAAAACTCTGGTTACGTTCACTTACTTTTCCTTCAGTATGCATTGGTAACCTCAAATTAAATAGACACAGACTAAGAGGAAAGGTGAAGGAATGTGCTGCTTTTGCAAAGTGAAGGCCCCTCTCCTCACCTGTCTCTACCTTGAAACTGGAATAAAAAATAAGACAGAAATTGGATGAGAAAACATAATAGGATTTCTGGTGACTGTTGTCTGGCAATTAAGGGTTTGAGCACCTCCCCCCAAACACACACACACACATATACACACATAGGTATGTACACCACATCCTCTACTACCACCATGGATAATAGAGTGAATCTGAGTTCATTGAGGTGAAAGTGGGTGAATCATCTTTTATAATTCTTATACATTATAAAAATGTATAACATTCTTATAATTTATATATTCTTATAATTTATATATGCATTCTTATAATGTATAAGAATTGTAAAAGATCCAGTTTTTTTACGGAATATTGGTAGAAGTTGTCTCTGAGGCTGCTTTATTTTACGAAGACTTGCTGAATGTTATAAGCAGCTAGTTGGTGTATTTGTAACATAAGATACGATTGCCAGAATCCCGGCCTCATGGTGCAGGTGTAAGCTTGTAGGCATCTCTGCTCAGGGAGGAAAGTATGGAGGAGGGCAGAGGGCATGGCTCTCCTTCCCACTCATGAGGCCTTCTGACATATCTTCTCTGAACTCTGGACCCTAGTCTAGACACTATTCTTACTTAGTATCTCAAAAAATTTTTTTCTTTAGACACTAGCTCAGATCACTATTTGTAGTTCTTAATTTATGCTTTACATCTTCCTCTACTCTTTTGTTCGATCCTTTGTCAAGGTGCACTTATAACATAGAAATGGTCAACCAAACAAAGTCTTCAAGAGGTAACCCTAAGTCATTACTATGATTTAGTAATGTTTTCTTATGTAATGTTTTTAATCAATGATTCTTGTGGCATAATAAATATATTTGGCCTTTGGTTCTGACTCCTGGCACAGAGCCCCTAAGACCCTTGGAACTTCCTGAGAGATAGGAATGTCTTTTGTTGGTCACAAGGAGTTTCTCTTGATCACATCCAACTTGGGGCGAAACCCCTAGAAAGCCTCAAAATGAGGCTGATCACCGGAAAGACCAAATGATGAGAGGGTTGCAATATTTTACCCCACCTACCAACCTCCTAGAAGGGGAGCAGGACTGGAGATTAGGCTCTATGAAAATTCTTGAATGGCGAGAGTTGATAAGCTTCTGAGCTGACGAACACACAGAGGCGCTATGTTAGTGGCACCGCCAGAGAAGGCATAGAAACTGTGTGCAGCTACTCCCCCGGTGTCTCCCATCATGCCTTTTCCTATGCATTTCCTCCTTTTACCTGTTCCTGAATGTATCATTGTAATAAACCACTAGATACAAACAAAGTGCGGTCTTCAGTTCCCTGAGATACTCTAGCAAATTATTGAACCCTAGGAGAGGCCTTTGAGAACCCATGATTTAAAACTGGTTGGTCTGAAGCATGGATGGGTTGGACTTACGATTGGCATGTGAATTACGATTTTGGAACTGAGTCCTTAAGCTGCAGGGTTTTCACTAACTCTGGGTAGTTAGTATCCAAATCGTATTGAAGTGTTGGATAAGCAGTTGGTGTGTAGAAAGTTGTAGAGTTGCTCTGCTCCCAAACTTATCCTTCTTTTTGCCATCCTAATTGGTACGAACAGTTTTACTAGTTGTACAAGTCAGTGATCCTGTTCATCATCCTTGGCTTCACCATGAACTCCACATCAGGTGAAAATCTGAACGTTTGATGTCAGAAGTGCTGTGATAAGAGGGATAGTTATCTTCCCTACTCTGATTATAACATCAAACTAAGCTTATCAGGTTTGCAGATGACACAAACTTGGAAGGAATATCTAAGAACACTATGGAAAGGTTAAAAAGGAATTGAAGAGAAATGAAACTATCTGTGTTCAAGTTTTATTTCTACCACTAACTAGTAGGACTCAGTTTCCTTATACATGAGTAATGTTTGGCCCTGGGAGTTGAGTAAACTGCTCATACAACTAGGGACTAGTAAGTGACTGAAGCATAATCAGTGCCTAGGTATATTTGCCTTAGCTTTTAACCAGAATATCAGAGTGGTCCAAGCAGGAAATTATGCACCTGAAATTAGGTGGTGGCAATGATTATGGAAAGAGATGACATAGAACAGGTTCAGAGGACTTTGAGGTACAGTGTTCTTTGGTAAAAGCTAAAGAGAAGGGCCTGGGGAATTCAGGGTAAAGCCAAGGATAATAACCGGGATCGCTGGCTTGGACGACTAGTAGAACTGTTATATCAATTGGAATGGCAAAAAGAAGGATGTATGCATTTGGAAGTAAAGATAACATTCTATTATAAATGTCAAAAATGGGATTTCTTTTCAACATTCCTTATGTAAACACTTTATATATAATTGGGTAAATTGGTCTAAACTTCAGAAGAGATAATTTGGGAGCCCCAGTGTAGCACTAGCAATGGCAACAATAGTCAAAACTGTACATGTGAATGAGAGTGGGCAGAATGAGGAACCAGCAGTGCCAACCAAGCAGTGAGGAACAGCAGCATTAAGGAGTGGACAGAGGAGACAGAGCCACAAATGAGACTCAGAGAAATCAGGTAGAGGGATCGGCAGAGAAGCACAGGGCACTGAGTCTATAGAAGCCACCAGAGGAGAGAGAGAGGGTCAAGCAAATTTGCAGAATTTGGCAGAAGAGGATATAAAGACCCATTGAAAGGACTAGAAATGTTCTCCTTTTGGCCATTGGCCAAATCTACTTCACTTCTTGCCCCTCGCTCATCTCATTTTCCATGGGACTAACCAGTAATCAGTTCTCAAGACTCTTCCACCAGCATCCTCACTCAGGAGTGATCTCACCAGCTGCCTCAGTATCTCAGAAAGTTCCCCCATGGTCAGATGGCTTTGCTGTTCACAATATGTTTCAAAACATGAGATTGACGTGTTTTAAAAAAGCTGTCTCAGCTGTCCTTTTCTTATTAAGGCGTAACATGACATGGCTTTGGCAATAGTTAATGTGGAAATACTAATAAGAAATGAGAATATTGTTATTTGCTTCAAGGTAAATAAGAGCTGGCAGAGTAATAAGGCTGCTCAAATACAACGTTCAGATGATCTTACCCCACATTAATGAAGAAGGATCAAGAACACGGGAAATAATGGCCGTATTTTCTTCTGCACTGGTTCAACTATATGTATTATGTTGTGCTCTATCCTGGGTACCAAACTTCGAGAAAAATAATTCATTTGAACATATCAAAAAGAGGGCAAAATGGAAAACATTCTATAAGTGTTTTTGTTTGTTTGTTTTTAATGATGAAGGTATCCATTATAGCAGTACGTTGGACACGTTTTCAGAAAGGAAGGCTCTTTTCTGCTTTCCTCATCTTTTCTAAAAATGCAGATATTTTTACTTACCACTTAGAAAATGCCTGATTGACACCTGGAGAAGTTCAGTACTGGCAATCCAAACTGTTTAGCAGGGCCTCCTGGGGAGAACCAAGAAAAATAGCTGAAAAAAAGAGAAAATAATTCTAATACACTAATTATCAGGCTGGGCATAGTGGCTCATGCATGTAATTCCAGCACTTTGGGAGGCCAAGACAGGATAATCACAACCTCTGAAGTTCAAGACCAGCCTGACCAACATGGTGAAACCCCATCTCTACTAAAAATACAAAAATTAGTGGGGCGTGGTTGCGGGTGCCTGTAATCCTAGATACTCAGGAGGCTGAGGCAGAAGAATTGCTTGAACCCGGGAGGCAGAAGTTGTAGTGAGCCGAAGTCATGCCCCTGCACTCCATCCTGTATGACTGAGCGAGACTCCACCTCAAAATAATAATAATAATAATAATAAATGTGGGTTGGCTTCTATTTATTTACATAGGTGGATTTTTCACAAACAGATTTTGATTGACATGTAGATTTGAAAAACACTGGCTTCAAAACACGCAGGTTTCATGAAGCAGGGCCCCCTGCATGGTCTTTAATGTACAAGGGACGCATTAAATGCGAATGTGCAAGGGACAGTTTCTCAAATTTATTTGACCCTTTTTGCACTATCTTGAGGTCGTAGTGCTCCCCAGAACACACATTGGGAAACTGTTCTAGGAAGTGCAAAGAGAAAGAACGAGGCAGCAGCACAAGCCAACACAGATGGAAATTGTTGACTGACTGCCACATAAAGTTCCTGTTGCAGAGAAAACAGAAGGCATAGTGATGACTAGAATACTGATAAAAGGCAAAACCTGATGGTGAGAACGCGCAGGGTTCGGATTCTTATCTAATACATTCGCATTTTTATATTTATTTCCATTGATCCATGGTAAGGCTAAATGAAAGGCACTTTAGGCATAACAAGTAAGCATTCAAATCATAAAATAGATTAAAAAATAAAACTTTAGTATATTGTCATTGAATGCGAACAGCTACAGAATCTGAATTTGCTTGAGAGCTGTATACAGAAAATGAATCCTTTTAAACAACTTTCTATAATAAAAGAACCAAACCACTATTGAAGATAGTGGTAAATTTTACTTAAATTTTTGAAATATTGTACTTATTCACTTTGGAGAGATGACTAAGTAAATATAATTGACCTAGAAATAAGTACATTGGGAAGTTTTCTTATTTTTAATGATCCTATATATTTTTTCAAAATAATTGGTTAATAGATTTATCCTACTTCATCTTTATTACCTACTGAGAGACCTCTGTACAAGTATTTGCTTATTAATCACATAAATAATCCCATAAGTAATGGAAAATGCTGGTGATTTTTAGCAAATAGAAAATAGTAAAAATACAGACAGCCATGGACTAGAGTATAGGCATAACTGTTAGGCATAGATAACAATATTTAGGACCCAAGTCATCACTCCAGGGATGTGTGGCTAAGATGGCAGAGGGAAAACAGGGCCCTTCACATCAAAGCAAACTTGGATCTATGATGGGACACAATTGTTTTCTGTACGCCAAAGCCATGAAAATCTTTCAAGGGCTCATGTGCTTGAATTCCTTGAACTCAGTTTCCTACTAGAATCTCTGCGTTTTCATTCCTACTCCTACCTTAACTGCCATCCCAAAGGAAGATGTGTCTAACTCTGGTCCTCTCAAAGCTAATGTCTTAATCCAACCCTTCTCTCCTCCCATTTGGTACATCCATCCATCTTTTGCAGTTATTCTATCTGCCTCCTCCTTCCTCTTCAACTTTTAATGGGCTCTGATTTCCTTAACTTCACAAATATGCAAACACCAAATAAAACCCCAATCATCCCTTGACTTTGTCTTTTCTTCACAGGAATTGCTTGTCTCTTTCTTTACTTAGTGGGTGAAATTGTTGGAAAAATAATCAATAACTGTTGACTGTAGTTCTTCCCTTACCATTTATTTCTTAGGGAAGCATTCTGGCTCTTATTATCATCTCTAATAATAAAAACAATGGAGTAACAAGCACTTATAACCACAAAGGCATTCCATAGAAGATAGAACTTGTTACATAACTGGCCTTCTGAAAAATCTCGGTGGGTTTGGTTATGTTCTTTTGGAGGCAAGACTAGAAGTGAACTGATCTGTACAATTTGGAGATCAAGAAGGTAATACTAGAGGAAATGAATAGCAGAGCAGGGAAGCTGAGAAGGAAGGAGCCAGTGAGACTGAGAGTAGATAACCCTCTCTGCAGTGTGACTCCCTTACTGTCACCCCCAGCTCTCCAGCAAATCTAACGGAATAAAATGCATGGCATGAATAAGCACTTTTTTGTGTGTGAAAACCAGGGAATGGCTAGTTTTTCACCCAGGTTAGTGTTGGTAAACAGAGATTCACGTAGGGATATTCTCATTGCATATGTCTACCTCCCTTACTGTGGGTCTTATTTAATAAAAGAATGTTTCTTCAGCACTTGTTATCCAAGCATACATTTTATCTTCCCAATAATCTCACAAAGTACCACGTTAAAATTATCCGTATTCTACAGACGAGGAAATTGAAGCTTAGAGAATTTAAGTGGCTTGCCAAGGCCTACAGAACCAGTAAGTGTTGAGGCAGGAATTCATATTACCTTGTACTTAGTAGGTATTCAGTTTATATTAAATTTACCTAGCCTGAGAAGCAGCCTGCACTTTAGTTAATTGGATTGTGAGTATATTCATCAACTCTTGTTCTATGGTAGAATACTGTCTTAAAACTAATATACAAGCAAGGACTCATGCTGAGTTAATGCTCCTAATAGAATAACCTAGAAATTTATTATTTTACTGTGGTGCTATCAGCACTAGAAAAACTTTATTTGATTTCTGTTTTTCTCAGTTTTGCTGCAAATAAAGAGAATAGCCTCAGGAAAGTGATTTGCCTGCCATTTGATCTTTATGAAGAAATTACACATAATTAACTTATTTCATTTTTAGTAAGCTACTAATTAGGTGATTCGTTGAGATTCCAAACGATTAATTTTCTGGCTTCCAGCATGGAAGTAAAAAAGAATCCACTACCATAGAGAAAACAAAATCATCAGGAATTCTTGAGCCCCAAAGAAAATAAATGATTGAACAAAAGAATAGCAATGGGAGGCTTTAATCTGAGCATTTAAAGAGAAACAGAGACTGAGGACATCTTGCAATCAAAGCCACCTAATGAACAGAGAAATAAATTATTTATTTAGCAGAGGGTAACATTTTTCTTTGTGATACTTATTTTTCTTAGAAGTCAAACCCATCCTCTCTATTGTGTCATAATATTTTAGACTTCACAGCATGGATTACTGTACTACTTTATTTTTAAATTAAGCCTTATTATTCCCAACAGGCAACTTAACATTTAATATCTGAAGGTCATTGCTGTACAAATGTGATGTGAAATAAAAATAAAATTTAGCAGCTGTATCACATACTAATCAGAAAGGATGGAAATAAAGAACAAACAGCAGTGTAAGATGGCTACAGTGTGGATGAGTGAGATGGACTAACCAATTAAGTATTTTGTTGCAGAAAGAATCTGACTGTATGTTGTTTTTCTCAGTTTTTCAGCTTGTATTACATAGAATCAATGAGAATATAGAAGTGCTGAAAATCAGACAAAATTCAGTTTATCTTATATGACCTTCATTTGTGTGATAAAAAGAACCTATTTCAGAAGACAGATATGCTAGCTCTTGAATACTAGGTGATGTTAATAGTATCATGATAATTTTGTTAGAGATGATTTACAAGCAAGAGCCTGAGCAGTTTGCTGTTGTTGTTGTTCTTGCCATTGTTGTTTTTAGGAATGTTCACAGAGGTCACATTTTCAAACTTTAGAGTTTTGCTGCTTGATTTCTTTTGTATTTAGAGCTTACGTGGAAGCAGCACCATACTCAGCACAAGAAAAGCCTTTCAACAGGAGTTTCAGCACAGCTATGTGCAAGTGACGTTAAACAGAACAATCCCAGTAGTCCTCTTCTTCATAAGACCTTAAGACACTTAGGGTTTTGTTTAATTTATTGAAGTTTCTTACTCTTTTAGTATATGGGTGATCATAGTCAAGAGAAATTATTTACCATCATCTACTGATGAAAATGGTAGGTGGAAGAGATCTTGGATTCCTTCTAGGTTTGGTAAGAGAATGAAGGTTTAGGGAGATGAAATCTTGCTGAAATTATAGAACTTGTTAGTGGCAGAGCTATGATAAGAATCCAGGACATTAAATGTCTAGTTCAGTCTTCTTTCCATTGTTCACCTCTGAGTCTCTGCTCCCTCAGTGCTAGGACCCAACTATTGATGATCTCTTGATTTATTAAAGCATAAGACCGTGGTACTGTTGTTAATAGCCAACTACAATTCTCTAGAACTCTATGGAAAATTTCACCGGCATTTAATGTTACAAACCATGGAAATTCCTTCTCAATTCAAAAGGGACATTGGCAGAATTTTATAATTAAATGCCATGTCTAGCATTATCAGCCAAGTTCTGTCCCCCACCAACTTAATTTTTTTTTTAACCAAAATGTCCTGTATATACTGCAGGAGATAGAGAAGATTTTCAATTGGGGAAGTGGCAAGAAAATATTAAAACTTCTATTTTTATAAGTATTTTTTTTTTTTTTTTGAGACCAAGTCTCGCTCTGTCACCCAGGCTGGAGTGCAGTGGCGCGATCTCCACTCACTGCAAGCTCCGCCTCCCGGGCTCACGTCATTCTCTTGCCTCAGCCTCCCAAATAGCTGGGACCACAGGCGCCTGCCACCACGCCCGGCTAATTTTTTTTTTTTTTTTTTTTTTTTTTTTTTTTTTTTGAGACGGAGTCTTGCTCTGTCGCCCAGGCTGGAGTGCAGTGGCCGGATCTCAGATCACTGCAAGCTCCCCCTCTCGGGTTTACGCCATTCTCCCGCCTCAGCCTCCAGAGTAGCTGTGACTACAGGCGCCCGCCACCTCGCCCAGCTAGTTTTTTGTATTTTTTAGTAGAGACGAGGTTTCACCATGTTCGCCAGGATGGTCTCGATCTCCTGACCTCGTGATCCGCCCGTCTCGGCCTCCCAAAGTGCTGGGATTACAGGCTTGAGCCACCGCGCCCGGCCTATTTTTTGTATTTTTTTTAGTGGAGACGGGGTTTCACTGTGTTAGCCAGCATGGTCTTGATATAAAATTTTATTATATATGTGTATAAATATAATTATAGCTATAGTATTAATATTATTTAATGTAATTTGCAAATGAAAGTATTAGTGGTTGTGGAGCAGGTTCATCAAGGACTGGTATCCATCCCAGGGGAAGCCTCTAAATATGTTTCCAATATCATGCACCCATATCAGTCCACTTGCGTGAGTCAAGAGAGATACAATATTTACACAACAATTTCAGTGAAGCAATTTTATTACTCACAGATAGGCAGCAAAGGACAAGGAAAGGTGAGGATGCATGGTGAGCCAGCTTCCCCAAGGCACAGGAAAACTGCCAAGGACAGATGAAGTCTCATTTGTGCATATTCTGTGTTGCACTGCAATTGAGGGCCCCCTAAAGCACATACTACGCTGGGTTTTATACCTAGGGGCAATGGAATTGCCGAGCTAAAGCATTTCAGGACACCCTGTTCTGGGAACTATGGGAACAGAGTTCCAGCCTGTTCCTTCATGTCTTCAATGTTGCATTTCCAATGTATTCTACTGTTACTCTGAGAACTACAAGTGAGAAAAGGGCCATATGGGGACCTGTCCTGCAGTGTTGTGTATCTTTTAAGTTAGAGTATGTAATATAAAAAAGTTTGAAAAACCATATCTTAAAACCTCCTTTGGAAAGTAAGCCATAGTCACGAAAAGAAATGATTCTAAGGTCTCTACAAATTGTTATAACAAAATGCCACATAGTCTTCATCACAACTCCTTAGGTCTCTACAAGTTGTCATCACAAAATACCACACAGTCTCCATTACAACACCTTAGGTCTCTACAAATTGTCATCACAAAATAACAAAAACAAATCATATTTGAACCCTCTGTCATTTCTAGGATGAGCTTGCTCATTATGTCTGAAGGTTTACATGCAGTATTCACAGCCTGCAAGATGGCTCCAATTATCCACTTTGAGCACTGGAATAAAAGAATAACTCTAGTCATCAGTAAATGTCCCTAAATAGTTGACCCCTGACCTTATTGATAAAATTTTTAAATCTACATGTCAAGAGAACAGACCTTGGCTGATAACATTTGATGGGGCACTGCATCTGAGTGGTTAGAATTTGGTTTGTGGTTTTATATTTAGTCTGGAGAAGATGAATAGCCTACTGTATTAGTTCATTCTCACATTTTTCTAAGGAAATACCTGAGACTGGGTAATTTATAAAGAAAAGAGGTTTGATTGACTCACAGTTCTACATGGCTGGGGAGGCCTCAGGAAACTTACAATCATGGTGGAAGTCAACTCTTCACAGAGCAGCAGGGAAGAGAGAACGAGTACCAGCAGGGGAAATGCCAGGCGCTTATAACCATCGGATCTCATGAGGACTCATTCACTACCATGAGAACAGCATGGGAGAAACCACCTCCATGATTCAGTTACCTCCCACTGGGTCCCTCCCATGACATGTGGGGATTATAGGGATTACAATTCAAGATGAGATTTGGTTAGGGACTCAGCCAAACCATATCAGCTACAAAGTCTAAATATCAGGTTCTTTACGAGTAAACATACCCCCTGTAATTTCATTTATCACTCTCTGATTGGGCGTGTTTTCTGTGTATTGCTAGACAGATGGCCATAATTTTCATGTAATTTTCAAATCACATTGCTTGCTTCACAAGATGCTTACTGGTTAGAAGTATTGTGATCCTATCTCTAAAACAAGATGTCAAACTAGTTTGGAATTTCGCAATATGTTTTAGGGACCAGTCATAAAACTGACTCTAGTGTGATTTCTGTGCAAAGGATGATATAAACTTGAAATTTTTAGCCTAAGTATTTCTTTTCCTCACGTAAAAATTCACAGAAGCAAATCAAATTACAGTGATTGTCTTAGTCACCTTTGAAGAGCAAGGGCAGTCTATACTGATTTTTTTTAACCCAGATATAGAACATAAGAAGAAAGAGTGCTCTTTATTTGGTTGTTAAGTAAATGCCCTGGTGATTGTTAATAAGTCAAAGAGAAGTGGTTTTTGTCACAGAACTGTTAGAATTTAAGTAGTATATTATTAAAGCCTATTAGATCACCATACTCCTTTTCAAATTTTTAATAGTTAGGTTTCAAGTCTAATTTAAACGGAAAATGTTACAGAGAATAGCTAACACATTTTAGGAGACTTTTTTCCATACTAATTAGCATTTTAAATCAGCCTTTCAGACTACAGGAAAAAAAAACTCCATATAATTTTACTTTTATTAAATGAGAACTAAATATTCTGCCAACACTAATATTTGCTAATTTGTATACATATGTGTATGCAGATATATAGAAAGTGTGGAAGGACAAGGACCAAACAGCAAATGGGGGTCTCTGAAGAGGCCTAGGGGAAGGGGGAGCTTGTGTTTGTCTATCATGCTTCTGTATTATTTGAATACTTTTTCATGTACCATTTAATTAAAAATTAATAAACAAAATCATCTTAATAAGATAAGGTACTTGTATCTGTATCTTAAATATATTTATTCACATGTATTTTAAATGCTCCCTTACAAGAAATACAAAGTGCTTCATATAAACAATTCTATTATCATTGAGATGTTTACTTTGACAAATTTTGAATTCACATTCATTGTTTTTAAATAACTTATATTATTTGTTATTTAGAAACAATAACTATTGCTATTGCTGTGGTTTGGATGTGATTTGCTTCCAAAAAAAGTGATGTTACAATATAATCCCCTATATATCAGTGTTGTGAGGTGGGGCATAGTGGAAGATTTTTGGGGCCCAAAGATTTTTGCATCCATGGGGGCATTTTACTCATGACTAGGTCACCCTCCTGTGGTGGTGAGTGGATTCCCTCTTGCAGGAATAGGTTAGTTCCCATGACAGTAGGTCATTATAAAGAATATGACTTCCTCTCTCATTATGTGGACTCTGTGTATGTCAGCTCCTCTTCTGCTTTCCACCATGAGTGGAAGCAGCACAAGGCCCTCACTAGACACAGCTGCCCAGTCTTGAACTTTGCAGCCACCAGAGTCCATGAGCCAAATAAACTTTTCCCTCATAAATTACTCAGCCTCAGGTATTCTGTTACTGCAACTAAGATGGGTATTAAAAATAAAATATTCATATGTGAATACTGTAAAAATTATAAAAGAATAAAATATTCTGTGTATACAGAAATCTGAGTTAAAGCAAGAGGAATTTTTTTTCCCTTCAGAATGTAATAATAATCATTTAATGGGCTTACTTCCAAGTTTTACTTCTCTAAAATCAAACAGTATGTCCAATGAGTGTAATGTGCTTGGCATATCCTCAAAATAAATTTGCCCATTTGAGAACATTGTAGAGATAATCCAGTAAATTGGCCAAAGAGGTCATAGTAAGTGAAAAGGCCTAAATTTGAACTGAGTCAGCTGCTTAGCTTTGAAGCTCTTGCTGTCTCTTTCAATGAAAACCTCCTGTAATGCAGTAAGCAGCTGCATCCAAGTAAGTGCTGGACTTCTTATGTCCGGCTAATCTACCACATTCACCCTGTCACCAGTGGCACTGGACACATTCTGATTCCACCCTTTCTGTTTCGCTTTGGCTAACAGATCCTTTTCTAGCCTGCATTTACATAAGAGATAAAGATACTATCCAGTAATAACTGTAACCTGAAGGTACAGAAAGCAATTCTGTGTGTCCATTATGTTTGAATCTCATGTATACCCTGTCAAAAGGCTGCTTCCCTTAGTCCTAAGTTTAAGAGAATCTGCTCACCGGTCCCCTCACATACAATAAGGCTGTTCTCGTAATGTATGCTGGAAAGGAACAATATTTTAGCACAAATATGAGTCTTTTATGTAAAATGTCATACTTTTAAATCAGAAAATATGTACCCCAAGCAATTCCAATAATAGGAAGCTCTTCTATAGATGATTTTCTGTGCTGTTTATTTTTATATTCTCTAGGAATACTCTTTAACCACATAATCCCATTGGTTATTGGTTCAGCCAGTACCCAGGATTCTAGATGCTACATTTGAACCGACTAAGCAATTTATCTTGGTTGTGGGCATGTTCAACTCATATCCTCATAGTATCTTTTGCACTTGAAGAAGTAGGAGCTCCTTGTCAGCCTCTCGCCGTTAGTCTTTTGAAGTTTATCTTATATGTCCTAAAAACAATGACATATTCTGTCATTGTAACAAATAATGGTAATTATTCATTTTCTCTTATATATTTAAATTTGTATAAAGTTTAAACTACCATTTCACACTATTTTTTCAACACTCTCTCCACATTATTGACAGTCCAGCTATGATATAGGATATAATCACTATCTTTCTGACTATTGTCTAAATACTGCTTGCTCTGTCAGAAATGACCTCCTATTTGTCTCCTGAGGTTCAGTTTCAATGCCTCCCTTCCTATGACCTTTCTTTCCTCAGCTCTCATCAGCTGCCACTGCTAGATGCTCCTCCCTCTAGGATTCCATAAAAATTTGTTCATATTTCTATTAACACATTTGTTATACTACTTGAGACTATAGACCTGCCTGTCTCTTCCAGCATTGTGTTTCTCTTCCAGCAATGTGTGTGTGTGTGTGTGTGTGTCTGTGTGTGTGTATATATATATATAAAATAGTGTAAATATAGCTGGACTTTCTGGGGAGAATATCTGTTCTACTGCAGCCATGTAAAAACTGTATGTAGACAAGAATAGAAAACCAAACACTGTATGTTCTCACTCATAAGTTAGAGTTGAACAATGAGAACACATTGACACATGGAGGAGAATATCGCATACCAGGGCCTGTTGGTGGGTGGAGGGCTGGGGGAGGGATAGCATTAGGAGAAATACCTAATGTAGATGACAGGTTGATGGATGCAGTAAACCATATGCAGGTACGCATATGGCATATGCATACCTATGTAACAAACATGCACATTCTGCACATGTATCCCAGAACTTAAAGTGTAATAAAAATAATAAAATAATAATAAAAAGGGAAAAAACTGCATGTAGAATGAATAAATAGATTAAAAATGGAATTGTCTGAGAAGTTGGTTGAATTTGTCATGAACTTTTTTCATAACTTCACTTATTTAAGTTGATACAACATAGACTTCAAGAGCCTGATGTTTTAGAATCAAAATATCTGATATGAGTTGAGACTTTTATTAGCCGTGAGAACTTGTTTAAGGCTTGTTAAGATGATCTTGATCAGTATCATCTGGTGGTTTTTTTTAATATACAACCCCCACCCGAAACCCAACAAGTTTCTAATCTAGGCTATCACACAGACACAGACACACACACACACACACACACATGCTACAACACGTCTAAATATAATAAACCACTTATTCATCTTAAAAGTTGACTTACATTAATAGTAATGCATTAAGTATATGCATTAAGAGCTGTCTTAATCAGTTTAGGTTGATATACATTGCCGTAGACTGTGAGGCTTAAACATCAAACATTTATTTCTCAAAGTTCTGGAGGCTACAACTCCAAAATCAGAGCACCAGCATGGTGGAGTTCTTGATGAGGGTCCTCTTCCTGGTTTGCAGATGGCCAGCTTCTCACCGTGTTTTCACGTGACTGATAGAGACTGGAAGCTTGCTGGCATCTCTTCTACTAAGGAGACTAAACCTGCCATGAAGACTACACTTTTATAACCTAATTATCTCCCGAGGGTCCCATCTCCAAATCCCATCACATTTGGGATTTGGGTTTCAGCATATGAATTCAGTTCATATGTAAACAATGATCATTGAACATGCAATACTTGCTAATTTACAAGGCTTCTAATGTATTTAATTTAAAGACATATTTGAGTTTTCTTTGATCAAAGAAAAAATATAAATGAAGGTCAGCTATAAAAACATTTGCTTATGATCTGTCATTTCCACTTAATGATAATAATGTTTCATTACATCCATGGTGCTTATTATTTTCAAGGCAAGTTCACCTACATCATCTGATTTTTCAACCAGCGGCCAGTTTAATGTCAGAAATGTTTCCAAGCTTCTATTGATATTTGGTTGTTCAAAGAAGATTCTATACTTATATGTGGTTACCCATGAAACATACGTTTACTTCAGCACACCAAATCCGTGAAACCCGTAGCAATTTCAGTTGTGCTCATCCAAGGACAAAATTAGGTTTCAGGATTTAACCCAGGTGGCACAATAAATTATAAATAACTTGTTTACCTGAGAGCAGGCAGCAACAAAAAGAGACAATCAGAAATACAAGCCACTACAGAACAGTGATAAAATGTGACCCTAAAAATATTAATAAATGTTGACCCTCTGAAATAAAATAAGTAAGGAAAGGAAAGACAAAACTAAGGGTTCTCCCAAAGTTGATAAACAATTCATGAATAAATGAGCCGCTCCATTGTATTCCTTCCTTTATATATATATAATACATATATGTAAAAGTGATATATATGTATATCCCTTTTTTCACTGGTCATAAAGTTTTATGTAATAATTTCCTCATTTACTATTCTAATGTGTTAAAACCTTATACACCTTTGATTTTCCCATTGATTAGCATTGTCAAACTCTTAAGCAGATTAGGCAATCAATACATGTTTGTTGAATTGCATTGAACTTTTAAGCAAGGGTAAAATGATGCCAACTAGAAGCCTATATATTGTTTCCTGAATGGTAAGCAATTCAACCAAAGAAAAAAAGGTGAAGCAGATCACTTTCTTTGCTGTCGTTATTCATAACAGTCAAATTCCGCTTACTGTGTTTTTTTCCAATGTGAAATATGGTTGTCCTAGCCATAATCTTGGTCTTGTGCTAAATATATTATTCATGACATATAACTATAATGAGTAGCTTAGTTTGTAAAGAAGATGTAGTGATGTTAGCAGTAAGAGTGAAATTGGCCATTTCCCTCTTGTAAAGCTGTGTCTTCCCCAAGCAATAAAATATGGCTTTGTAAGTGGAACATGTGGATAAAAAGATGAATTGCCCGCTATCTCGGAGCCTCATTTTAATATTTAATTTTACTTTGGGCACATCCTGATACACTAGAGAAAGCCTTTATTTACTTTTATTTTCCAACATTCATTTTGTTGCTCTGAAATATACCAAGTACTTTACTAAGTGTTAAATTCGTTTTACTATTGTAAATACAAAGTTTTAATTTTATGAATAAGTTTATAGTACTGAAGTCACTCAGTGCTGTAATGATAATACTGATTTTGGATCTGATTCTTGATTCCTCCTTTTTCAGCAAAGTATGGTATGTGGGTGACATGGCATTTCGTTTCCATTCACTCAGTTAATTCTCTTTTATCCTCATGTGAGTGTGTGTCTCTGAGTCACTAGGACCACATCAATGGGGGCGTCAAAACTACAGACCACAGTTTCAAACTATCCTTCTAAACTGACTAGATCTAAAGACCAGGACCGGTCGTTTGGAGATGAAATGAAGAGTGCTGATAATTATTTATTACCTATTACCTGCCAGGCATCCTATCAAATATATCGCATGTTCTCTCATTTCCTCTTTAAATCAACACCAGTGTTCATATTTTGTAGATGATTTGCTGAGGCTAAGGGAGGTTAAGCGACTTTAAAAAGATATCATAGCTAAAAAATGTCAGAGATGAGACTGAGTCCCAAGACTTGGGGATTTTAAAGCCCATGCCTTTTCCACTGACTCCAAAGAATGAGCAGTTGCCGGTAGCATTGATTTAGAATCATCAAGCAGTCACTTTGTGTCGCCATTTTCTCTGATCACCCAAAATTCTATCCACACAGCTCTGTTATTTTAGCAAAAGACTCTAAATGCTATTAAAATGCAGAAGAGATACAGTGAATGATAACATTTAAAGATATTTAGGGTCAGTCCTTTCCTTCTCAGGCTGACCAGAAGCTGAGAGAATAAATTGAACTGACTGATTAGGCAGAGGTAACACTAGGGAAGAAAATGTTTAGAAAACTCAAAAGGCAGATTTTAACTGCTTCATAATTTTGGTCTAGGCTATTGTTACTGCTAGTCTTCAGAGAAGCTTGTGTGGCACAGGAATACTAAGTGAACTGAATGATCTCAAAGGTATATAACAAATGTGCTGTTACAAGGTCTTTATACATAGATGGTAAAACCCTACGATAAAAGTTTTTTAGATACTTCAGCATTATGCAAATGACTGATCACTTTATGAGACAATTTTTAATAATACGTGTGAAATTAGTTTTCTCCTACTTAGTTCTTTCAAGTATTAACAGTATCCATTCTTTCATATTATTACTGTTAATATTTTTGAAAATTAGGGAATTTTAAAAAACCTACATTAGGATCAAAATATTTTATATATCATCTGATTCTTCTGTTGGTCTCTAAGTGATGATCATGTTGCTGACAGATAGTAACCCTGCATATCCAAGTCAACATCTCTTTGCTTTATATGTGTTGTGTAGCTTTTTATTTTGTGCCTATAATTAAAGTAACAAAATTATCTAAAGACCCAGGTTATTATCATATACAATTTTCAGGAAAACTATATGTCTTTTTCTAGTTTGATATGTTTGTGTTTTTATCCATTTCTTGGTGTACATGTAAAATTTAAGTATGTGCCATGGGTTTATGAGCCAGTACTCGTAATGCATCCTGAAATTTTCCAGTGGCAGATATAAATACGGAGCTGTCATATTTGCACTGAATTATAAAATGACTGAAAACAATCAAAACTGGTATATTCTGAGTGGGTGGTATGTTAAACCCACACAATTTTGTCATGTTTACTTTTATTTGTACTCGTTTGACAGCAGGGAAAAAGTACTCTGCTTAAATCTATTTCAATAAGATAGTTTTAAAACTTTATAACTTTATGTAAAAGCTTATATAAATTCCCTTTCCTGTTAGTTGATTGAAAACGGAATTTTTTAGTCACACATAGGTAATTATAAAATGAATGTCCTTCCATCAACATGTGCTTCCTTGTTTGGATCAAATATATGTCTTTGCATTTGTAAACATTTTCCCTTCCTTTTTTGTTGAACTTGTGAAGTGAATGTTATGTTTATGTATTTGATTATATGGCATGTTAAACGTAGAAGTTTTCTCCCACCCGCAAGACTTTATTTTGCTGGGTTAAAACACTTGGCTAACATATGTTTGCCAAAGATAAGGTGCCTGTTTAAAAACTGATGTTCAAAAAAGCTGGTCACTGATAGTTTTTTCTGTTTCATTAAAGACAATATATGCTTTCTACTGTTTTCTTTTTTTCCTTCAGCAGAGTTACTATGGAGAAACTATATTCAGATTATTTGTAATACTTTGGAATTACATTTAAATTTATCACTGTATTTCCATGTTTGAATGTCAGGGAGAGTGTAGGAGCATCACATAGTTATTTTGTAATGAGGAGCTAGAATCTAACCTGCAAAGCATCCTGTGTATTCCTATACGCTAAAGCTCAAGCTTAATTAATGAATAAGCCACGAACAATTAACGGGTTAATTTTCTACCCATTAATTTTAAGAAATTGGAAAGAAATGATTTTGATAGCTACAAAACTATTACATTTCTACAAAGGAAAACTAAATATAACATTGTAAATAGTGTTCCAGACTTATTTTTGCTTGTGTCCCATAATTGAAGATTTTAAAGCATTAAAGTTTATTCATCCCTATTGTCAATCCTATTCTTTCTGGCTATGTTCATCAGTCGTTGCCTTTTCAGTAAAATATATTAAATGCATAATTGATCTGACAACTTATATACAAACGAGGTATGTGAATGTGGTGAAGAGAGAATTGCAGGATGTTTAGACACAATTTTTTTCATGTTAATTTTATCTCAGAAATTTCAGGGACTACCACAATTTACACAATAAATTTTAAAATTTATAGACTGACATTTTGTTTCTTTTTATTTATTTATTTAATTTTCAACCTTCAACGAGTAGATCTAGACTGACCTTTCAAACTTTGCATAGTCTTTTTCAAATTTATCTTTTGAACTTTATTTTCCATTTGCTCCACTGCTCCATTGCTGTACTATTGCTTTTATCACTTTTTCTCAAGCATGTTACTCTTAGTCCTGTTTTCACTTGGTTGTAGTCACTATTATTCTCCTAAAACTCATGCATTCATTCACTATTCTATTATGAACAAAAAATACACACTAGTCATTGAGGATATAAAAATGAAGAAAACATGATTTCCTACATGGAGGAGCGTATTGTTTAGTGGAAGAGATGTAATTACACAGGCAAGGCACTAGGGTAAAATTATCTTACCTGTTTTCTGATTGCGATGATCAACAAATCATTGGTCCTTCCCTGTAAGAATAAAGGTAGCTATTCCACCTTAAAAAAATAAGTATGAGCCATTCATGAAAGTCATCTTCCCTTGATGGTAAGTGAATGAGGTGGGTACTTGTAGGTCAGTCTTGGTCAGTGGACTTGTTTGCAACCCTGAAAGAGAGCTTGTGTTAGGATAAAACACACTGAAGATAATGAGCGAAGAGTTGTGAAGAATTTGAACTCTATGTGATGCTGATGGGCACCAGAGACTACCTTACCTCTGTATTTCCTCTTATGTGAGAAGTTTTATATATATATGTATATATGTAAATATATGTATATATGTAAATATATATACATATGTAAATATATATACATATACATATATATACACACACAGTGTATCTATGTGTGTGTATATATCTATGTGTGTGTGTGTGTGTGTGTGTGTGTGTGTGTAATGTTTGTTCCGGTTTGTCAAAGTATTCTTTTATTTGGATCCAAAAGTTTCCTAACTTATATAAGTACCATTAAAATAATCAGATACTACCAAAAGCAACCTACAGATTCAATGCAATCTCTATCATAATAGGAATTACATTCTTCACAGAAATTGAAAAAAAATTCTAAAATGTGTGGGATCACAAAAATCCCAGAGTAGCCAAAGCAATCCTGAG
Source organism: Rhinopithecus roxellana (assembly GCF_007565055.1). Classification (NCBI taxonomy): domain Eukaryota; kingdom Metazoa; phylum Chordata; class Mammalia; order Primates; family Cercopithecidae; genus Rhinopithecus; species Rhinopithecus roxellana. Next base: position 31,793,165 of record NC_044554.1, on the reverse strand, counting down.
CAAAAAGAAAAATGCCACAGGCTTTGCATTACCCAACCTCAAAATATACTACAAAGCTCTAGTAACCAAACCAGCATAGTACTGGCCTTAAAACAGATACATGGACTAATGAAACAGAATAGAAAACTCAGAAATTAATCTATCTATACAGTCAACTGATTTATGACGAAGATGCCAAGAACACTCATGGGGAAAGGGTAGTCTCTTCAATAAATGGTGCTTGGAAAACTGGATATCCATATGCAAAAGAATGAAACTAGACCCCCACCTCTCACAAAATCAACTCTAAATGGATCAAAATTCTAAATGTAAGACCTGAAACAATAAAACTGCTAGAAGAACACTTACAGGAAATGCTTCAGGACGTTAGTCTGGGAAAATATTTTATGAATAAGGTCTCGAACGCACAGGTAACAAATGCAGAATGAGATATCACACTACAAATCTTCTGCACAACAAAGGACATAGTCAAGAGTAAGAGCTACAGAATGGAAGAAATATTTTCCATCTACTCATTAGAGGATGAATATCCAGAATATAGAAGGAACTAAAGCATCTCAACAAAAATATATTTTAAAATAGACAAATGATCTGAACAGACATTTCTCAAAAGAAGACATACAAATGGCAAAAAAAAAAAAAAAGAAAGAAAAAACTCTCGACATCACTAATTATCAGGAAAATACAAATCAAAAATCACGATAAGTTATCTCACCATCAGTAGGAGACTATTATCAAAAAGATGAAAAATAACAAATGCTCACGAGTCTGAAGAGAAAAGAGAAAACTCTTATATGTTGTTGGTGGGATTGTAAGCTAGTACAGCCACTCCGGAAAAAGGTATGGAGGTCCTCAAAAAACTACAAATAGTGCTACTATATGATCCAGCAATCCCACTAATGGACATTTATTCAAAGGAAAGGAAATCATTATAGCAAAGAGATGTCTACACCCCCATGTTTATTGCAGCACTATTCACAGTAACCAAGACATGGAATCAACCCAGGTGTGCAACAACAGGTGAATGAGTTAAAAAATGTGGTATACATACACAATGGAATACTATTCACCTTTAAAAAGAATGAAATTCTATCATTTGTGGCAAGATTTATGGAACTGGAAGACACTATATATAAGGTTAAATAAGTCAGGAATAGAAAGCTAAGCACCACACATTCTCACTCATATGAGCAAGCTTAGAAATGTTGATCTCATAGAAGTGAAAAGTAAAGCAGAGGACACTAGAGGCTGAAAAGGGTAGAGGGAAGGGAAGATAGAGAAAAGTTTGCTAAAGGACACAAAATTACAGCTAGGTAGGAAGAGTAAATTCTAGTGTTGTATACCACTGTGGGATAACAATAGATAATAATATATAGTTTCAAATAGCTAAAAAGAAGATATTCAACATTCCCAACACAAAAGATGAGTTTGAGAGGATGAATATGCTAATTATTGCTAATCCGACCATTACGCATTATATGTATTGAAATCTGACCATTACACATTATATGTATTGACCAATACACATTATATATATATCACTGTGCATTTCATGAATAGGTATAACTATTTGTCAGTTAAAAGCAAAATTTAAAAAAATCAGAAATATTAAAAGATACAATCAGCAGCTTAAATATGAAGGGAACTGAATTCTTGAAAAGCAAAAGGAGATAAAACTGAGACTTTCAACTCTAAAAATATACTTTTCATAAGTTAAACAATTTTTTTCCTTGTGAATTTTTAAGCTCAAATAATGACATTAGTGCCTGCTATTTTGTAGGGTGAATTTAATTAATTTTATGACACTTGGATTCCATAATAACCTTGAAAGTTAGATAGAAAAAAATACATATCATTCCAAATTAAATGAGAAAATTGATAATCCTAGAAATGTATGCCATTTGTAAAAATCAAATAACATTATAGTGCAGATATCCTGCATTTGATTATGATGTAAGAACTCTTCTCATTTGTTTATCTGCCATACTTCTTATTGGAACTCAGAGCTGATATAATTCTGATGGTTTTAGAACTATCTGTGAACACATGTACTACCCTACCATTTGGTGAGTTTAAAGTTTGGAAATCATTAATAAATGATATTCCCATTAACAAGATAAACATCATTGAAGATATATGTTGAGAGATAGGAAGGAACTGGTGGGTCAAGAGAGGCACTCTTTTGTCCTTCATCCATGTCTACAACACTATTTTGTGGTATGACTGTTCACAGTTACCACTATCATCTGGAAAGAAAGATTATCTCATATGCCTGGGCTCTTACAATTATTGCAATATTTTTTGCATGAATAATGAACAAATTTATAAATTATAACATCATCATTCCTGTTATGTTTCTAATATGAACGATATTTACACGTGTAGGGCCTTTGCCTTGATTATAGACATTAGAAAAGAATATGTGAGAGGTGTTATAGAAATAACTGAAGTATAAATTTACATATTTTTCATTTAGTAATAGTCAATATATTTCTAAAGACTTGAATAAAACAAATACAATTTTGTACAGAATTCTTCAATGCATTTTCTAATTTCTCCTCTCTGATGTGAAAATAACACAAGATTTAGAAATTGCCTGCAATAAAACATGTTTATTTACAAAGTGAAATAGTTTATGTTGTATTAACTTAAATTTTCCTATTTCTGGTGCCCATGTAATACCCCTCTAAGCAAATTATGATTATTGACAAGTTTACTTTTATACACTTTATAGTACTCATTTCCTATACATAATGCATGATTCTTTAATAAGATTGATAAATATTCAACTCTCAATAAGGCAAAATCCTATGTATTCAAAATAAAATTTAATTGAACATTAAAATTCTTGTCTGGTTCTCATTTTGTGTGTGTGTGCATGTGTGACTTAGGCTCTTTTTCCTGACATTTGTAAAGTCGATGAGTTTTTCTTCTGTGCATTAGTTTCTCCCCTTCAATGTTGCTTTACAATACTCTATTATTGGTATAAAATATGCATTCAGTAGAGAAAACAATACATTTCAGACATCAGACTTAAAATGCTTTTTATTGTTGCTTTAAAAACCAGATTTGTACATCCCTGCACTGAAAATAGGAAATATTTGTTGCTATCCCATGTGCCCAAACCAAAGCATTTTAAAGTACTTAAAAATTTTTACTTTTATAAATTAAAGTTTATAAATTGACCTTATTGACCAATACTACTAAGTCCTTTTAACTTTAGAAAACCCTCCACAAATAACAAATATCATTTTCATTTGACTTTTTCTAATATAAATTACTTTTTCTTACAAAAAGGAATGAAGAGTTTTATTAATTAGAGCACTTAATTAAACCAATGCTTTCAAGCAGTCTATCTTTTCAGTCAATGGTTATCTTTGACTCTATACCAAACACTTCAGCTTTTTTTCTTCTTTGCAGTGTTTTAAAATGTATTTGGTTGGGTAAAAGTCATTGTTTTCAGGTTTCAAAATGTTTCTACAATATATTAAGTCATGTATAGTAATTTATCTCTTTATGATTTGAGTGCTAGATTCGTTTTACGCCTAATAATGTAGAAAAATTTAACCTTATACATTTTTATATATTATACTAATTTCTAAATATAATAAGCACAGGTGATAGCTTAGTATATTTGTTTATAGGCAGCTGCTGGAATAATCCTAGAGTAAGGCATAGTTCATAAAAAGAAATAGAAGCGGAGTAGGAAGGAATGAAAGGAGAGAAAAATAGCATCTGAGCAGTCTGAGAATTTCACAATAATAACTGTTAAAAAGTTTAGATGACTATAAATTATTCTTAAACAATATATTTTGCCTATATTTATTATATATAACAGTATTAGTCTGTATTTCTGTAATTAACATTTCTCTAGAAAACAGTGTTATATATTTATTGTAGTCTAAATTGTAGTTCATAACATGTAAATTGCAAGCAAGCTTACCTTAATTCAGCAGTTTGTAAACTGACAATTTTTCCCCCTCCTTTATAAATCAGTTAATCAATAATTTGTATGGATGCACTAGAACTCCAAGCAAGCATCTCAGAGTGTTCTATCACAAAGAATTATTAAAAGGAAAGCTTCAAAGCTAAATCTTCAGTGGTAGCTACAAAGCAGATAAAGACTACATAAATCTGATGGCCCGAGACAAGAAGTTCTTATAAATTAAAGGCAAATAGGCAAGTGATTAGGCAACATGTGATTTAAGGTGCAAATCTTCTTTCAATGGCCATGAATAAATCTCCTTTAAAGACATTCTATTGTGTTCACTAAATTAAAATGTGCCAATTCTTCAATGATCAATGACAATTTGTTTTGCTATAATTTAATTAGCTGATGAAACAAATGAATGAATAGCAACAGCTGAGGTCATCTGTTCTACCTGTTGCTGTAGGTTAATGTGTATTTCATCCTCAGATTCCTTAGCTCTCAGAAATTTGACTGACATGACTCAAGGAAATAACAATATTTGAAACATGTATATAATTTGTAACATAAAGATAATGTTGGCTTGATGTAAAAGCAATTCAGCAAGCCTGAAATTACTTTTCTGCAATGACTATAATGTAACAAATAGAAATAATTTATAATACTGTGTTCTATGTCAATTGTATTTAAACAGTTTTGAGATATGGCAGAGGATCTTGCTTCCCTCAGGACTAATAATGTACACTTCATCTAAGTCCTAATTTTAATTAACTGCTCTTGTTAAGATAGTTTTTTTTTGTTTGTTTTGTTTTTTTTTAACCTCTAAACCTAATCATACTTGGTATTTAAATGGCATATTCAATAAAAGTTGTTCCCATTTCACCTATTTTGAAGTCAAAGGTTTTTGCTTTAAAAACATTTTTGAACTAGCTCTACAGTTTTTGGAAACTGTTTAGGGACTTCACATACTTTATGCAGGAATAAATAACTAATTGGTGCTATACTTTATGACATTGACACATTCAAAAGCTTCATCGATTCAGTGCACTTTCTCTCTCTTAAAAATATGAGACCGTTAACCATGATAGAAATTCCCATTGTTAATTTATTTTGCCTGCTCTATTGCCTGTTATTGAGTTACTCTGTTTCAAGGGCAAAAGTATATTTTTTCCACATGGAAAAAAAATTCAAAACCAGGGAGTATATAGATAATATTATTCTTAGCCATTAGCATGCTAAATAATAGTATTGCAAACAGCAGTTCACTATGCACAGCTTGATACAATAAATGAAAATACTAGTTTATGAATCTGATACTTAAACTTTACTGATAAGACTAGGTTCTTTACAGCCCAACCTTTGGTCTTTTGAATCGTTCTCTACAGCAATTAGGTACTCATATAAGGTGAGATACTATACTTGCAGTGAGCTGAGATCCGGCCACTGCACTCCAGCCTGGGCAACAGAGCGAGACTCCGTCTCAAAAAAAAAAAAAAAAAGTGAGATACTATAAACCACAACTCTGTTTAGCATGTAGAATTCTTTTTTTATATACATATACATAAGTTCTGGGATACATGTTCAGAACATGCAGTTTTGTTACGTAGGTATACACGTGCCATGGTTGTTTGCTGCACCCATCAACCTGTCACCTACATTAGGTATTTCTCCTAATGCTATCCCTCCCCTTACCCCCACTCCCTGACAGGCCCTGGTATGTGATGTTCCCCTTCCTGTATCCATGTGTTCTCATTGTTCAACTCCCACTTACGAATGAGAACATGTGGTGTTGGTTTTCTGTTCCTGTGTTAGTTTGCTGAGAACGATGGTTTCCAGTTTCATCCATGTTCCTGCAAAGGACATGAACTCATCCTTTTCTATGGTTGCATAGTATTCCATGGTATATATGTGCCACATTTTCTTTATCCAGTCTGTCATTGATGGATATTTGGGTTGGTTCCAAGTCTTTGCTATTGTGAACAGTGCTGCAGTAAACATATGTGTGTATGTGTCTTTATAGTAGAATGATTTATAATCCTTTGGGTATATACCCAGTCATGGGATTGCTGGGCCAAATGGTATTTCTGGGTCTAGATCCTTGAGGAATCGCCACACTGTCTTTCACAATGGTTGAACTAATTTACACTCCCACCAACAGTGTAAAAGCGTTCCTGTTTCTTCACATCTTCTCCAGCATCTTTTGTTTCTTGACATTTTAATGATCGCCGTTCTAACTGGCATGAGATGGTATCTCATTGTGGTTTTAATTTGCATTTCTCTAACGACCAGTGATGATAAGCTTCTTTTCATATGTTTGTTGGTTGCGTAAATGTCTTCCTTTAAGAAGTGTCTCTTCATATCCTTTGCCCACTTTTCAATTTTTTTTTCTTGTAAATTTGTGTAAGTTCCTTGTAGATTCTGGATATTAGCCCTTTATCACATGGATAGATTGCAAAAAACTCTCTCCCATTCTGTAGGTTGCCTATTCACTCTAATGATAGTTTCTTTTGCTATGCAGAAGCTCTTTAGCTTAATCAGATCCCATTTGTCAATGTTGGCTTTGTTGCCATTGCTTTTGGTATTTTAGTCATGAAGTCTTTGCCCATGCCTATGTCCTGAATGGTATTTCCTAGGTCATCGTCTCGGGTTTTTATGGTTTTTATATCTTATGTTTAAGTCTCATCCTTCTTGAGTTGATTTTTGTATAAGGTGTAATGAAGGGGTCCAGTTTCAGTTTTCTGCATGTGGCTAGCCAGTTTTCCCAATACCATTTATTAAATAGGGAATCGTTTCCCCATTGCTTGTTTCTGTCAGGTTTGTCAAAGATCAGATTGTTGTAGATGTGTGGCGTCATTTCTGAGGTCTCTGTTCTGTTCCATTGGTCTATATATCTGTTTTGATACCAGTACCATGCTGTTTTGATTACTCTAGCCTTGTAGTATAGTTTGAAGCCAGGTAGTGTTATGCTTACAGCTTTGTTCTTTTTGCTTCGAATTGTCTTGGCTATATGGACTCTTCTTTGGTTCTATATGAAAAAATTTAAAGTAGTTTTCCTAATTTTGTGAAGAAAATCAGTGGTAGCTTGATGGGGATAGCAGTGAATCTATAAATTACTTTGAGCAGTATGGCCATTTTCACAATATTGATTCTTCCCATGCATGAGCATGGAATGATTTTTCATTTGTGTCCTCTCTTACTTCCTTGACCAGTGGTTTGTAGTTCTCCTTGAAGAGGTCCTTCACATACCCACGTAGGTTGTATTCCTAAGAATTTTATTCTCTTTGTAGCAATTGTGAATGGGAGTTTACTCGTGATTTGGCTCTCTTGATTGTCTAGTATTGGTGTATAGAAATGTTTGTGATTTTGCACATTCTTTTTGTACCCTGAGACTGCTGAAGTAGCTTATCACTTCAAGAAGTTTTTGGATTGAGATAGTGGGGTTTTCTAAATATAAAATCATGTTATCTGAAGATAGAGACAACTTGACTTCTGGCCTAAGGAGCTTTAAGTGATCAGGTCACAGCCATTGTTTCAAGTAATGTGGAACCCATATACTTGAGGGATATGGTAAGACCAATGACTACTGGGTAACGAAACTAAGGCAGAAATAAGTTCTTTGAAACCAATGGGAACAAAAACACAATGTACAAGAATCTCTGGGACACAGCTAAAGCAGTGTTCAAAGGGAAATTTATAGCACTAAATGACCACAGGAGAAAGGAGGAAAGATGTAAAATCGATACCCTAACATTACATTTTAAAGAACTAGAGAAGCAAGAGCAAACAAATTCAAAAGCTAGCAGAAGACAAGAAATAACTAAGATCATAGCAGAACTGAAGGAGATGGAGACAAGAAAAACCCTTCAAAAAATCAAGGAATCTAGGAGCTGTTTTTTTGAAAAGATTAATAAAATACATAGACTGCTAGCCAGATTGATAAAGAAGAAAAGAGAGAAGAATCAAATAGATGCAATAAAAAATGATAAAGGGGATCTCACCTCTGATCCCACAGAAATACAAACTACCATCAGAGAATACTGTAAACACTTCTACGCAAATAAACTAGAAAAGCTAGAAGAAATGGATAAATTCCTGGACACATACACCCACCCAGGACTAAACGAGGAAGAAGTCAAATCCCTGAATAGACCAATAACAAGTTCTGAAATTGAGGCAGTAATTAACAGCCTACCAATCAAAAAAATCCTAGGACTACACGGATTCACAACCAATTTCTACCAGAGATACAAAGGAGCTGGTACCATTCCTTCTGAAACTATTCTAAACAATGGAAAAAGAGGGACTCCTCCCTAACTCATTTTATGAGGCCAACATCATACTGATACCAACACCCAGCAGAGACACACACACACAAAAAGAAAATTTCAGGCCAATATCCCTGATGAACATCGACACAAAAATCCTCAATAAAATACTGGCAAACCAAATCCAGCAGCCACATCGAAAAGCTTATCCACCACGATCAAGTCAGCTTCATCCCTGGGATGCAAACCTGGTTCAACATACGCAAATCAATAAGCGTAATCCATGGCACAAACAGAACCAATGACAAAAACCACATGATTATCTCAATAGATTCAGAAAAGGCCTTCGATAAACTTCAACACCCCTTCATGCTAAAAACTCCCAATAAATTAGGTGTTGATGGAATGTGTCTCAAAATAATAAGAGCTATTTATGACAAACCCACAGCCAAAATCATACTGAATGGGCAAAAACTGGAAGCATTCCCTTTGAAAACCGGTACAAGACAAGAATGTAGCTATCTCACCACTCCTATTCAAAATAGTACTGGAAGTTCTGGCCAAGGCAATCAGGCAAGAGAAAGAAATAAAGGGTATTTTAATAAGAGAGGATAAGAGAGGAAGTCAAATTGTCTCTGTCTGCAGATGACATGATTGTATATTTAGAAAACCCCATCGTCTCAGCCCAAAATCTCTTTAAGCTGCTAAGAATTCTTTATTTAGGGTTTAGTCTAGTTTTAAGAAAGTCTTCTCTCACCTACTACTATTGAAATGTTATGGGAACACAAATGACATTATCATCTAAGTGAAAGGCGTGTTCACAGTAGGCTTACAAGAACTATTTCATGAAGAAACACTTTGTACTGTAAAATTTGTACATAAGCCATTGATGATCACTTTTTCATGAGGGGAAATATAATGTCACAATTCAGATTGGTATTTTAGTGAAATGGAAAGTCCTCTTATTGCTTCTTCCTCATTCAAAGTTTGTGAAACTCTCTTCTGTTTTCTTTGAGGCTGTGTCTTGAGCAAAGTTTTACTGCAAGTTGGAACCAAATTGAGATCGAATGGCCACCAGTTAGTAGTGACATCTGTTAAGTCATTTTCTGTATTGGGAGCTCACCTAATATCACTTGAAATTATATCCCTATCTTTTATTCAGACTCTGACCTCCATCTTGCTTATTGTAACATAGTCATCAAAACCTGCTATCTTTACTGCTTATAATTGCTCATCTTCTCGTAAGTTGTTTCTGTGGATGACCTCAGTGAATCTTCTCAAACATTCTGTGAGGCAGGTACTATTATTATTCTTTCTGTGTCTACCCCTTTGTACCCTAGCTATTTTTTGGAGAGCTGATAAGTGAACTTGTAGTCTGACTACAGGGACCTTTCTAATAACCAGATAACTTTATTTCTCTCTTCTTGATATATTTGTTTTCTGTGTTCCTGCATCTGGACTGGGTCGTGATAAAGCTGAGTCCAGCTATAGGGGCCAGACAGAGCCTTCTTCTCCACACAGTGATCTTAGCATTTTAGAGCTCAGCTTCAGGAATTATTTTCCTCACTGAATAGAAGCTGCTGCTCCTCTTCGTGGGAAGTCTTAGCAATGCCAGTGATCTAAGGTGATGGAATCTGTTGATCCTAGATGCAGCAGCAGTCGGTACTGGAATGAGTAATATTTTAATAATTTTTTGCCCTTTCTTCTTCCAGTTTTGCTATTCAAGATGATGTTTCTTAATCTTGTGCTCTTTAATTAGCACCTATTGACTAAATGGATCGACAAACCTCTACTCTATCCCCCTTGTGACTTACTCTCCTGGGCACGAGTCTTGTTTTACAGTCTAGCTTAGCAGACTTCGCATCGGTTTCCGTCTTGATACTGTCCATCTGGTGAACACTTTTTCTGTTATAATTTCCTCCTTCTAAACTTCATACTGTTAAGTAGTTTCTGGATTGCAGGATTTTTTTTCTAAAGTCAGAACAGTGGGAAATTAGTTAATAAAGCGTCTACATTCATTTTAAAGACCCCTGAGAGATACTGAACCAGTTGCCTGCTGTGTAAATGTTATTGAGAATGAAAAACATAAAGCAAATTTACAACTTCTGTTGTGTCCACATCCATTCCAAACTAGATACACAATAACAAAAATAACACTTAGAACTCTAATTGTAGTATCTGTGAAAAGACTCCAGTGTGATTTATGTAATAAATTGGATACTAAAAACTTTCTTAGGATATCATGCACTTAACAATTAGGAAATGACAGCCCTGAGGGTAAATGTAACTTGAATGAAAGCATTTTCCCAAAAGAAACTATTGGTTTTCAAATAAGTGCATTTTTACCAATTAACTAGTAAACAGGTCTTATTGTCACAGAAATATATACTTATCAAAACTTTGGACATATTTGAAAAATAAGCAGATTTTCTTAAACCTCAGTTTTTGAGTGGTCCTATTTTCCTCTTATCTATAAGTAAACTGTTGCCCATCAAACAGATATGTACCTTTTAATCAAAATATCATATGGTAATTATATTACCCATAAATTTATCCTATGGAATTTTCTAGTAAGTAGGCATTATTGTCACAGAAATTTATATGTTTGTAAAAACATAAAATAAATTAATCATATGCTCATTGAGTAAACAGAGCTGAGTAATGGGTTGCAGTCATTTTTAACACAATTTAACAAATGTTTGAACGATCTGTAATTTTATTCATGTGTGACTTATGGCATCCATTTTAACTAACGTAAAGGGTAGATGATGAATGTTAGTATCAGTCATTTCCAGACTTCAACATTAATACACGTAAAAGTGACTACCAAGCATTTTCCCCTAATAAAAAAGAAATTTTATTTATCTCAATGACATTTTAGCTTCTAATAGTCTCCAAAAGCTATATAGTTACTATAATAATGTTGCCATTCCTCAAAAAACATTCTCAAGCTGCTTTGGAATCACCTTAAGCGTTTATTTCTGAAAACCTATTCATGTACTCCCTAAGCATAAATGAACAGAATGGCCTCATTCGTTAAAGCTGTTTACTCTTTGTTTGGTAAAGCTGAGCTCAGAAGTCAAAACCAGCCTGCAGACATTCGGTGTTTGGGCACCACAGTGTTTTCTAAAGGGATTTTAAGACCATTAGGCACATCTTGCTCAAAGGTAATTGTTTTATACCTGGCACACTTCATTTATAAACTTGCTTAATCTCTAGAAACGGATGCTTTAGTTGTCCCTAAACAAGCTGAATATTTAGTTTACTTTTCTGCATCTCACAGTGATGTCTAATAGGCATCAAAATCACTCAAAACTGAGCTCTTAATCTTTCTTCATGAACCTGCTTCTGTTTCAGTTTTCTCCATCTGTGTAAATGGCCGCTGTATTCCAATTACTGAGAATGGAAAACTTGAGAGTTCTCTTTGACTCAATCATCATCAAATCCTGTTGGCTCTATCTTAAAAGTATGAGCAAAATCTGCTACCTGCTGTCCCGAGCCCCCTTACTGTCACCTCGCTTATTGGCTTATCGGAGTGATCTTTGAATTCATCTCCCTTTTCCACCCTTGTTTGCCTGTAGCCTACTCTCAATACAATGGACAGAATCATTATTTTATAAAACACAGGTCAGATCATTTTACCCTCTCCTTATGACCTTTCAATGCTCCCCATTTTACTACTGAAGAAGTCACGTTCTTGAATCATCCTTTAAAGTCCTATACAATAGGTCCTTGGAACATTTCTGACCCACCCCCTGCTATTTCTCCCTCATTGTCTCTGCTTTAGCTGTGCTCTTTGTCTAGCATTCTGGGAACAGTGCTGCCCCAGGATCTTTGCACTTGCTGTTCCTTCTGCCTGGAAAGCTCTTCTCTTACTTGTCCACAGGGTCACTTGTCTCCTCTTTTTCAAAATGTTTCCCAAATGTCGCCTTCTTGATGAAGCCTTCCCTGACTACCCTAAATTAGAAACAGCCTGCCACCCTACCTCTCTACTCCCTGACCCTCTTTTCTACCAATTTAATTATTTTTTCATCCAAAACTCTTACCTCTCCTAATGATATGTTCTTTATTTATTTGCTTATTTTTTATAAACAATATAAAATTGAATATAAATTTGATTATAAACTTGAAAGTTAAAAGAATTTTGTCTGTTCTATTAACTGCCACATCTTTGGACACTAAATGAGTGTCTGGCATGCAGAAACAACCGTATATTAAAGATATGTGTTTCTTTCCAAACTCATAACAATCCTGGAAAACTAAAATATATACCACTACTAGTATTCAAAGCATCTTGTTTAGGCATGGCTTCAAGCTTTGACCTAAGTTGTTTACATATGTCCCTATATTCAGTTAGTGTTTTCATAAACTTTATTTATAACTCCTTAGCTTTTATCCTGTGACTTCATCCTTGTGTTTCAGCAATGACATCTAGGCTATATCTTGGTATACAAATAATCATTGAATTTTTATTAGATTTCAATATGTTAAGGTCTCCTAAAGTCCAACATTGTAATCTTAATCTTTTATTTATCCTGTGTCTCCTGTGATTCATATATTTTAAAGTAAATTATAAATCTTTCTTCAAAAGTATGTTGACCATACCAGTCCCTGTCTTTAAAGACATGAGATAATTTTTCAGTATTTATTATGCATCTATAATTGAAACCATTGGCTTATTTTCTTGATTAACTCTTACTACTATTGGCTAAGATTTCTCTATCTAAGGCATTCATGGTGCCTTTTTCACCCTTTGTATATCCTCAGTTTACCAGATTCCCTTTTACCATAAATAGTTCTTTTGAAAATAAAAAAAAAAACCTCTGTACCCTCTGTAGATGTCACACTGTGTTCTTTCTATTGTCTCCATGACCCCTATGTGTTCATGAATATTATTAATCTTATGTAGTGACTGGACGCTCCAGTGAATTCTCACCAGTCATTCTGACCCCCCACCAGCCATTCCAACCCCCATCCCTAAATGAAATGAGCAGAGAAAACATTAAGGCCAAGGCAACAGAATTCTATGAAAATGTATTTAGGTGATCGCAGAAGGGGTCAGAGAAGGTAAGTGGTTTCCTTGAACATTACCCATGGGTTGGATTCCATCCATCAGAAGGATCTTCAACTGAGGGTCGTGGAGCCCGAAACAACAACCAAAGGTTATGTTATACCCATGAAGGGTGTGAGAGTTCACAGAGATAAAGGTTAGAGATTGTAGAAAGCCAAGAAAAGTCAAAGTGCTGGAACTTACCATTTAAAGGAAAAAAATCTAAAATATAGAAAACCAAGAAAGATTAACTAAAGAATCTGGAAGTCCAAGGACAACAGCTATACAGCGCAAATGAATTTGGAAAGCAATTATGAAAAAGTTTCCTTTAGGATGTATGATCTTCTTGAGATCTGTATACTCTTTTACCTATTCTGAAAAGTACCTTAAGCTAGCAGAGTCCATGATTTTCTGACAACAATGAATTTTATAGATTCTTGCTATATGAACACTAATAATTTAATGTTAGGTTATTCAGTTTTGTGTGCATGCTTTGCAGTTTTCAACAAGACAGTCCATTATTCGATCTGTCTATCTTGTTTTTGCTTACTCAGAGATTTCTAGGAATGCAATCTATACCCTGTATAATTTAACTCTTAAGTCATATTGTGATAGAGAAGAGTTTTGCCTTATATTCTCATTAATAATAAAGTGTCCTAGGATTAATTTTATTATTTAGTGCATAGTTCCCTAGTTGTATATATTACTTCATAAAGAACAATCTCAAACTTAATGGGTAAGAGAGTCACCTTTTTTATTTTTAACAATGACAGATTGATGAGTCAGGAATTTAGACCCAGAATATTGAGGATGGCTCTTCTCTGCTGCAGGATATCAAATGGCTAAGGGGGTGACTCAGAATTCTCAGAGCTGCAGCTGGAATCACCTGACAGCTTCTTCACTTCTGTGTTTGACACTGTGACTGGGAAAGGTGAAGGATGCATTCAGCTGGGACAGTGGGCCTGAGCACACTCACCTGTGGCCCTTCCAACTAGACAGTCTCAGGCTGGTTAGGTATTTTATATAACAGTGCAGGTCTCCAAGAGTGAGTGTTTTAAGTAAAGGAGTAAGCTTTGTTACGGTTTGTTTTGAGACTAGGTTTCACTCTGTCATCCAGGCTGGAGTGCAGTGGTGCGATCATAGCTCACTACAGCCTCGAATTCCTGAACTCAATCTTTCCACCTCAGCCTTTCAAGTAGCAGGGATTACAGTTGCATGCCACCACACCAGCTAATTTTTCTCTTACTTTTAGTAGAGACAAGGTCTCACTCTATTGCCCAGGCTGGTCTCAGACTCCTGAGCCCAAGAGATCCTCCTGCCTCGACCACACAAAGTGCTCAGATTACGGGCGTGAACCACCACTTCTGGCTAAGCTGTATTATCTTTTATGTCCTAGCATTAGATGTCACATAATGTCACTTCCACCATGATCTGTTAGTCACAGTAATCATAAATATTCTCAGATTTCAGGGGAAAAGATGTAGACTGGGATGGGTGTTGAGGCATTTGTAGCTATAATTTAGGGCTGCCACCTCACCTACGGGTATACTGACTGCATGTTCTTTACTCCTGTTCTTTATGTCATGTTTAACTATTACAGTAGTTGTTCAGTGTTATGGGGTGTGTGTCTTTGTCCCTTCAAAAATGTCATAAAAGGCATATCCAAGGTAAAGCCAACTCTAAACTGCATGTCCTAGATGCAGTGTTTGAAAACATGGCATTGGAGAATTGAGCCTAAATGAGTAAAGAATTACTGGCATAATTTTTTTGTATATTTCCCTAAGGCCCTATACATACCATGAAATAAAACGCAGAAGTTAATAAAAAAAAACAAAAAAAATCAAGAGGCAATTGAGTTGGAAATGACTTCAAGACAGAGTTGATAGCAATATATGCTTTATCAAAGAGTCTATTCAGTGATGACTGAATCAAAGAGATTTATACCGATCTATGAATTTGAGGTACAATCAAAATGAAACCCTCACCTCCAACAGGTCAGTGGGTCTGAGCCCTCACCTGTGGCTCAGGTGATAGCATCCAATGGGGTGCTAATACGTGATAGGACCTTTGCAAGGAAATTAGGTTCAGATGATGTCATGAGAGTGCAGTCCTCACGACAGGATTAGTGCTCCTATAAAAAGAGAGAGAGACCAGAGCTTACTCTCTGCCGTGTGAGGATATGGTGAGAAGATGCTGTCAACAAGCTGGAATGCAGGCCCTCTCCTGACACTGGATCTCCCACTGACTTGATCTTGGATTCCCCAAATCTGAACTGTGAAAAAGGAATATTATTGTTTAATCTATTAATTCTATGGCATTTCTTCGTAGCAGCTCAAACTAAGCCACCTATTTGTAAAGAGAATGTGACCATTATTTGCCACTCTGTATAAAGACAGTTTAATGATTATTTCTATATTTTTCTAACTGCACATTAGTTGGGGCATAATTTTTCTTGTAACACATTCTTTTTTTGAAATCAAAAAAAGTTTTCTTTATTCTAATTGTACCTCAAATTCATGGATCTATATAAATGTGTATGATTCAGTCATCACCAAATAGACTCTTCGATAAAGTATATATTGCTATCAACGAATAGTCTTGGAGTCATTTCCAATTCAGTTGCCTCTTGATTTTTTCTATGTTTTCTATTAACTTCTCATTTTATTTTATAGTATTTACAGGGCCTTAGGGAAATATACAAAAAAAGTAATTATGCCAGTAATTCTTTATCTGTTTAGGCTCAATTGTCCAATAGATGCAGTTTTGTTTCCAAAAACTGCATCTAGCACATGCAGTTTTAGAGTTGGTTTCACCTTGGATATACTATACTTTCATGACATTGAAATTATATAAATCTTTAAATAAGCTTTTCTGTTATATAGACCTTGCTCGTTTCTGTCAACAGCTAAGGTATGCTAGTTTGATCCCTACATTGTTCAAGTTATTAAATAACTTGTAGAAGACCACTGAATAGAAGACATGCTTGTAGAAAAGAAATGCACATCAAATAATATTCTAGTAGTTTTTCTTTCCCTTATGGTTAACAGATTTTAAGACATTATCTCCCATCAAATAATCAGGTTGAGAGCTTACATTATCTTTGTACATTATCTCTTTCTATTTGCTTACATAAGCTAGTCTGTAAGATGCTAAGAAGAATGTGGATAAAAGTCCCAAAATACTTGGAAATGAGTGTCACCGTGTAACATTGCCAACCTTTTCTAGTTTTGTTATTTCCATGTACACATTGAACACTTAGAAAATTATATGTGTAACTTTATTTGTTCACATATCATTGCATCCATATACAATTGTCTCTCAACTGGCAACATGCTATGATGTTTTCTGGTGTTAAAAAGGACTCAGTTTCTTCCTACGTTATATGAAAAAACATGCTGTCTTCCATCAGATTGTTTTACATTTACATGATACATCATGAAATTCAAGACAGTGTTCACCCATTTATGGTTGGTCGTTCCTTGATGTTAATGGAAGACAAGGCTTATGAGAATATTTCACTTCTTTAAGTTCTATTGGTAAAAAAATTCCTCACCAGAGGATCTCGAGGTCCGGAGATCAAGACCATCCTGGCTAACAAGGTGAAACCCTGTCTCTACTAACGTCGTGGCAGGCGCTTGTAGTCCCAGCTACTCGGGAGGCAGAGGCAGGAGAATGGTGGGAACCCGGGAGGCGGAGCTTGCAGTGAGCCGAGATCGCGCCACTGCACTCCAGCCTGGGCGACAGAGCGAGACTCAGTCTCAAAAATAAATAAATAAATAAAAATAAAAAAATAAAAAAATTCCTAACCATGTTAAAAATTATGCTGGCGTTTCAAAAATGTTTAATTTTGATATGTCACAGGAACAAAGAGTTTATAAAGGAGCTTGTATTTTTTTAAATAAAAAAACCCCTTATAACCAATACCCAATTAGAAATGTTCTTCTTCCTTCTCCCTTATTGCATCTTACTGTGGAGATTACAAGCTAGTGTGAATTTGGGATATTTTTGGTCTTCTTTAATTTCTATTCATTACTTAGTTTTTCCTGTTTTTGAAACTTATATGAATAGGGTGGGTGCAGTGTCTCACGCCTGTAATCCCAGCACTTAGGAGGCCGAGGCAGGCGGATCACTTGAGGTCAGGAGTTTGAGACAAGCCTGGCCAACATGGTGAAATCCCATCTCTACTACAAGTACAGAAATTAGCCAGGTATGGCGGCAGGTGCCTGTAATCCCAGCTCGAAACCAGGAGGCGGAGGTTACAGTGAGCCGAGACTGCGCCATTGGGCTCCAGCCTGGGCAGCAGAGGAGGGAGATTATATCTCCAAAAAAAAAAAAAAAAAAAAAAAGAGAGAGAGAGAAAAATTTACATGAATAGAAATATAAAACCTTTCCTATTGTTTCTGGTTATTGTCATACATTATCTTTGTCAGATGAATGTTTGAATTATAACTTCACTTTCTATTATTTTAGTGGTTACCCTAAAAATTAAAACATGGATATTTAATATGTCAAAACATTATCAGTCTCTTTACTCACCTCTTAGATATTTCAAGAACTTTAAAGCACTTTCTAGATTTACATTATAATGTAAAATATACATTAATTCTATATTTTTAGTCTTACAAAGTTGTATTTTCTATTTTATAATTATTTGTTTATTTTTATCAACATATTCACCCATTGTTTCCCATTGCTTCTAGAATCTCAGAAGGAAGCAAAATTCCTTAGAATTTCCTCTTAATGTTTCTTGATTTTTGGTTTTCTGGAAATACATTGCAATCTGTTGCTGATTTTCCTAGTGCTTGAATTATTTGCCAGTCTATTCTGCTGACTTTCATTCTCTTTCCTTAAATAGTTGGCTATTTTTTATTCAGCACTTGTTATTATGCTCAAATAATTATTTGTGTGAATTCTTTGAAGTCTATGGTGAAGGTCCTTTCCTTCATCAAGAATTTTCATTAGATTCTCCTAGGTACCTGGAGATTACAGTCATTATTTTAGATGCAAATCACATAATAGTCTTAAGGCTATTCAGGCGTACTGTTCTTTGTAGATATTATATTACAGTCTGTACTTTTATCCCTTTCATTAGATTTCCAAAATTTTCCATAAAGTTCATGGGATTCTCATTATATTTTTAATCTGGAATGAATCTAAAGTTTTGCCTCCGTTTGAGACTTCTCCATTTTTTCCTTTATCTATCTCAATGGAGATTTGTCTTATCTTTCCAGAGAATGTGTTCTTAGACTCACTCATTCCTCTCAGCAGTTTTCTATTTTAGTAGAATATAAATTTTTTCATAATTTTCATAAAATCTAATTTTCTCATAATTTCCTTTTCTCTGCCTTCTTTGTATTAACTTTCCCTTATTTCAGTAGAGTATAAATTTTTTCATAAAATCTAATTCTTTCATAGTTTCCTTCTCTCTGCCTTCTGTGTATTGACTTTTCATTTTTGTTACTTCTTAAGATGAATTCTCAACTGATATGATACTCCTCATTTTTAGTATAAGTAAAACAATAAATTTCACTTAAATCTTCTCTTCAGTTGCATCTCACAACTTTCGTTATGCAGTACTTTCATTATTGTTTAGTTATGTTCAGTATCTTTTGATATCCACAATCATGTTGTATTGGTCCAGGTATGTTTTTAAGTGATTTTTAAAAAATTTGTTGCACACACACACACACCAATGTTTATCAGTGATTTCTAATATAATTGCATTATAATCAGAGATATTCTTAGACATTTTAGAGACTTGTACTTTAATTTATTACATATCTGCTTTTGTAAATGTTCCATATTTTCTGGAGAGGACTGTATATTTCCTAATTGTTGGCCAAAGAATTATTTGTATATCTTTGGATCTCAAAACTTTGGGTGTCAAGTTTTTTTTTTTTTTTTTTTTTTTTTTTTTTTTTTATTGTAGGATCAAACAAGTTTATTTAGTTCACGACCAGTCTGGATGACATAGTGAGACCCGGTGTATACAAAAAGCACCAAAACAAGCACACAAAAGATAATTTATTAAAATTTATGTCATGTATAATAGATACATGGTGACCATTCTCTAATGCATTGTTTTAATTAGTTTTATATAAAAAACAACGTTCTCCTGTTGCTTTATTTTTGTAAATGTCTTTATTGAAGAGAGGCACATCAGCAAGGAAATATGGCCACATCTTATCATAGGGAATTCCGAGTTCTAAAATGTACCTCTACATTGGCAGAGAAACGACATCCAGTTAAACGAAAACGAGTGTTTGGCGGCTGATGTCTCCTTTGCCTGCGGCCGTTCTATAGTGTCACAGCAGGGTAAAGATGTGTGAAAAGTTGTATGACCAGATGGCCATGAGATCTGGAATGCCCAGAAATAAAAGTTCTAATTGATGCTGCAAAAAGAACTTTTAAAATTGCTGTAAGGCTAGTCCCAGCATGATCCATTACATAATTTAAAAACATAATAATATTAAATAACCACAAAACTCAAAAGCATGAAGAAAGAGTCTCCCATGGTAACGTGACTCATCCACACAATAGAAAAGGGAAAATGCACTTAGCAAATGGAATAATTTACCACCCTCATTCTGGCCACTCATCACCTAAATGAACCTAAGCCATTCCATCTCACAAGGACTGTGTCAGTTATCACACTTTTGGCTCCAGGTAACAGAATGTTGGGCAAACACTGGTTTAAACAATAAAGGGTTTTTGTAAATTATCATTTTTCAAAATTTTTATGAGAAGCCTGAAAAGAGGGAATCCTAGATTTGGCTAATGCCATGGACCATTGGTGTTAGACACTTTACTTTTCCCTGTACCATCTGTAATGGGCTAACCTTTGTGGTCAGGTCTTGGATAGTTGATCTCACATAGCCACATACAAGGATGAGAAAAAGCCTTTCTCTCTCTCTCTCTCTCTCACCCCACCTCTGTCTCTTCCCTACTGTCTCTCTCTCTCTCTCTCTCTCTCTCTCTCTCTCTCTCTCTCTCACACACACACACACACACACACACACACACACACACACACAAATACGCCATTAGTGAGAAGTATCGTGCCAGAATCCCTAACAGATTTTATTTTGGATCTTATTAGTCAGGATTAGTCACCATGTACTAACTACATGGAAACCTGGACAGGGAAGTCTGTGACAGGTTCATGCTCATTCTGGACAGTTGGTCAACTCTCTAAGCATAGAAGGAGATAGAGGACAATTGAATAGGGCATCCCTGAGGATATTCTGAAGAATGTCAGGTTGCGTTGTGTTGGGTTTGGTTTTCTGTCTTTCCATGAGAACAGTGGCAAGCCTGGAAACTTACTTTAGCTCTCAAATAGTACTTTTGTACTTAAATATAGAGTGTCTAATATTTTGAGACATTTCAGTGAGGGCATCCTCATTCTGTAGATGTTATGGAGAGATAATGAAACACTCCCATTGCTTTGTTCCTGTCCTTTTCCTCTACCCATGGCCTGGTCAGAGCAGGACGGATCAGTCTGATAGCGGGAGTAGCTCTGGCTACCTGCGACTCCTGGGTAAATCACTTAACCTTTTTAACATTGAAGTCTTCATTAAAATAAGGGCATGCATGTATCGAGGGCATTGTTTGTCTTATGGGATTATTTCACAGTTGCTTTTGCCAATCATGTCTTTCTAACTACAAGAGAGTTTTTCTTATTGCTGAAGCACCCTACTAAAACAGAGTTGGCATTTCTCTCAACTCATTCAATGTAATTAAAAACAATTAATAGATACCTACTATATATAGGATGCCAACATGAATAGATCATAGTTCCTTTCCTTGGGTACCCACAGTAGAGATACAGTTACTGAAATGTAAATCAATACATTAAAATGCATAACTTGTGGAAGGCAGAGAAGTAGCAGGAAGGAGGGATCCTTTGTCAAAATTAGGTCACTAATAGTCACTTGATGAGTTTAGGGACCTTTGGACTACAGTCTGTACAACTGAAACAAAGTATGGGAGGCTTTGAAGCCTTTCTAACCATGTTAAATACTTTATAACCATGGTTATTTTATAAACACAAAGTAAAAGCTATTTTATAACCATGGTATAACTTGAAAAAACATGTACTACTGTGGATTTAGTGTATTCCCTCTTCTTTCGTGACTTTATTTCCAGCATCAGATTGGATATCCTCTCATGAGGATAGCATAGGCCTTTCAAACTGACCATGCCCAGAACCAAACTCATTCTCTGTCTCCCCCAAGCTAAATCTTTCTCATTTGTTTTTGGTGCAAGTTACTGACGTGACCATAAACATAGTCACCAAAATAGAAACTAAGGATCATTCATGAAACTTCCCTCTTCCTCTCCTACTGCACACATCCACCAGCACATACGATGAATTCTATAGAAAATCATTTCTCAAAATTATTTCTGCTTTTTCTTTCTCACTTCCTTACTCTAAGTCAAGAATCAGCAATCTGTTTTTCCCGAAAGGACCTAGTAAATATTCTGAGTTTTGCAGGCCATATGGTCTCTGTCAACACTACTCACCTCTGCCATTATAGCACAGGAGTGGTCATAGACAGTATGTAAATGAGGGAACACACTTGTGTTCCTCAAAGTTATTATTTCTAACAACAGATCGCACTTGGCCTAAGGGTCATCTTTTGCCCATCCCTGGTTGAGGCCCTCCTCAACTTTCACCTGGATTAATATTGCAGCGTATCTCTAATTGGTCTTCCAGACTTTAATTCTGCACTACAATCTCGCCTTTGTATTTATCTGCATAAATAGCAAATCGAATCCATACTGCCTGTATGAAAAGAAATCGTTGCCCATAAGAAAGTGATATTTCCTAGCTTGGCACACATGGTCGGTCCTTGCGAACTTAGATTCGTGTGGACCATTGTGACTTCCTGTTCCAGCCCTTGTTGCTTCCCGTAGTCCTCAGAAACTCTGTTCCTTGCTTCTCCCCAAACACAGCATCATCTTCTGTATTTCCTACATGGTTGTAGTTGTCACCTCAGCATATGGGTTACTCACTTATATGTGCATACTCCATGGGCATGAGAGTGTGTGCAATTTGCTACATATTTTAATTAAAAATACTATAGTCATAGGTATGATTATATTTGTGTGTACTTAAATATATTTGGAAGAAATGGACACTGATGTGTCCATGACAACAGAGATACTGTTTTCATGCATCTCTATTTGATAAATTCTTAGTCATCTTTTAGGACAGAGCTATTTTGTGAAACCACACCACATGTCTTTGGGGCAGTCATTGTCTCTCTGAGCACCCTTTGCTCATCACAGTCTTTCCTTGTCTATCGCTTGCAGTGGTGTGCTGAAGCTTGCTTAGACTGGCTCAAGAAAACTGATGGTTAAATTTTCAGAAATTCTGTGAGTCGCTTGTTAAATTGTTGTAACTTGAAATTAATCATGATGGGAGTATCTACATTAGCAGATGCTACAAACCAGGATATGTTTTTAGGGTTTATTTTATGTTGGAGAACTGGTTGACCAGCATATCACTGGATCTTTTCTTTCCTGATTGACAACTATGTAAGACAATATGCCTAATAGACACCCATTATATAGATACATAATAGCCCTTAATCATTAGTAAGTTTTAGATGACTCATTAGACTTCCTGACTACTATCTTTACCAATGTTCAATTAGACGAGATCAAAAGATGCACCTTTACATTGAATCTGATTTTAGTAGAGAGAATCACTTATTTTTTAATAAGAAGTCAAGCTGCATTTAGAAAGTTAAAAAATAATAATTACTGATTTTACATTAAGTTAACTTTCAATATGCTTAGTATTGCCAATTGTTACTTTAATAAGGTCTTTTACTGGAGACATTGCTTGTAAAATACTATTTATATTTTTTTGTTTGTTTAGCTCCAATATCAAAGAGAAATAGCTATATTCCATGTGCTATATAATTGACTATCAAAGAATGGGTAATTTAAAATAGCCTCAGATGCCTTAAACCTTTATGCTAAATTCATATCACAAAGGGAATTTATTCAATCCAAACACCCTCCTCTTGCTTAAATGAAGGCATTGATACAAAGACTCATATCTGAAGTTATTAGTAAATCAAATAATGTAAACTTCACAGTCATATATGTCATATGGATTGGAATTAGCTGAGTGATCTACTTTTGTATATTTTTGTGGTTACATTTAAGCAGTGTACATTTATGAGGATGATTTTCTAAGTTGAAGCCCCATATATTTTCTAAGAAATTGCAGCCTACGTTTCTATGCTGGTTTGTTTTATGTACTACCATTGACTTTTCTTCAGTTTTATGTATGATACATAGCCTAGTGAACAATAAAAAAAGTATTATTACATTTACTTTAACTCTTAGCCTTTGCTTTGACTGCACAGAAGCAGACCTTTAATTTTTATATGCTTTGAAATTCATGAAAATTGACATTTTTGCCTGACAACTTATTTTTCTACTTTCATATTCCCTTCTTCTTGACTGAACTTAGTCTTTTGTAGTGTTGCAGAGGCTGTAGATTACCAAGTTCTCCTAGATTCACAGGGCAATAACTATGGGCTTGAAGAACATTCACTACTAAACCTGAGTGTGGCTCATTTGATGTGGTAAGAAACAGAGGGCTCATTTGTTCCCTCTGACAGCCTCTCCAGGGTTGCTTACTTATGTGTAGATGCCCTGTATATGTGTACGAGTAGGTGCATTTTGTTATATATTTTAATAAAATAAATTATAGTCATATATATTATTATATATGTGTATCTACATAAATACATATGGAGGAAATGGACAATGGTGTGTTGTAATGTTTGGAAATGATCAAGGTGATGTAAACACTGTCCCCAAATCCTTGTTTCACAATAGAGTTTGCAGTAGATGACAAGTACAGTAGCCACCACAAAGGGCTGTGAGAGAGAGGGTGCATCTCTCCAAAACGAGTATTCTCCACAACACAGTGACAGTAGGCTAAAACATTTGAAATATTTTCCCTGCCTGCTTAGAGAAAGCATAGGGCTCAGGCTGTCACTCCATGTTACACTAATAGTTCTCGTTTAAATTCATTAATGAACAAGCACTCTTCTAAACTTAGCTAATGTGCTCTTACGCCTGAAAGATAAATCCAGTTTTGGGATGCTGACAAAATGCATCTTCTGAGCCTGTTAGAGTAAAAACAGCGCACCCTAGTGTAAGGTAACTATAACTGTAACATCATGAATGTTCTCGAGAGACCACTTAAGGATAGACATAGGCTATTCTGGGCACATTTTAATGTCCTTTTTGGCCTTTCTTTTTAAAAACATTTCATCTTTCTTGTGTCTGGCTCCTATCACTGCTTTCCTATCAACTGTTCATTCCTGAACTCCATCCCAGGAACCCTTTTCTCCCCCTCTTAACAGAGATCAAGAGACACAGGTCAGTTTTCTGTAATTTAGTAATTCAGTAGCACTCAATGCTCAATATCATCACTTATACATGTAAGTATATAATGGTTATAATAACCATTATGACATTTATTCTGCACATCTAAGTTTGCTTTGAATGACAGAATTAATACTAAGAGACTTTGTCTCCCTTGAAAATTGATGGGAAGGAAGCTTTAGCCAGATATATACTTTAAAAAAAAATGTCATCAAGTGAGAGAGCCTGAACCACAATCCCAATGGGATCAGAACACTTGAGTGAATTAGCCAAGACTCCATCTACCTGTGCACCAGTGATGGCCCAGCCAGTGGAAACCCACTACTTAACATCCTGGCAGAGCTCCCTGTCTATGGGCACTGCTTAACGGGGCCATATCCTCACTTCCCATCTGTCTCCCCTTTCTTTTTATGGTTTCTTTGCTGACCAAGCCCCTGTTCACATTCTGTGCTATATTTGTTAACATATTCCATCACGTTATTAAAATCTAACTGATCTTACCGTCCAGGGACACATCGTGTCCCTCGAAGACATTCTACCCCGAAGTCTATTCTACCTCGAAGTCTATTCTACCCCGTTATTGTTTATGGTAAAATTAACTTTCAAAGGGCAATAAGCATTTGCAATTTCATGAGAAACAGTCAAATAGCCTGAAAATAGTATCAACAGGCTCTCTATTTAGAGGGGCCTCACTGAGAAAAGGTAAATAATTTCCTGTTTTAACCCGTGATGGTGTTTGTAACCTAGAATTCCATTTTTACAGCATTCAAAATGGCCAGTTTCAAGGTGGCTGATACGTTTCTGGTGATTCATGTTATCAAAAAATGTCTGTCTTACTAGATGTTTTAAACCAGAAGTCGATGGAATTTTAATTTTTTTAAACTGCCATTTACTGTGAATTTTAGGTAGGTGCACAAATAACCCACAGCTTTGAACTTTCTGAAGTAATATTTTCATACTTTTTACTTCAAATGTAGGATGATTTTTTACCGGTTAAATTATTTTGACAGGTTAAATCCAATGAAAGAGTGTATGTGTTATTAGTCTAATATTTATGAGAGCATTGAAATACTGTTTGAGAGTAATTATTTCTTTATAATAGAGGCTTCTGGATCTGACAAATGTTATCATTCCCTTGAGAACTGTTTCTAGTCGTAAACAGTAAATAGATGATACTGTGGCCAGAAACTTTCTTTGAATTTAGTAGTCTTTATATGAACTGTATACCACTGAGAACCAGAGTAGGGAGAACTTTAGTTTATTATACCTGAGCTCTGTTTTTTCTGTTTGTTTTTTGCTTATTGGTTTGGTTTGGTTTTCATCTTGTAAATAGTAAATAATTATGTTTCATCTGGCACAGTTTTATGTATAGAAGATATACACTGGAGATGGAATAAAAATTTAAACTGCCAGTATTTTATGCTTTTGAAAAGATGACTTGTTACAGATAAATTTATCAGGGAAAAAAAAGCAAGCATAGATGGCAAATCCCTTTGTTTTATGTGTCTTTCTAACAGATGATGAGAGTTTAGTCTAAAGAGTAGAAAGCCATACGGAGAATAAAACTCATTCACAGAGATGAATCTCTAATATTCCAATAAGATTGCATTTGGATTGGAAACTGTAAACAAACCTTCAGACTGCAATTCAAATTTTATTTTTATTTTTTTCTTACTCAAACATATGTACATTATATTCCTATTTCCCAAAAATATGACTACGGAGATAAAAAAATCAACTAGTGTTATAGCCTTCTTATAAAGGAATTTGGCCCTTTATGAGTTCAGCTAAATAGCTAAATGTCTACTTTTCTATTTGTAACATGTGTTTTTCACTGTTACCAGTGAAAAGTCATTTATTTATAGGCCTGTTTAGATATTTGTATTTTTCTCCAACCACAATTTAAACATTCATCTTCAAATATTGCCTACCATTGCATTTATTTGAAATCAGCACTTGTGTTTTAGTTTGTGTTTAATAATCTGAAGCAAGACTTCTGAATCATGTATCCATATGTGGTTGCATAGTCTAGGTTATCAATGCCTGTGCATATCATACTGTAAAGTACTTTGAAGATGTGTTCATCTCTAGGTGAAGGTTGTTGGCTGATGGATTTGTTAAATGATTTGTGGCATACCATATCCCTTGTTCCACCCCCAAAGTCTTCCATTGGGACAGTATGCTTCCTCCAGAGGAGGAGCTGGTAGTCTCTGGCTATATTCTGGAAACATGGGAGAAGTAGCAGGGAATTCCCCTTTTCCTTTTGAGGGGCCCTTTTCCTGGTGTTACCTTAAAATATTTTTGTCACTTCATTTTCCTCAGTAGCACTGAGTGTTACTGGGTCAGAGTGTTACTGGGTCAGAGTGTTACTGTGCACTCACTAATTTCACACATATTTACTCAGTTCATCCTTGATATGGTTTGGCTCTGTGTCCCCACCCAAATCTCACCCCAAATTATAATCCCCACAGGTTGAGGGAGGGACCTGGTGGGAAGTGATTGGATCATGAGGGCAATGTCCTCCATGCTGTTCTCATGATAGTGAGTTCTCACGAGATCTGATGGTTTTATAAGTGGTGGTTTTCCTTCTTGCTCTCTCTCGTCTGCCACCACATAAGATGTGTCTGCTTTCCCCTTCCACCATGATTATAAGTTTCCTGGGACCTTCTCAGCCATGTGGAACTGTGAGTCAATTAAACCTCTTTCCTTTATAAATTACTCAGTTTCTGGCAGTTCTTTATGGCTGTATGAGAACAAATTAATACAGTCCTCATGGTGATATTATGAAATAGATGCTATTATTTTATCTATTTAAGAGGTGACGACAAACTGTGAGTCACAATTTTTAAGTAACTCAGTAACACAACTGGTGTGATTTGTGTTACTGCAAATTATTGTCTAATTTACAGTAACATTGGTAATTATGCCATTGTCACCCCTACACGATTTCAAACACACCCTTCCCCACCAAAGACTGAATCCAATTGAGATTCCCAGTTTCGGCTACTCTAATAATTACTTGCAGTCTTTTAGGGGAGGAATAGGAGGTTATATGACTGCCTTGAGTACGGCAGGGGGTCCCCAACCAATCTCCAAGTTTTATGTTCTATACCTTACATTATATAGCTTTTCATGATACATTCTGCCTCTTGATTTTGAGCCTTTCTGGCATTGATTGGTGTAGCTCACCTCACAGAGATACCTCTCCCTACAAGGACTAACGTAGTTTTTCACCATTTTCCATTTTCACTTCTCATCTTCATTATCTTTAAAAACTTTGTTGAAATCTCTCACCCAACTGTTATACTCAAATTTCTTTGACGTTTCAGCCTTTATACTTTAAAAAAATCACTTCACTGTTACTTTGGTGAGTTTTCAGAGACAGGGGAAGTGGAACTATAATCAACTAATCAAGCCCCTTTGATCCAGGAGTTCTTCCAGGTTTGTGATTCACAGATACTCTGGAGGAATTGGTGAAGGCTTCTATCATCTCCCCTAGAAATGTGAAGACATAAGACATTCTGTATAATATTAGGGCTGAGGATAGCTTTTGTGGTTGGGATGGAGTTTTCTCACATACATTTAGGAACTTTACTCTTTTATTAAAAAAAAAAAATTAAGGTTGTATCTGTTGAATTTTCTCTTACAAAGACATTTATGGATTCATTAAACATACGTGTTTTGGAAGCTTACTATTTATCACGTTTGTATATTAACTCAGTAGTGAGAGGACAGAGGGCAGTCCCAGTGTTCTGGGAGTTTATGACAGATAGTCAAAGGAGAGAAATGAGGAACAAGGAAGTGTAACTTGGTGTGACAGGAGACTATCATACAACGTATGCCCTGGGTGCTACTGAAGCACTTAAGGGAGAGACCTAGCATTTGGTGTAAGAAACAGTAATCAGGGAAAGTTTCATGGAGGAAGTAGGGTTCAAATGTTTTGAAAATGTTATCTATTTGAACACCATGTTATCAGAAACAGACATATTTCGAATTTTTCTAACTTGTAGTGAATTTTACCTTTTGTCGTATACTAACCTTCCTTATCTCTCAGAGGGCCTTTTTCCTTGTGTTGCCTTAAAATACTTTTTGTCACTTCGTTTTTCTCAGTATCAGTGAGTTCTCTGTGCATCCGAGTGTTACTCTCTGCTCAGTAATTTCACATGTATTTACTCAGTTCATCCTCATAATAATACTATGAGATACAAACCATTATTTCCTCTATTTTAGAGATGAGGAAAAACATGATGCACAATAACTTAATAACACAACTGGAGCAATAAATAGGATCAAATTTAGACACCAGAGCCTTGAAGCCTGAAGCTCTCCACACAGTAACACTATATATTACACATTATCTCAATACATTTATACTATAGCACTAAGTTTGGTATATGATTGTGGCCAATACTAATTTTCTTTTTCTTAAAAAAATTGTATCTGCCTTGGTTACCTTTTTCAGTTCTTTTACTTTCAACTTTTCTTAATTCCTGTGTTTTAGATATGCTTCTTAGAAATAGCATTGTGGTAGATTCACAAAATTTCAATAGTACTATCTGTCTTTTCAGTATAATATTTCTAAATACATTTCTACTATCTTATTTTGCTTTTTCTTTTTGATTTTCCTTTATTCCTTCTTCCCCCCTGCCTCCGCCTCCTTTTGGTTGATCAAATATTTTTAAAATATTAATTTCCCCTACAATTGCTTTGAAATGTATGTACTTCATATCTACTATTTTAGAGATTATCCTTATTTTTTTTCAAAAATGCTTATTAAATTCCAACATAGCTTAGAATCTTGACCTTTCTCCTGAAGATAATCCTAATCATAGTATTTGAAACTTATTTCTAATCACACCCTACCATGCTATAGCCCACTTTTGTCCTGTGTTTTAGTTCTGTTTTGACTTTCATATTAGTCATTATCACTTTTATAATTTTAGTTAATGTAGTCAATATAGGTTTAGATTTTACCACATGTTGCATATTTCCTCTCCTACTATGTCATCTTGTGTTTCTCTCTTTTCTGGACGTAGTTCCATTCTTTGACACACATCCTTTAGTTTAGATGACTTTAATGGGAATGTGTTGGTACTAAGGTGCTTCTATTTTTACATTTTTAATTTAAAAATTTCATTTTTTGTTTTTCTGAAAGTATCTCAATTTTACCATCCTTTCGGTTTATTTAGCTTGGTATACAACTCCATGTTGAAAGTTTACTTTCTTTCAGTACTTTGAGTATATTATTCTACTAAATTCTACCTTTTGTTTTCACTTCTCTTAAGAAGATTCCTGACTGTTTTAAAATTGTTCCTTAGGGATACTCTTTCCTTTCTCCCTTGCTACTTTTATGTTCCTTGGTAATGTGCTGTTGTAGCATGCTGTGTTTAGTGCTAGATTACATTTATAAGAAATTTTAATTGGGAATTATTGTCCTTTCTGTATCTGAATTTTTTTAATGTTCTAGAAAATTCTTAGATATTATGTATTTTAATAGATTCTCCATCGTTCTCTCTTTTCTGCCCTTCTGAAATTCTCTTAATATTGTACCAAAAGTAATTATGGTTTTTGTCATTACTTTTAATGGCAAAAGCCACAATTTTTTTTTTTTGTTTTGTTTTTTTGAGACGGAGTCTCGCTGTGCCGCCCAGGCTGGAGTGCAGTGGCCGGATCTCAGCTCACTGCAAGCTCCGCCTCCTGGGTTTAGGCCATTCTCCTGCCTCAGCCTCCCGAGTAGCTGGGACTACAGGCGCCCGCCACGTCGCCCGGCTAGTTTTTTTTTTTTTTTTTTTTTTTTTTTGTATTTTTTAGTAGAGATGGGGTTTCACCGTGTTAGCCAGGATGGTCTCAATCTCCTGACCTCGTGATCCGCCCGTCTCGGCCTCCCAAAGTGCTGGGATTACAGGCTTGAGCCACCGCGCCCGGCCACCACCATTACTTTTGCACCAACCTAATACATTAGAACTCATTTTTATACTCTATATTGTAGAATTTATGTTTAATGTTTCTAAGTTTTTTTAAATTTCTGAATGACATTGCAGATATTCAGTCTACCTTTCAGTTTACAAATTCACTCTGTAACTTTGTCTCATCTGCTTAATGCAACTAATGAGAGGTTTTTTCTTCAAAAAAATTAACTTATATTGGTATATAATAGGTCTATGTATTTATGTGGTACCTGAGAATGTCTAATAATTATATCAGGGTAAATGGGGTATCCATCACCTAAAGAATTCATCATATACACAACAGAATACTATTCAGCCATATAAAAGAATGAGATCTTGTCATTTGCAGCTACGTAGATAGAACTGAAGGACATTATGTTAAGTGAAGTAAACCAGGCAAACTATGTGTGTTCTTACTTATTTGTGGGAGCTAAAAATTAAAATAATTGAACTCCCGGAGATAGTTGAATGATGGTTATCAAAGGCTGGGAAGGATAGTGGGTGAGGTGGGAAATGCTGACAGTTAATGGATACAAAAATACAGTTGGATAGAATGTGTAGGATTTAATGTTTGATAGTACAACAAGGTAGCTAAAGCCAGCAATACTTTATTTTACATTTCAAAATAACTAAAAGGGTCCAATTAGAATGTTCATAACTAACGAGTTTTTAACTGCAATAACACATTTTTAGTTCCTGGAGTATCCATTTATTTCCTTATCAACAATGACTGGTAATTTTTAAGTATTATCTGATATGGTTTGGCTGTGTTCCCACCCAAATCTCATCTTGAATTGTACTTCCCATAATCCCTACATGTCGTGGGAGGGAGCCAGTGAGAGGTAATTGAGTCGTGGCAGCGGTTTCCCCATTGCTATTCTCACGATAGTGAGTTCTCACGAGATCTGATGGTTATAATGGGACTTTCCCCCACCTTTGCTCTGTACTTCTTGCTGCCGCCATGTGAAGAAGGGTGTGTTTGCTTCCCCTTCTGCCATGATTATAAGTTTCCTGAGGCCTCCCCAGTGCTGCAGAATGGTGAGTTAATGAAACCTCTTTTCTTTATAAATTACCAGTCTTGCGTATGTCTTTATTAGCAGTATGAGAACAGTCTATTACAGTATATCTTATTCTTTTCTTGTATATTTAATTCTCATTTTACTTTGAATAATTTATGAATGTTTTATTTCTTAAACCCAAAATTTATCTGAAATTCAGTTCATGGCGGCCAAATTTTCTGTGTGGTGTTTCTGCTGAATCCTGTTCATTACACTTGTTTTCTTGAGTTTTGTATTTTGGGATTGAGTTTAAATTTTTCAGGGCTTTGTCCTTAGTAATCCTATAACTCCAGAGTCAATCTAGAGAGGGGTTACACTTTATTTCAAAAGATACCAGCTTGGAACCATTTTTTCTATTTTAATTTCTTGATTTGGGTGTTATATCCAATAGTCAGTGTAAATTCAAAAGCCGTAATCTAATTCAGCAAGGTTGTAGCTTATGCATTCTCAAGAATTATCATTGTTTTTTGGAAAAAGAGAAAATACAAATTTTCTTGTCATCCCTCTTTGCTGACTAGTGGGTTTTTCTCCAGGATCTGCTTCACTGAGATTTTGGCATTCTCAGGTTTTATGTGGTGGGCCTAGGGGCATGAGGGAGTTCCTATTTTTGTGCAGGTCTATTACTTGATTTCTAATTCTGTTTGGCCTTCAATCCAAACTTCTGCATTATAAAGATTAGTAAATACTCTCTGAATACTATAGCTCACCATCAGCTTACACCCCGAATTTCAGTTATCTCTTTTTGTCTTGATACCCAAAAGCTCCTATTTTATTGGATGTTCAGATACATAACTTAAAAGGTGTGTATTATGTTTTATTTAGCATTTCTAGATGTTTGAAACTGGAAAATTTTCAGGCTCCCATGTTGCCTCATCCTAGAAAATATAATCCTTAGAGATTATTGTTTCTCTTTCCTATTATGTAATGTGATAATTACTGAATGTTAAGTATCTTAAATAAATTATCTCATATCAGAAAACTTATGTTATTATAAACATTTGGGGTACAGTTAATATTTTAGAAATGTTTTCAGATACAAAAAGCCATGTTTTAACATATCTCAGAATAGACATTATAATCTTGAAAAAAAAAACGCTTGATTTTTATTGAAGGGTTTTGTGATGAATGAAATTTCTAGGTGCTCTTGTAGCATTTTACATTTACATTTTAGCATTATGCTTCATCAGTGAACATGAAGACGTTTTTATAGCATATAAAAGCATATTATTTATACCAAGTATAGAAAATTGAAAAGCTTCAAAAGATTATATCAAGATTAATATTAATAATGCAAACAATAACAGTCACCATGACAACAAAGAAGAGAAGAAGCAGGAGGAAGAAGGGCAGTCACAGGCCAAGCACACTCCTAAGCATCAAAGCTAAAAAAAAAAAAAGGCAGAAAAATGTTAAGGTGACAAAGGGAAGAGCCCACGTTACCCAAAGCATTTCTTGCCTCACCAATTTCAAAGCAACTCCTGAGACAGAGCCTCACAATCTGGCTTTGTTATTGATTTGAAGTTAATATCAAATTAACAGAATACTAAAATATATTGTCATATATATAGAGGTATCCTGAAGCCAAAGAAAATTGTGCTTGATTTCCTACTATTTGGATTTTCCCTACCATCTTAATGCAGATAATTGTGAGTCTAGTTTATGTTCATATTTTACTTGTCCACATGCAATCATACTGACTTATATCATATATCTCTCAAATACAAAATATTTTTAAACGTGAGAAACTTTCATGCTATTCCATCAAAGCTGTCTAATTCAGACAAACGCTCAATGACAATAGCAGAACTGACTGAGCAGCTGCTGGGTGTCAGTCACTGTACTAGGGGCTTTTAATACAGTGTTTTATTTAACAGTTTACAAAAACCATAAGAACTGGGTATTATTAATTCCTTCCTTACAAATGAAAAAAACTGGAATTAAGACAGGATGAGTGAGTTAGTCAAGGTCACACAAATACATCTTAAACCAGTTCTGGCTATTCTGCAGCCCAAGCTTCCAACCACCAACATTGTATTTTTCAAAATATTGTATAATTTCATAGTAATTAACCAAATGTTTACACTTATAAGAAAAAAATCAGTAAGACAATATTATTTTATGTTATGACTGTATTTGCCTATGTTTTAGATATACTAGCAGTTTGTGGATATAAGGAATTAAAAGTTATCGGATGAAAAAAATTATTTATTTTATATTTTGCATTTTCTGTATTTATCAAAACACAACTGGGTCATGAAAAAAGACTATGTAAATAAATACATGAAAGTGTCAAACTATTCAGTTCGATTCTTCTGTACTTCCTTTTGTCGTGGCCCCTAGGCAACGATGGCTTTTTAAATCATTTTGTATAATTTGATTTGCAAACTGCTCAGCATCCCAGTTTGTCAAAATACTAGTCTGCTTGTCTAAGTTCTTTTCATTTTTATGTTCTTGTAAATATCTTTATGCTTATTAAAAGATACTCAAACATATCACTATCTTTTAATGTTAAGTCAACTTTAGTATAAGCATATTTTACATATAATGAGTATTATGTAAGGTGAAAAACCCACAAATAATATTAAAAAATAGTTGATACAACTAACACAATATAGTTATAATAAATATCCATGTATTAAAATAACATTCTAAACCTTAAATATTTTGAAATATTCTAGCTAAAGTATAGATAATTTAAAATAATATAGCTACTCTAAATGGTCCAATAAATTATACCAAATTAATTTTTATTAAATAAAGTCAATTAATCTAATAAATATCATTTTTTAAATAAATATGTTCTTATTTATATATGGCATAATAATTTGTAAATCACTACAAACGTATTTTGAATTTGGAAAACCAGATCATTTAGAGGGAAAAAAAGATCCTGGGCATTTTCAAAATACCTGAGTTTATTTCATTAGATAAATAAAAGGCTCTTGAACAGGAGCATAACAGAATCAGATTAATATTTTTGATAGAGACACCTCAAACGTCAAGACAGAAACAAATTAGAAGTGGGTAATAGAAAGGCTGTGGTAGTCTGGGCTCAGGTGGGCATAAAGAGAAAGCAGGCTATTCAACAGGTAGAATTAATATGACATGATGATGCATTTTGCAGAGTGAGGATGGAAGTGCCAGGATCAACTCTTGATTGATTAATGTGCACAAATTTATTGATAAAGAAATTGAAGCTAAGACTTTTTGAGTGACCAGTGATAGAAAGACAATGGCAGCTTACCAGCAGTATCTTGAGTTTTGAACATGAGTGAAACATTAAAATGAAGGAATCAAAATAAGCTTTGGATCCATTAGTGTTGAGTTCAGAGGACAGAGCTGAGATGGAGATATGATTAGAGACATCCTCCCATAGTTGGTAGTTGAAGCAATGGCTTTGGATGAGGTCTTTATTATGGAGACTCTACCAAGAAAACAGAAGTAGCCTAGAAACAACTTTAGGAACTTGCTCACTTACAGACGACGTAAGAGACAAGAAGTCAGTACAGGAGGTTGAAATGTGAAAAGTCAGAGAAAAGCCCCGGATAATGTAGTACGTTGTTAGCCAAAGAAAGATAAATTATCAAGAAGAGAGTGGCGCCTTCTCAAACTTTTTAATACTGCCATTTTATCTACTCATGTGAATGAGCAGTAATATTGTTTTTAATCCTATTATATTGCTATTTCTGTGGTTTATCTTCCTAATGAGATTATAGCATTCCTGAGGACAAAAGCAATATGTTTTAGGTGCTTAATAAATATTAAAAGGATTGAAATTACCAACACTATTTTTATCCTAGAAAAAAGTGATACTTAATATTACATCTTTACTTCCTTGAGGTCTTGGTGTCAGTTCTCTTATCAGAAAGGTCTCTGACCAGCAGTTTAATGCCATTCCTCTCTCCTGGCTCTGTATCTGCCTTACTCAATACATTTTTTTTCCATAAAAATTAACGTATTCATTTAACTGATCTTTCACCCAACAAATATAGAGAGGTCCATAAGTCTGGAAACCAATGTATATTATATTTTAAAGAAGATATTTTTGTCACTATTTTCAGACTTAATAAATACCTTATATCTTGATCTTCTCTCCTTTATCATATGGATTGTTTTAAGTAAGTAAGGTGGTGACTTTTAAGGTATGTGAATTTTGTATCAACAAATATTTCTAAAAGGATACATAGTGCTGTAATAAACATACATGGGCGTGTGTCTTTATAGTAGGAGCAGAAACCCAAACACCACACATTCTCACTCATAAGTGGGAGTTGAACAATGAGAACACATGGACACAGGGAGGGGAACACCACACACCGTGGCCTGTCAGGGGGTAGCAGGAAAGGGAGGGAAGAGCATTAGGACAAATACCTAATTCATATGGGGCTTTAAACCTAGATGACGGATTGATGGGTGCAGCAAACCACCATGGCACATGTATACCTATATAACAAACCTGCATGTTCTGCACATGTATCCCAGAACTTAAAGTAAAAAAATAAAAATCATTTATGAATCGCTGTTTCATAAAATGAATATACTAGAAAAGGAAAATAACATATTCAGAAGTGCATACACACACACACGCACACCCCATACACATATGTAACTAAATAAACCAATGCAGATAATTATAAATTGTGACAAATTCTGTAAGAAGAAATTAGTAGTTGAAGATCTAAAATGAAAAAAATTTATAGAATAATTTTAAATTGATTGGACTGGGAGGGCCTCTTGGAAGGTGACATTTGAACTGACCTGAATCATAAGAATAACTCAACCATGAAAAGTGCAAGGGAGAAAAATAGGCAGAAAGGGTTTGGTTTTCCTGTGATGCATAGACAAGAGTATGGCTGAAACATGGTGACCAAGGAGAGACATCTTAAGTATTCACTCCGAAAACTAGCAAAGTAGCCACACAATAACATGGCAGAACTATTGCTAAATATGATAAATTTCCTTGAAGAGTAAAGTATACATTACAGAAAAAGTAAAACTCATGTATAATTTTTATGCATATTTAATGGTTTAATTAATATTGTTTTAATTTGTAAATTTCAGAAGAGTGACTATCTAAGTGGGTGAATGTATCCTACAATTTTTAGGGTTAGGGATCTCTCTATGCCTAAATCTGCCTAAAAAGAGATACGAATTTACCTTGCAGTAAGAGTGAGGAGTCAGAATGTTCAGTCTTTGAAAGCCACAAAAGTCATCCTGGTTTGATCATATAGCATACATATATGAGAATCAAGTGTCAAATGCTACTGACAGATCTAGTAAGAGAAAGACTGAAAAATGTTCTTTTGTGGCCTGAAAATTTTAACTGACATTAGGAATAGCAATTTTATCAATAATCCATAGACATTGAATGCATAATAATGTTGAATAAAATATCTAAATTAGAGCTCTTGGATGACAGAATTTTTAGTGTTAAGTGTCATTTCAGTTGGAACATAACATTTTATACAATAGTTTTTATTTTGAAACAATTTAAAACTTACCAAAAAAATTGCAAGAAGGATAAAAGGCCACTAGTGTACCCTTCACCCAGAGACCTCCTTCAACTTTTGTTACTTGTTTGATAATGTCCTTGTATTAGTCTGTTTTCACACTGCTGATAAATACATATTCATGATTAAGCAATTTACAAAAGAAAGAGGTTTAATGGACTTACAGTTCCACGTGGCTGGGGAAGCCTCACAATCATGGTGCAAGGCAAGGAGGAGCAAGTTACATCTTACATGGATGGCAGCAGGCAAAGAGAGAGAACTTGTGCAGGGAAACTCCCATTTTTAAAACCATCAGATCTCATGAGATTTATTCACTATCACGAGAACAGCACGAGAAAGACTCACGCTCAAGATTCAATTACCTCCAACCAGATTCCTCCCATGACATGTGGGAATTGTAGGAGTTACAATTCAAAATGAGAGTTGGATGGGGACACAGCGAAACCATATCATTCCTCCTCTGGCCCCTTCCAAATCTCATGACCTCACATTTCAAAACCAATCATGCCTTCCCAACTATCCCCCAAAGTCTTAACTTTCTGCATTAACTCAAAAGTCCATAGTCGCCGGGCGCGGTGGCTCAAGCCTGTAATCCCAGCACTTTGGGAGGCCGAGACGGGCGGATCACGAGGTCAGGAGATCGAGACCATCCTGGCTAACATGGTGAAACCCCGTCTCTACTAAAAATACAAAAACTAGCCGGACGAGG
Organism: Rhinopithecus roxellana; assembly: GCF_007565055.1. NCBI lineage: Eukaryota > Metazoa > Chordata > Mammalia > Primates > Cercopithecidae > Rhinopithecus > Rhinopithecus roxellana. Next base: position 31,755,282 of record NC_044554.1, on the reverse strand, counting down.
TGGCGGGCGCCTGTAGTCCCAGCTACTCGGGAGGCTGAGGCAGGAGAATGGCGTAAACCCGGGAGGCGGAGCTTGCAGTGAGCTGAGATCTGGCCACTGCACTCCAGTCCGGGCGACAGAGCGAGACTCCGCCTCAAAAAAAAAAAAAAAAAAAAAAGTCCATAGTCAGACATCTCATCTGAGACAAGGCAAGTCCTTTCAGCTTATGAGCCTGTAAAATCAAAAGCAAGTTTGTTACTTCCTAGACCCAATGAGTGTACAGGCATTGGGTTACTAGAGCTATTCCAAATGAGAGAAACTGGTCAAAACAAAGGGGCTAAAGTCCCCATGCAAGTCCAAAATCCAGCAAGGCCGTCAAATCTTAAAGCTCCAAAATGTTTCCTTTGGCTTCATGTCTCATATCCAGGTCATGCAGATGCAAGAGGTGGGCTCCTGTGGCCTTGGGCAGCTCTGCCCCTGTGACTTTGCAAGGTGTAGCCCCATTCCTGGCCGCTTTCAAGAGCTGGTGTTGAGTCTGTGGCGTTTCCATGCACACAGTATAAGCTGTAGGTGGATCTACCATTCCGGGGACTGGAGGACGGTGTCCCTCCTCTCACAGCTCCACTAGGCAGTGCCCCAGTAGAGACTCAGTGTGGGGCCTCTGACCCCACATTTCCCTTCTGCACTGCCCTAGCAGAGGTTCTTTATGAGGGTCCCACCTCTGCAGCAAACTTCTGCCTGGGCATCCATGCATTTCCATACATCCTCTGAAATCTAGGTGGAGATTCCCAAACCTCAATTATTGACTCATGTACACCCACAGGCTCAATACCACATGGAAGCTGCCAAGACTTGGGGCTTCTATTCTCTAAAGTAACAGTCCAAGCTGTATCTTGCCCCCTTTTAGTCACAGCTAAAGAGGCTGGGACACAGGGCACCAAGTCCCCTAGACTGCACATAGCATAGGGACCCAGAGCCTGAACCATGAAATGATTTTTTCCTCCCTAAACCTCCAGACCTGTGATGGGAGGGGCTGCCGCAAAGTTCTCCGACATGCCCTGGAGATATTTTCCCCATTGTCTTGATGATTAACATTTGGATCCTCATTACTTATACAGATTTCTGTAGCAGGCTTGAGTGTCTCCTAAGAAAATGGGATTTTCTTTTCTATCACATTGTCAGGTTGTAAACTTTCCAAACTTTTGTGCTCTGTTTCCATTTAAAAACTGAATGCCTTTAACAGCACGCAATCACCCCTCGAATGCTTTTCTGCTTAGAAATTGCTTCCGCCAGATACCCTAAATCACCTATCTGAAGTTCAAAGTTTCACAAATCTCTAGGGCAGGGGCAAAATGCCACCAGTCTCTTTGCTAAAACATAACAACAGTCACCTTTGCTCCAGTTCCCATCGAGTCCCTCATCTCCATCTGAGACTACCTCAGCCTGGATTTCATTGTCCATATTATTATCAGCATTTTGGTCAAGTCATTCAACAAGTCTCTAGGGAGTTCCAAACTTTCCCACATTTTCCTGTCTTCTTCTGAGCCCTCCAATCTGTTCCAACCTCTGCCTGTCACCAGTTCCAAACTTGCTTCCACATTTTCAGGATTCTTTTCAGCAGCACCTCACTCTGCTTGTACCAATGTACTGTATTAGTCTGTTTTCATGCTGCTGATAAAAACATACCTGAGACTGGGCAATTTACACAAGGAAGAGGTTTAATGTACTTGCAGTGCCTTGTGGCTGGGGAAGTCTCACAAGCATGGTGGAAGGCAAGAAGGAGCAAGTCACATCTTACATGGATGGTGGCAGGCAAGAGAGAGAATTTGCGCAGGGAGACTCCCATTTTTAAAACCATCAGATCTTGTGAGACTTATTCACCATCATGAGAATAGCACAGGAAAGACCCACCCCCATGACTCAATTACCTCCCACTGGGTTTGTCCCATGACACATGGAAATTGTGGGAGTTACAGTTCAAGGTGAGAGTTGGGTGGGGACACAGCCAAACCATATCAGTCCTTTACAACAAAAGGACCCACTCTGGGATCACATGTCACACACTTTTTCTGACTCTCCAGTCTCTGACAATCATAAACATCTCTCACTTTAGTCATTTCTTCACTTTCACAACTTTCTCATTCTTGAATATTCTATCCCCGTCATTTGTCAGTTGTCCTGAAATTGGATTGGTTTGATGTTTCTTTGATATTATACCCAACCTTGTATTTTTGACAGATGTCTTACACACCATGCTTTCTTCTTCTCATTGAATCTCATCAGGTGGCCCCCAGTGTCAACTGGTCCTGTTACTCATGGTGATAACATTGATCACTTGATTATAAAGGGATCTGCCTGGTTTCTCCAATGTAAAGTGACTACTCTCCCCTTTGAAATTAGTAAACATATGTTTGTAATATTGGGGTACATAGTAGGTGTATATATTTATGAAGTACATAAGAGGTTTTGATATAAGCATTCAATCATGGGGACTGGGGTATCCATCTCAAGCATTTATCCTTTGAGTTACAAACAATCCAATTACATTATTTATTTTAAAATATACAATTATTATTGACTGTATTTACCCTATTGTGCTATCATATAGTAGGCCTCATTCATTATATGGGGGTGGTTTATGAGGTTTTTTTCAAAAAAACATATTTTTAAGGAGATAGTTTGAGGCTATGTTCTGCTTCCAACTTTCACCCACTTATTTGAGCACCTATTGATATGCCTTGCCTTAATTAATTATTAATATGATGGTTTCCAAATGGTGACTTTCTTCTTCCTACATTCCTATTACATCTATTACTTAGCATAGTGCTATTGGAGGAGCTTTCGATTTTCCCTATGTATTGATTCATTTTTAGACAGGCAGACCCTTGGATTCCTATTTTATTCAGTAGGATATGATCTATAGCTTCCTTTTTTTTCCTCCTCCCTTTTTTATTTTGATATTCAAAGTCTCTTTTTGATACTCAAATTATTTATTTTGTACACAAATTGTCCTTAATTTGGGGAGCAGAAGCCATTTCAGGCTGGCTCCTGTGTCATTCTGACATGGCCCCATCATTGTTTGGGCAGTTCTTTACTTACTGGTGCAGCAAAATGTTCCAGACTCTTATTGTACTTTCCGTAACACAGTTTAGAATAGTCATTTCTCCAAGGAGTCTTGGTTTTGCCTAGCATAGAAACCAGGATCTGGGAAACAGGACTATTCATTGCTTTGAGAGGGACCCTGTTCATAGGCTGTCCCCAGTGGATGATAGGAACCATCTGTATATTGACCAAATATACAATTTCATTCATATTTATTTCTGTATCTATCTACATATAGTGAAAACCACAAATTTATACTAATTGATTAAATCCTAATGCAAATCCACCGGGTTCATTCTGCCTTTTTTTTTTTTTTTTTTTTTTTTCTTTTTTGAGACAGTCTCCTCTGTCACCCAGGCTGGAGGGCAATGGCACGATCTTGGCTCACTGCAACCTCCACCTCCCAAGTTCAAGCATTTCTTCTGCCTCAGTCTCCCGAGTAGCTGGGATTACAGGTGCACGCCACCACATCCAGCTAATTTTTTGTGTCTGTAGTAGAGATGGAGTTTCACCATGTTGGCCAGGCTGGTCTCAAACTCCTAGCCTTCTGACCCGCCCGCCTCAGCCTCCCAAAGTGCTGGGATTACAGGCATGAACATTCTGTCTTTCTTATGTTTCATATATGTACCCTCTTTCTTTGACATTGAGAATTTGGCTCTCAGTATCCTCCATGTATTTATTTATTTGCTCAATCATCCTGTACTATAACCAATCTCCCAGCCATGTGGGGTGGAGATCCTGTGTGGATGTCCTCTGTGCACAGGTCCTGGACACCACTAGACCCTCTTCCACTGAACCACTCTATCTTCCTGCCTGCTTGGACCCTAGTTTTTTTGAGGCTGTTTTCCTGCCCCTGCTCAATGGGTTTTTGACTAAGTTATTCAGGAAGGTTGAGTAAACAGTAGAGATTAGGAGACATTTTGTGCAATCTGCCAAGATCAAATTGAAAGGAAGACAGTAGGTGGTTTTAAACATCCTTAAAGCATTCCACCAGCCTCCCTTGGACCTCCCAACCCTCCCAACTTTAAAATAAGCAGAGAGAAGCTTTATATGCACTTGGTTTTAAACATGTAAATTTTTCAACCTTGTTGTCTACTGTTTGCTTTTTCCATATCATCAGATGAACATTATAACTTATAACAATTTAGGTTGCCATTTTAATGTCAAAACAAATATCAGCAAATTTTTCACTGATGTATTTCTGAATCAAAATTTTAAAACCTTGAAAATGCATGTGTTTTCTTTGTCAGCAAGAATAGCAATGTACTGAGTGGAGTTCAAATCAAGTATGAAGTTTTTATATGCAAGTCTTGAAACAGAAATTTCAGACATGCCAGTAAAGTGATATAATTACAATGTTCCTGTAAAGAAGGAAGGTTTCCAGTGCAGAGAAAGTAAGATGCAATTGAGACTGACAAGATTATAATTCACTGTGGGTGTTGTAACACACTGTCAGATTGTAGAAACCAGTTACAATAACCCATGTATAGACATTGTATTTTTTATTCCAAATTCATAGAAATTTAAAGATATAACAAAAACATGCAAAAAATTTACCTTTATTCTATATTATCTTTTTACTAACTTGACACTTTTTTGTTACGTTCACTTTAGTACCATTTTACAGCTATTCATTTTTGACCCTCAAAATGCCAGCTGCAAATTTATGTTGCCAGAAAATCCCACTATTAATCTTCTAAGTATGTTAAATCCTGAGCTTTGCAGTAGTCACTGAAGGTATCACAGACACAAACACACTAGTATTTTTACTGAAATTTTATTTGTTCATAAAGGGAACAAACACAGAAAATAAATAATAGGTCCTCCTCTGTTTCCAAGGGAGTTAAAGCCAGCAGGAGGTTCAGTATCAGAGATCCAACATCTTTAACTCATTGTTGACTAAGGGAACTGTCAATATTCCACCAGTTACAGAACGTTTTGCAGGTGTGAGCAATCTTCAGGTTCTAATTATTCAAGCTGATTTGAGAAAATAATAGCAGGATGTGTTTGTTACACTTTGTATTAGTTATATATTGCTGCATAGTGCATTGCCTCAACACTCAGTGGCTCGATGTAGTACTAATTTATTATCTCTTCTTTTCCATAAGAGGCCAGTAATTTAGGAGCTGCTTGGCTGGGCAGTTCTGACCTGATATTTCTTGTGAGACTTCAGATACATGTTTCCTAGAGCCACAATCAGCTGATGGCTTTCTAGGATTAGAGGCTCCACTTCAAGATGTCACACTCACATGGCTAGCAAGCTGCTGTTGGCACTTGGTAACAGGCTTTAGTTCTCCTCGTAGGTGCTTCTCCATCTCAGTACTTGAGGGTTTCCATGGCTTTTAGGCTGGCTTCCCTGGAGTAAAGGATCAAAAGACCAAGGTGCAGCCTCTAATGCCTTTATACTTAACCTTGGAAATCATATCACCTTGTTACTACCGTAACATTCCATGTGTCACACGGAGCAGCACTGATTGTGTGGGAGGGAACTATACAGGCCATAAATATTAGGAGGTATTTAAAATAACATAATGTGAAGACTTATGGCCATCTTGGAGACTGATTGCCAAGATGTTCACCCTATTGCCCACAGAAATTCGTATCTTCTTCCACAAACGAAGTACACCCAACTTCTTCTGAAAGCCATCCAAAGTCTCATTCCATTAGGCCATCTGCTCAAACTCCAGGACCTCATTGTCTAAGTCTAGTCAATCCAAAATGAATCTCAGAGAGTTCCAAGAGAAAATGAAGCTGTTTAGGTATAGTCACTCAAGTATCACTTCCCAAGTACAGTTGTCAATCTTAAGACCTATGAGCAAGTTTTGTGCCACCCTCACCCTACATATACAATGGTAGATTATGCACAGAGAAACCAAATTAGACTCTCTGGTTCAAAAATGGAGAAAATGAGAGAGACAAAGAAGTCAGTGTTCCATAGCAGTTTTGCAATCCAGTCAGGCACATGTTGGTCATTCTTGATTAGGACTCAGTCATGCTGTTTTCTCGAAATGATTCTCCATAGCTCTTGGCTCTGTCCTCTGTGTTAGTTCTGCCACTCTACGTCATCCTTTTTTATATATATAGAAGGTTGTCTGTGTTTACAGCTGCATAGCCTCTTGACCATAAAGTTTGGAGGTCGAAGGCCTTTTTCTATTTTGTCCCACCTCTGTTCCTTTCAGTACAAGCTGGTGGTGTTACCTCCAATATAGTTATCTTAAAAATGAATGCACTTTGGGAGGCCGAGGTGGGCGGATCATGAGGTCAGGAGATCGAGACCATCCTGGCTAACACAGTGAAACGCTGTCTCTACTAAAAATAGAAAAAATTAGCAGGCGTGGTGGCGGGCGTCTGTAGTCCCAGCTACTCGGGAGGCTGAGGCAGGAGAATGGCGTGAACCCGGGAGGCGGAGCTTGCGGTGAGCCGAGATCGCGCCACTGCACTCCAGCCTGGGCAACAGAGCGAGACTCTGTCTCAAAAAAAAAAAAAAAAAAGAATGGACTTTATATGAATTTTATTCAGGTTTACTCCACTTCATAAAAGGCACATCCACAATTATATAAAGATAAGCTCACCCTGACCCCTTGAGCTTCTATATTCTATAGATCTACAGAAGGAAAAGGCTCTTAGATCATTAAATCCCTATTGTTTAACTGAAAAGACTTGTAAAGCATAAATTAAACTGTTTAGTGGGTCTTCTGTCTCATGGAGTGTCCCTCTGAGGAATACCTAATAATTTTCTCAGGTCTTTATGTAGATTTTGTAATCACACTTCCTTGTCATCTTTAGATTGTGTTTCCTGGAATTTGATCTTTGCTTGGCAATGTGATTTCTTAATGTTTGCATTGTTCACCATCTGGAGAGACTGGAATTGAAAGAGCATTTTACTTTAAAATTCAGTATTGCCTGGCTTCTTCATTCGTGATAGTTCTTCTTTAGCTTCTTCTCTCCCATTTTTTTTTTTCTTTTACTACAAACATAAGATGCCAGACGGTTCCTTCAATACTTTACCTGGAAATATCCTTAGCTAGATTATACAATTTCATTTAAGTATATCTTTTTATTTTCCATATTATCACAAGCAACAATGTTGCTAAACTTTCCACTGGAACATAGCGAAAATCTAATTTTCTCTCATTTCCGGTAACACTTTCCTCACCTTCCTTTAAGTCATTACAGCTCCTCAAGAGCCATCAAGTTTCTTTTAAGGCCTGTCCCACAACTTGCATATTCTGGTCCCTAAATCACTGCCACATTTTTAGGTTTCTATTATAATTCTCTGCCAATATCAAATTCTTTTTTTTTTTTTTTTTTTGGCTCTAAAGTATTCTATTTTAGTTTGTTTTCAATTTTTATTTCCACAGATTTTAGGGGAAACAGGTGGTATTTGGCTACATGAGTAAGTTATTTAGTGGTGATTCATGAGATTTTCGTGCACCCATCACCTTAGCAGTATACAATGAACCCAATTTGTAGTCTTTTATCCTTCACCCCTCTCCCACTCTTCCACCCTGAGTCCACAAAGTCCACTGTATCATTTTTATGCCTTTGCATTCTCATTGCTTAGCTCCCACTTATGAGTGAGAATGTACGATGTTTGGTTTTCTATTCCTGAGTTACCTCACTTAGAATAATAGTCTCCAGTCCCATCTGGGTTGCTGTGAATGCCATTAATTCATTTAATTTTATGGCTGAGTAGTATTCCATTGCATGTATATATATTTAAAAACACATGTTTATAGCAGCACAATTCACAATTGCAAAAATATGGAACCAGCTCAAATGCTCATCAATCAACAAGTGGATAAACTATGGTATATATACAGTGGAGTACTACTCAGCCATAAAAAGGAGTGAATTAATGGCATTCACAGCAACCTGGATGGCATATCCAAACATCAAGTTCTTTATTTGATATCTATTGTTGCATAACATATCACCTTAGAATTAATTTCAAACCATGATGAATATTCATTACCTCTCCTGGGCCACTCCAGAAGACTGTGTATGACATGGTGACTGACTTTCCACAAATTAAGCCATCTCAGAGACCAAGTGCAGAGTTTTCTATTGTTCACAGAAGTCAGGCCTAACTGGTTATAGAAGGGGACAAAAAAAGGGTGTGAAATCAGGAGCCAAAGATTAATGATGTCCATCTTGGAATATTTAAAGATAATGTATGGAAAGAAAAAACTTAATGAATATGCAGTATTTTGTCCTGTAATTATCTTCTCCTAGAATATATCTCCTATTGGAAAATAAAAGGACCTAACAACTTCAAAATTACCGAGATCAAACAGAACATTTTTTTAAGTGACTGATGACGTCTTGTTTTACAATTTTAATTGTACCCAATTTGTAGTAATCGATGTTTATGCAACTGCTATGCTTCAGAGTAGCTTTTATTTTCACAGATACATCCGTTCATTTTGAAATCTTTCAAACAGAGTATGGATATGGTGAGACTCCCAGTTATTTAAAAAAAAAAAAAAAACAGAAATGAGAGTCTTCTTAAGAGTGGTCAGTAAGTTACAACTGGGTGTTTTCTCTCTGCTAAGTTTACACATTACAGTCTATTCAATTTTACCTTGATTAAACAATTGAAAATCATGTGTGTGCATGCAACTGGTCTAAACAGATCATTTATCTAATAACAGCATTTTTCCAAAGGGACTAAGTCAATGCAAATGAAAAAAATGTGGTTGACTAGAAAATACACACACACACACACACACACACACACACACACACACACACGAGCCATATATTAACATTAAAATAGAGTCTCATATGGATTTTTTTAGGTCAAGAAGTTCATTCAAATACAATCTTATTTTTATACAGTACTGTGTTAATAGAAAATAAAATATACCTTTGTGATTAATCCTTAAAGGAGATTCAAATGACAGTTATTGGACTTTAAATATTGTAATCCATTAACGAAGAGAGAAAGAAGTTTTCTGCTATACTAAAATACTATCCTTAGTATCCTTAGTCAACAAGAATAGGATTTTTTCTTTTTTTTTTTTTTGAAAACTGAGTCTCGCTCTATTACACAGGCTGGAGTGCGGTGGCGCGATCTCAGCTCACTGCCAGCTCTGCCTCCTGGGTTCACGCCTTTCTCCTACCTCAGCCTCCCGAGTAGCTGGGACTACAGGCGCCCACCACCATGCCCAACTAATTTTTTGTATTTTTAGTAGAGACAGGGTGTCACCGTGTTAGCGAGGAGGGTCTCGATCTCCTGACCTCGTGATCCGCCCGCCTCAGCCTCCCAAGGTGCTGGGATTAGAGCCGTGAGCCACTGCACCAGGCTGAATATTTTTAAAATATCACTTAACAGTTGACATGGTTTGATAGTGTCCTCACCCCAATCTCATCTTGAATTGTAGTTCCCATAATCCCTATATGTCATGGGAGAGACCCTCTGGGAGATAATTCTATCATTTCATAATAGTGAGTGGGTTCTCACGAGATCTGATGGTTTTATAGAGTCTTTTCCCCACTTTGCCTGACACTTCTCCTTGCTGCTGCGCTGTGAAGAAGGACGTGCTTGCTTTCCCTTCTATCATGATTATAAATTTCCTGAGCCCTTCCAAGATTTTCTCAACTGTGAGTCAATTAAACCTCTTTTCTTTATAAATTAGCCAGTCTTGCCATGTCTTTGTTAACAACATGAGAACAGACTAATTTAATGGCGAATTTTTGTTTTATTGAAAATTCACTTTTATCCATTTAATGGAACATTTGGTTCCAACCCATTTTATATAAATTGTTTATTGTTACAGATATAATATTAGATGAAGTGAATGTGTCAATAACTTCAGATTTGCAAGCAGACGAATTAGTACAGTTTAAATTTGCCCAGTAGGCAGATTTGATGTGGTGAACCATATGAAAAGTAGAAACTCTGGGGACTTTCTTTGGACACTTAATGGGTTTGAAAAAATATCATTCTCTTACGGCCTACAAATTTTCCATCCATAATGCATGTTTCTACCCAATTATGCATGTTTCTCTTAAAAAGATACAATAGTAATTGATTGGTGGTGATCTGTTAAAGTTATTTAGCAATAAACTCTTAATGTCTGATTTCAAGGTTGGTGTATGCATTCTATTTCTTAACAGAATCAACAGTATTTACTGTGTGTGCGTGTATGTGTGTGTTTGTGTGTGTGTGTGTGTGTTCTTGTTACTTGCTCTTTTAGTTCCATCTGTTATTATTTACTAGTATTTACACCATATTATGATCTACTATTTATACCATATTAGATAGCTTGTAGATGTATGTTCAAAGCAGGGTGGCTGACCCTTATGCTTAAATTTATTTCCTTCTAATGTTCCCTTAGATTTTATAAATTTAAAAAACAGCATCTGTAATGCAAATATGTCTTTGTAATGAGTTACACACTGATCTGCTTTATTTCATAATAGTAAGTTTGGCTTATTTGACATCTGAATAACAGGCAATAGGGAATAAAGAAAATAGAAATAAGTGTCAAAGAAACAAGAAGACAGTTGGATAGCTGCGAAAGTTCTAAAGTTTTGTATCCTAATCTCTGAGGCCTGTCTCAGCAGAGACAGAATAACAGTGAGTCTTTGTCAGCAGAGGGACAGAAAGATGTGACAGTGAGAAAGATGATGTGAAAAGAGAAAATTTGAGTGACAGTAGACCCCAGAGGCAATCATTGACCTGGTAACCCATTACAATTCAACCCTGACTTCTTCCTCTGTAATAATCTCACTTTCTCAAAAAACTTCCTTTTTCTACACTGAATATAACATCAGCAAGGATCAAAGAAACAGTAGTTGGATGTGATGGCTGTGGCCAGGTAAAATACCCACAAGAAGTTTGGTGAAGCATACTGTACACCAGATTAACATTCCCATTTCTTCTGTTTCACAGGTTTTCTGAACCAGATGAATAACTCAAGTCACTCTGTTCTTCAGCCTTCATTCCAAGGATGCATGCAGCTCATTCAAGTGGACGATCAACTTGTAAATTTATACGAAGTGGCACAAAGGAAGCCGGGAAGTTTTGCAAATGTCAGCATTGACATGTGTGCGATCATAGACAGGTAAATGATGTTTTCATCCTACCTCACGTTATCCGTACTTTCCAAATCTATGTTTCTGTTGTGAGACCAGGGAAACATCCAAAAGGAAAAATAAATATTAAAGAAAAACAGGTAAAGCGGAAATTACCATTCAAAGTATGTATTGTATATTTGTGATATTAGCCGTGTTTATGTTTATGTTTTTATTTTATATATGTATATACATATAAAAACACACTGTGGTGTTGCATATATAACACACTGTGGTGTTGCATATATAACACACTGTGGTATTGCATTTGTTCAACAGGCTCCAATCAGAGAATCTTAGCCTTCAACGAGTAGTTTTGCAAGCAACAGCAGTGTGGTAGAGAAACTCACAGTTTATTTTTAGTTTTGCTTTCTGTGTCTACAAGCAGAAATGTGCCTTCTCTTTCTGTCTCAATCATGACTTGGCCTCAGCATGTCCTTCCAAAACCCACTTCTGAAAGAAAAGGAATATTACAAAAGTGTCAGTGGGCAACATGGGTATTTTGAAGCAGAATATTTAGAGTAACTGGTCCAGCTTTCAAAATACACATATTAAAATATGACAAAATCAAATCTTTATTGGTTTTGCAAATCTGGGTAGAAATTTTTAATAAAAAACTTTAATTGTATTCTCACACAGTGGAAAGATGCAACTTCTATGTGAAATATTATGATTATACAGCATACATGACCTTAACATACTTATAGATAGTGCCTCTCATTCCACTATGAACAAGTTTCATTTTGAGATGCTTGGTCTGTAAACGAACTATGTATGATTTGAAGTTAACCTAGTGAATTTATATGATTTTCTAAGATATATTTAAATCTTTTGAGGAAGAACTGTCTTATTCTAAAAGATCATTTTATTAATTTTGTGTTTAGGGAAGATAAAAGTTCTTTAAATTTTTTTAAAATTTTGAAATAAGATATTAATCCTATCTCAGTCTACCCACAACAAAATGTAGTCCGTAAGTGTTTAACAAATTTATTTTATTCAAGAAGAAATATTTTAAGAAGTCACTCAATAACGAATTTTACAAACATAAAAAATAATCTATTTTGAAGTAAGTTTGCTTTCATATAATCTGAATAAGATGGCGTTCATGTAAGTTACAGTTTGTGGTGGCTGTAAGATATAACTTTTATAAAGCCTTCCCATGTTTGTAATAATACTTTCTGACATAGTATACTGCTTATTTCTATTCATTTATGCAAGTACTGATCTTAGTAGCCTACACAGTTTATATTCCAATAGAAAAGTGAACAGTTTTAATGGAAATCCACTCCTAATTATTGAGCCATTAATAATGTATCAGCTATTATTTCTGCCTAGAGCAAGTGGCAGCAATAATCAGAAAAGCTGAGATGAATGTTTAAAGAACATTCGTTCTGATTTTAGGTAATTATCTACATATTATAATTGTTTTATACAGAAAAAAATATTTTCTTCATAATAGTTATGGAGTTTTTTAGAATCTACTCTTTTTTTTCAGGTCAGTAACTATAATGATACAATAATTTTATTACCTCTTTCAGCTTAGTAAATGGGCTAGGTAACATGTTACTGTTTCTCTCTAAACATCGTGTTTCCAGGCATTGTACAGAAATTGTTTGCTACTAAAGAAGGAAGGTTGATATGTTGAGATATTAATGTTTTACTCTAATAGAGACAGGAGTTAAATTGGTCCCGAAAGAATGAATGGGATTTTGGTAAATGAAGAAAACGGAAGGTGATACTCTTGGTTGGGAGACCAACACAAGGGAGGGTACAGAAAAAAGAAGACAAATTTCAATTTTTCACAGATACAGAGATACACAAAATTTTTTTTTTTTTTTTTTTTTTTTGCCAAAATAGGTCAGGCCCAATATTCATCTTGCCAAGTTTCCTGCAGCTAAAGGAACAAAGTTCACACCTTTCTTATTCTTTATTCTTTAGGATGACAAATGAAAAGATTAGCTGCAGGGAAGTAGTCACCTGTGACACTTCTCCGCACATTTTCTAAACCCATTATGGAACCTATTTTTAGCTTATACTATTTTTTTTAAGGCAACAACATCTGTACATTAAATACCAACGTGTGAAACAGCAGATTCCTTTAGTCACCTAAAATGTTTCCAGTTCAAAATCTTAAGCGTAAAGTGCTGTACATTCATAGGTATGAGACAGGACTGTTTTACTTAAACCACTGAAGAGTGTGTTGATGATATCACCCTTAATCTGTGTCTTCCCAGGTGAAAATACCAGCGGTTTTAGTCTGTCCTCATTGAGCAGTGATGTATCCAGATAACCTTTTAGCGAGACACCCCTAACACATCTGTGCTTCCTTCTTCTCACTAAGACTTTGCAACTGCCCCATATCTACAACTTTCTTTTCAGATTACCCAAATTCTCCCAAAGGAAGCCTACACTGGCTCTTTCTTTTCTCCTTCCCAGTTCCAGCTTGATCGATTTGAGAGTTATTTTTGAGAGGGGGGGAAAAAGGTATAAGTGAGAATGTAGGGGAAAAAAAAAAAAGAGCTATAGAAGCCTGACTTTTATAAAACATTTGGAGATAATAGTCACAGCTGCAATGATTTGATGAGTAGAACTTAGGGAAACAGTTGGGGGAATATTTGTCTGAAGGAGTTTTTCTTTGTGTTGTATTGGAATACCCTATCATTTGAACTTTATTTTTTCTGATTTGTATGTCAATTTGCATGTGGCTTATTTTGTTCATGTGCTTATTTTCTGAACACAGCTTTGAATCAAGGAAAGAGCAAGCATGCCAAGCTACAGAATTATGCATTCAGTATTTATTTTCTGAGTGCATGCTAGATGTCAAGCTATTCTAGGCACTTGGAATAAATCCTTGAACAGGACAGATAAAGATTATTGAAAATTCTAAGCTCACATGGTGGAGGAAGGGGAGGAAGGAGAGATGACACACTATAATTAAAAAGTAAATAATCTAGCAAGTGAGAAGGAATAAATTCTATGGGTAAAAATACTAGAACAAAACAAGGAAGGCTGGCATGTCAGTAGATCAAGGTGTTGAGTTGTAGTTTAAATAGGTTGATCAGGATAAGCCTCCATTGAAAAGATAATATTAGTGCAAGACTTGAAAGAGGTAACTGAATGTACTAATGCAGGGAAAAAATGTTTCACCCAGAGAGCACAGGCAACCAAAGAGGCATTTGCATGATCCAGGGTCAGTATGGAAGCGAGGGTGGCAAGTTCAGGAGGTCAAGAATAGTTGAAGGAATAGAGGCCAGAGCAAGCCCTCCTCACATGTAGGTTATTGTAAGGGTGTAGCTTTTATTTTGAAGGAATACAGGAGTCATTTGCAGCATTCTAAATAGAGCAGCGTGATGTACTCATGTCTTAAAAGGATGAATCTGGGCTGTAGGAGCAAGAAAGCTCCTACAGGAGGCTAACTGAAATTATGCCATTATAATCCAGGTGAGAGACGCTTGTAGCCTAGACCAGGGTGCTAGTACAAGAAGTAGTGAGATGTGGCCAATTCTGAATGCATTTTGGAGGCAGAGTCAGTAGGGTTTCTTTACAAATTAGATGTGGGGTGTGAAAAATAGAGAAAATAGGAATAAATCCAAATGATTTGCTAAGAACAGCAGGAAGAAAGGAGATGCTATCTCTTCAGATTGGGAAGGCTAGTTGGAGAGAAAATTAGTCAAGGGGGCTAAAGAAAACAAGTCAGAAATTCAAGGTTGGACATGAGTTGAAATGTCTACTGGACTACTAAGTAGAAATGTCAAGAAGATAGTTGGATATATGCATGTAACAAGCCTGTGTCTGCAGGTTACAGAATAAACCTTTGTGCTTGACAGAATCCCTTTTGTTTAACTATTGAGGGTCTTTGTTATCTTTAGTTACATTTTATAAGCAGTCATAGAACTGGAAGGGGAGGTGGTGGATAATGGGCAGGAAGTGTTCTGTAACAATGGAAGCTGCTAGCTTGGGCCCCTCAGTGATATCCTGCTCTTAGAGAGGAGGGTTGTCAGCAAACCTTCAGTTCCTAAAACATTCTCTGAGAAAGGTAAAATACCCAGAGATAACATTTTTGTTTCTCCTTGCGTTGTTACTCTCTTTTACTCATTCCTGGAACCCTTGCATGATTGACTGCTTGTGGCAAACATCTTAAGATGCCTGACTCAACTCTTATTCTCAATATTTTTGTCTCCAGCCTCTTTCCGGGTGTTAAAACCTGAGAGCTCAAACCTTCAGAAACACTCCTTTAGCCAGAGTTAGGTCCATTCACTTCTTCCCTCAAGAGAGAATCACGAGGAGAACCATAGGGTCTTTCAAAGTTGGGGAGGGGGAGTGCTTGGGGAGGGATGGACATTGCGGAAGAGTCAGGGAGGGTATTAGGAGATTGAGTGAGTCAGTCCTTGCAGGTATTGGTCAGAATTCCTAAACTCGGAGACTCGCTACAACAGACATCGGCCTCAGAACTTGTGAATTGGTGTAGAATTACTGTTTGATTTGTTTTTCTTGGTTGTAGCCAGGACACATGGTTAGGAAGAAGCTGATGTTAACATATTTTGAGCTTAATTAGGTGGTGATCATGCTTGATTTGACAATTTTTTTGTGTGTTTTGTGAGTAATAGTGAAGTCCATTTTGCAATTGTGGTTTCTATTTCAGTCCTAAGAGCACTCTTCACAGCCCAGCTGCCAGAGGAATGTTTTTTGCTTTATGCTAGGCAGAAGCAGAGATGAGACACAGTCCTGGCTGCTAAGAGCTAAGCAGAAGTCAGCTGTGGTGTTCTTGGGAAAGCTTTTGTTCTTCTGATACAGTTGCCCTTCTTGGTCTCCACCATCCTTGGTTAAATGTAGACCTGATGTCTAGAGCTGTAGAATCAAGAAAACCATAGATCAAGCAGCCCCTGAAACTAATTTGTATGTGAAAAATATCAACTATCATTTATCTAAGTAATTATGAGTTAAGTTTTATTTTTCTTGGAGCCAAAAACACCTGCCCTTTCCCTAGTCCACACTGCTAAAATTAACCAGTACCATCATTTTACCAGAATACAGAAGAACAAATTCTCAAATATGGAAATGACTTTGAAAGAAAAGATAATACTTTTTGGAGTGTATTAAGTTGCATTTTAGTCATGTACCCTAGAGATTGAAATTTGGGGACTAAATAACTGTTTAGAGGCCAAAGCAAATTCCTATTGTTAAAGTCAGCACTAGTAAAAAGTGACTCATTAGAATTAGAATCTTCCCTGCTCTTTCCTGTCTACCTCCATTAAAAATATATTAAAAAAAAAATTTAGAAACAAAATCAATAAACATCCCAGATAACACAGAGAGCAGAAAAGGAAATGCAAATGGCCCAACTTAAACATAGCCTATAAAATTACCACTTGAGAAATTATGAATAGACTAGATCCTATTCCAGAGTTAGCAATTAAGTCTTCATTATATTTTTGGATGAAGTACATAATCACAGACCCAGTTTTTCTTTAATTCAATGTTTTCTTTTCAAGAATATCCAGTTTGATTTTTTTTCTTTCAAAGAAAAGAATAAGTAAATAAATTTTCATAAGAATAAGTAAATAAATTTTCATAAGAACGTTTAATGAGGATTAGGTAGATACATGAAAAATATCTCAAAACTAAATTGACTCTGTTGGAAAGGTGAATGAGAGCAGTCAAGAAGGATGATACAGTTTGGCTGTGTATCCCCACCCAAATCTCAAGTTGATTTGCAATTGCCATGTATCAGCGAAGGGGACTGGTGGGAGGTGATTGAATCATGGGGGTGTATTTCACCCTTACTGTTCTCATGATGGTGACTGAGTTCTCATGAGATCTGATAGTTTAAAAGTATAGCACTTTCCCCTTCACTCACTCTCCTGCTGGCATGTAATATGTGCCTTGCTTCCCCTTTGCCTTCTGCCATGATTATAAGTTTCCTAAAGCCTCTCCAGCTGTGTGGGGCTGTGAGTCAATTAAACCTCTTTTCTTTATAAATTACCCAATCTCTAGCAGTTCTTTACAGCTATGTGAAAATGGACCAAAACATAAGAGGTCATGAGTTTCTATAAAAGCAGGCTTAAAATCTGGATTCGTAACTTAGATGAAGAAAACATGTAACATTTATCATTTTCTAAAATTTGTCTTAATTCGCTAATTTCCTATTTCTAGGCAGTAGCAGAAAAGATAAATACTTGAACACATACATTTTGGAACTGTAATCACTCCTCCTTTCTGTGTATATTCAGTCAACATGGAAGTTGATCTCAGTCAAAGGTAAACTTCCTTTTGTGCTTGTACTACCATTTCAAGAGTTCTCCTAGATGCCCTAGCGTGGCTTGGGTCAGAGTCAGCTTATGCGATACCTCATCACCACAGGGGTGGGATCTGTCCCACCTGCTCCACCGACGTTCCCTCTGAGCTCTCTGCGAGTCCCCAGCCTGGTCGGTCTTCAGAGTCCCACCTCAGTCCCTGCCACCCACTGTCATGACACCTGTTCCTGCTGACCTTCAGATATGACATGGATATTGCCGGACTTCGATTCTGGGATCTGTGTTGAAGGTGATAGCTATTCCTAGCTTGTGTGAATCCCATTTGGTTTTAGCATTGAGAGTCCCACATCCAGAGAAACCCCTCAGTTCTGGGTAAACTAGCATAGCTGGTGATTATACACACTAGGTGTTCTTTCTCCTAATACCTTCATCTGATCTACCAGCCATCTAAGCATTTTATAGGCCCTATAGGGACACACAGTGATTTCTGTATCTTTTGGAGACTACATACAAGCTGAAATGAATCATGGCATATGTGTTGTCAGGGAGAGGTTAGGCAATGGGGATAGCTTCCTTAGGCTACACTCCCTTTGCTTCAGCATGCCATCACTCCATATCTGCTCTACACAGCCACTCAGGCTGACATGAGGCCCTTTACACATTAGACCCTCAAAGGCCATCATAGGATTCCTAAGTCTCTGCTATGTAAACCAAATATAAAATTCTAAGCCCTCAAACTGACTGATGAACCCTCCCCTCAGCCAAGGGCATTCCAAATAATCCTGAAAAAAAAAACAAATTAGTTTAAGTCAGACATACCTCACAGACATCAACACAGAGACCTTAAGACTGATTGAATAGTCTCTTTAAGTCTGATAAGAAGCATTTACAATCCATTCTCTCTGAAGCTTGCTACCTGGAGGCTTTATCTGCATGATCAAAGTTTGGTCACCATGGCCCCTTATCCTAACTCAGACATTCCTTCCTATTAGTTCTATGGCTTTAAATAATAACTCTTTCAACCAGTTGCCAATCAGAAAACATTTAATTCTACCTATCACCTGGAAGCCCCTGCTTTGAGTTGTCCCACCTTTCCAGATGGAACCAACGTATATCTTACATATATTGACTGTTGTCTCACGTCTCCCTAAAATGTGTAAAACCAAGTCATAGCCCAACCACCTTGGCCACACGTCCTCAGATCTTCCTGAGGATGTGTCATGGGAAATGTCCTTAACCTCAGCAAAATAAACTAAATTGATTGAGAGTTCTCTCAGATTCTTTTTTGGTTTAGGGTTGAGATTTATTCAGTCAACAAATACTTTTTGAAGATCACACCAACCAGTGGACTGTACCTCCTGGGACTGAATGCTGAGGTGATGAAGGGAGGGTGATTGATCAGACTCTCCACTGTTTTAACACTTCTTTGGCTTTTATGTCTTAGCACCTAGGATGCCTCTGTTTTGCTCTCAGAAGCATAGCTTTTTCCAATCGAAAGCTTCTTGGCTTTAGAATACTTTTCCAAAATTAAATCCACATGTTTCTTAACTTTTTATTTCAGTCCAGACTCTAAAGTTGATTTCTCCCAGAATCCACTTTATATGATAATTGTATAACCGTTGATCCACTGGTAGGACAGCCACAGTGTAAGAAAAAAAAAATTGATGAAAAATAAACAAACCGAAACCTTGATTTAAAAAACCTCAGAATTGTATCTACTGTAGTAAAGAAGGCCTGTCTCACAAATATTAATGTTTCTGTAGTGATGGTTTTTATGACAGATTTCCTTTCTTTTTCACCTGAATCTTACTGACTCCAAACTGCTACCCTCTAGGTCGGACACCTCCTTTTGTCATAAGTTTCCAGATTGACCATCTCCTTCTCTCTTTTCTTTAGAAATGTTAATGTCATCAGTTAGGCTGGTGTCAAACTGTGCTAGTGCTTCTCTTACATTGGGAAATATTTTGTCTTTTACCATTAGGTGCTTATTTCATTACGCATACTGTAGGCTTCTGGAAATACCTTACTTCCATTCATGATAATTATTGATAAGAGGTAAAGGGGACAGAAAGTCTCCCAGATAAATTCACATTATTCAAAACTCTTTACTTGCTCAATCCTGACATCGTTGTGACTGTGATCCCATCAAACTACAAATAATCAAAGAACAGGTTGGCTGAAGCTAATTCTGAAAGAACTTGAGCCAACAAGCAGTTTTCCAGTAGTGAAAATGGATTTCCTTTTGGGGGCTGTGCTTCGGACAAAAGCTTTTGTGTCCAAAAACCTAATCCCCAAGTTAAATGTATGGAAAAACTTCAGTTTTCTTATGGGGTCATCCTATTGTGATTCTTTCAGGTAGATGTGTTCATCTTGTCCGTTCACCTTAACTCGGTTTATTTCCCATCTTGGATTCCACTGATTTTTATATTGCAAATCACTATGATCTTTCTTGGTTTCTGACAAATAAAACTACTGGCAATTTCTGAAAAGTCCCATTTCCTCATGCTAAATCTGACTTATTTGTAATATTAGATGTGTGACTCTTTATTTAAACTTTCTTGGCTTTCCATGCTAACCCCAGTGTTTCATTTGATCTTTAGCTTCGTTTGGTTTCTTTTAGAAGGGAGGAGCTTCCTGTTTATACATAAACATTTAAGCCATGGGCATCTTTCTAGCACAAAAACATCAGCTCAATGACCTAAAAGTATCACATACCCAGGCGAACCCATGTTCAAGTCAGTTGCCTCTCTGAAGTGATTTCAAAGTGATTTTATTTTAAGTACAAATAGAATACTAGAGTGACAAAAACATACTTTTTTTTTAAAAAAAAGAAAGTAGTGAAATGCCAGAGGAGATAACTCTCCTAAGAAATAAAGGAAAAGAAAAAAGTTGAATTAGCCATTTTAAGATTCAACAGCAGCTGTATTCTTCTTTGATGCATTGCATGTATTAGGACAAAAGAAAACTATATTTGCTTTTGGCATGGCATATAGCTGTGCTTTGACATTTATATCCCAAGGAGGGCTTAGTGCATAAAAGTAATGTCAGAAAAACAGTTATATGTTTGAAGATAAGCAGAAAGGAAATAGATAAATAATTTTAACATGTAGCTAAATCAACTATGGAGAGATTTAAATAAGCCAATTGATTTTATTTCTTACTTTTGATATCATATTACCTGCAAAATAAAAATAATAGCAATTGATTTAAAAACATTTAAAATATATTTCTTAACAAGTGCTTTCTTCTTAAAATAATTGTTTTTGTCAATTACTTGGATACATTGCAGCTGTGATTTCATACTAAGAATTCATTTAACTGCTCTCCCTTAAACCAACATTACAGACTCATGGACATGTACCATCCCTTTTGTAAACTATTGGGACTGATACAACTTGATGAAGGGGAAGTTGGAGCTGGTAGGATGCTATCCTTCATTTCCTATAGGCTCCCTAACATGCTATGTGGGAGTTAGTTGTTCATTCCTGAAAATGTGTATGCAAGTAATACTTGTTACTATAATAATATGGTTTAAGTAAGTACTAAGTACATTTTCAAATGAGTAGAGACAGAAAAAAAATAGTTTCTGGTAAAATCAAATGTAAAAGTTTTAGAAAGACAAGTGGCTCAAAACAAACAAAACCATAAGTTTATGTGTGGGCCAGGCAACTGTAAACTTTTGCAGAGATTCATAAAGCCCAAGGTAAACTCACTCAAATTCATTGGCAACTTTAGTTTTCACTGCACTTGAAGAAACCAAAACTGAAAAATGAAGGTGATACCATATGGAAATGGTTGGATAGAAAGGCCAGTGGATTGAACTACAGACTTCAAATAGGTGAACCCACACCCAAAGACCCCAGAGTAATTCCCTCTAACAATGAGTCATTGACTTGACATAATGTAGGTTTTCAGTTAAATTAAAATGGTTAAGGTGTGTATCTTTTTAATGACATTTCTTTACTGGATTTCATTAAACTCAGCATATTGAAGACTTGTATCATTCCCCAATCTGAAAAAAAGGAGAGTTCATTTTTTCTTTTTGCTTTCTCTTTTTGAGGAGTCTTTGCATTCCAAATAATACAGAGAAAAAAGAAAAGGAAAGAAGAGGAGATGAGAGGAGGGGAGGAAGGACTATTTGTTACAGCACGTTGTTATCTGTTCTATTAGTACTCTTTTGCTTTCATTAAAAGTCAGGAGTAAAAATTTACAATGGTGTTTATTATAGCGTTTGAAAATAACATTTTGTTTGAATTTTTTTCTTTGGTATTTAAATGATCTGTAAGCTGAAAAGGAGAGAGGAGTCATAGATTTTTCTATGCCAAGAAAAAAAGTTTTACAAAGATGAAGGTGTCATTTTCATTTTGATTAAAAACACATATTTCCTCTCTGTATAGTTGCATCTATACTGTCCAAAAATTAGTTTTAAGAGGGCAACGAGCTTAGATTTTCAGGTAGCATTGTCTAAAATTCTCATAGCATCCATTGCCATATTAGAGATAAGTACTTTTTTGTCTTTGCCTATGAATTCATTGACGAATATTAGAGTCTGAATCTTGTTTTGTTTACCAAATCCTGCTTACATCAAAAAGAATGTTACGTGAGTAAGAAAGGAATGCAGATGGAAGGGGTGAGGAATATGTGTGTGTTTACTTGAAATGGTTTTGAAAAATGAGTCTGTAATAAATTTTAACAAATGAATTACGGTATCTGAGAAGGGTGTCTTAATCAGTAAAGAGGTTGATTTAAATAGAAAAGTATCTACTATTGTGATCAGTGTAAAACCACTAAGTACCATACAACATTTGTGTATAGGATTAACTTTGTTTGCCTTCAACAAGTCGCAGCTGTTATACTTTTCCTGTGATAGTTTCATGATTTTTGCTTCTTTGGCATAGTCCCAGACAGGCTTCATCAACAAGAAACTTATTTTCATGAACACACTTCAGTGAAGACCCCCCTCTGGGAAATTAGATGTGACGTAAAAGTGCATTGCTTTTTTAAAACACTTCAGGCATTTGAAAATTACAGAAGATATTTTCAAGTGGCATGTTCTAAGTTAGAAATACCACACACATGAAGGCAAGTTTCTCTCACATAGTTATTAGAGGACACTTGTTAATCTCCTATGAAGGTCAAGGCACTGGTACTAATCTACACAAGGAGAAAACCAAAAGTTACAGAGTAGGATCTCTTCTCCCAGAACATGTACTGATGTAGCCATAGAGACAGTAAACATTCACAAGAAGTGTTAAAACTATGCTAAGAAGCATGTAAGCATGGGCTTCTTAATTGTTGCAGATAATGATTTCTATAGAAAATTAATGAGAGGAAAATAATCACTATCAGCTGGTGGTTGATGAAAACTGCATAAAATAAGTAGGTTGAACTTCAGAGGAGTTTTAGCCTCAGTGATGAGAAAGAAAGGCAGGAACATAGCAGGCAAAATTAGAGGCATGAGCAGAAGTATGGAGGCATGGATAACCATGTCACATTTCTGAAACAGTCAAGAGATCATTTAAACTAGCAGCATGTTTGTATAGGGGAGTCATGGAAAAGTTGACAAGATCTATGTTTCATTTATTCATTTCTCCATTTATTCTACAATGTTTCATTAATTGCATACCATGTGTCCAAGGACAGTTTTAGCCTTGATGAATAAGATGTAAACTTATGGATTCTACTTTCTTACTTATTTAGGAAAGAGTTAGAGATCAAAAAAAGCACACACACACATACCCCACATAATTGTTGAAAAAACGCACAAATGCCCAAATCAAAGCATGCACAGGGGATCTTGTGCCTCATTCTCCCTGGGATCTAGGTTGGGATGGAGATCTCAGAGGAACAGTTCAAGGCACATGCTATAGGCATTCCAGGCAGCTGGAAAGTACATGGGTGTGAATGACTTGAGTAGGTGCAGTAAACCCAAGGAGTTACAGTAGATTCTTTCACAAATTAGCAGCTACTAGTGAGGGAAGATGTGAAGCTAGGAATTTAGGGGGAACCTAATGAAAGAGGACTTTGTGGCCAAGCGCGGTGGCTCACGCCTGTAATCCCAGCACTTTGGGAGGCCGAGACGGGCGGATCATGAGGTCAGGAGATCAAGACCATCCTGGCTAACACGGTGAAAACCCGTCTCTAATAAAAATACAAAAATTTAGCCGGACATGGTGGTGGGCGCCTGTAGTCCCAGCTACTCGGGAGGCTGAGGCAGCAGAATGGCGTGAACGCAGGAGGCGGAGCTTGCTGTGAGCAGAGACCCTACCACTGCACTCCAGCCTGGGCGACAAAGTGAGACTCCGTCTCAATTAAAAAAAAAAAAAAAAAAGAAAAGAAAAGGAAAAAGAGGACCTTGCATATTCTTTGCCTACTAAAAAGACTAACTTATCCTTTGGGCAATATGCAGCCATTGAGGGATTTTCAGGAAAATCAAGTTTTGCGTTACTAACACTTGTTCTGATTACCTAGGCAGAGGTGTAGAGAGCTGAACTATTGCAGAGGCAGTAGAAACAGGTGAAAAAGGAAATATTCAAGGTATTTAGGAGTTGGACTAAGGAGAGAGGGCTCATTAGGTGTGGAAATAGGAAAAAGTATCGGCCGGAAAGAGAAACTAGTCTCAGAGTGAGAAAAGGCTTTAATGAAATATCGTTATCTTCACTAGTCTCCCCAAACAATATCTTAACTGAATATTTGTTTAGTAATGGGTCTACCTTTAGGGTAAGATTTTACTGGGATCTGGGAGATGGTGAAAGCTAGTAGCAGCAACTGAGCAATAGAGAGTGGTAAAAGAGAGAAAATTAAAATAGAGGCAGAACTGAGATAGAAGTGCAGGTACGCTCCCAACCATCTGATCTTTGACAAACCTGACAAAAATAAGCAATGGAGAAAGGAATCCCTATTCAATAAATTGTGCTGGGATAACTGGCTAGCCATATGCAGAAAATTAAAACTGGACCCCTTCCTTACACAATATACAAAAATTACCTCAAGATGGATTAAAGAATTAAATGTAAAACCCAAAACTATAAACACTCTGGAATACAACCTATGCAATACCATTCAGGACATAGGCACAGGCAAAGATTTCATGATGAAGATGCAAAAGCAATTGCAACAAAAGCAAAATTTCGACAAACATGGTGAAATTAAACTAAGGAGCCTCTTCACAGCAAAAGAAACTATCATCAGAGTGAACAGACAAGCTACAGAATGGGAGAAAATTTTTGCAAACTATGCATCTGACAAAGGTCAAATATCCAGCATCTAATAGGAACTTAAACAAATTTACAAGGAAAAACACAATCCCACTAAAAAGTGGGCAAAGGCGATGAACAGACACTTTTCACAAGACGACATACTTAAGATGAACCATTATGAAAAAAAAAAAAAAAGCTCAACATCACTGGTCATTAGAGAAATGCAAATCAAAACCACAATAAGATACCATCTCAGATCAGTCAAAATGGCTATTATTAAAAAGTCAAATAATAACAAATACTGACAATGCTGTGGGGGAAAAAGGGAATGCTATACACTATTAGTGGAAATGTAAATTAGTTCAACCATTGTGGGGAATACAATGTGGTGATTCCTCAAAGACCTAAGGACAGAAATACCATTTGATTCAGCCATCCCATTACTGGGTATATAACCAAAGAATATAAATCATTCTATTAGAAAGACAATGCATGCAGACATTCATTGCAGCACTATTCACAATAGCGAAGACATGGAATCAACCTAAATGCCCATCAGTGATAAAATGTGGCACATATACACCATAGAATACTATGCAGCCATAACAAATGATAAGATTATATCTCTTGTTGAGAACATGAATGGAGCTGGAGGCTGTTATCCTTAGCAAACTAACACAGGAACAGAAAACCAACTGCCATATGTTCTCACTTATAAGTGGGAGCTAAGTAATGAGAACACATGGACACATCGAGGGGGAAAACCACACACTGGGGTCTATCAGAGGGTGAAGGGTGGGAGGAGGCAGAGGATCAGGAAGAATAACTAATGGGTACTAGGCTCAATACCTAGGTGATGAAATAATCTATATAGCTAACACCCATGACACAAGTTCACCTGTGTAACTAATGTGCACATGTGCACCTGAACTTAAAACAAAACAAAACACAAAGAAATGCAGGTAGTGAGATATTGGAGTAAAAAGGAAAGCAGAAGATGTGTAGAGCTATACTGTCTAATACTGCAGCCACTAGCCATTTGTGACTATTTCACACTTAAAAAGCAGCCGCTCTAACTGAGATGTGATGTTAGTGTAAAATGCACAACAGATTGTGAATACTTCATACACATAGAGGAATATAAGATAGCTCATTGATCATTTTTGTATTCATTTTATTTTGTGTTAAATAAAATATTAATATTATTGTCACCTTCATAAGATTTTAAGTTACATATGGCATGTGGCTCACAAGCTACTAATATTAGTGCTGTTGTGGAATATTTCTCTAGGTAGTTCCAGCTGGATGGTGTGTTGCAAGAAGGAGCGCCCTAGCTTCTTTGTTGGTCTTGCCCACAGATGAGTAAAGAGATCCTTGCAACTTCTGATAGGACTCAACAAGTTGTCCTTTATAATTGTTTTATCTCAGAGGCCATGCAGATTCCCAGAGTGTCTGTGAAACTGGCATCATTCGAAATCGCAGTCCCTTTTCATTAGTTAGAAGTTTTCTTAAGCCTGAATGTATTTGCAATACCATCTCCAGAGAATATCTTTACAGACTTAGAAGCCAGATGTGTTGGTTTTCTCCTGGAATATTAATTCTCTATTCATTAAAAATAAAATAAGAAGTATTCAATGGGGAAAAAAAATGTGGCCTAAATTAAGATGGTATTTTAGTTGAGCACAAGTTAGAACTTTCCTGGCTCAGAGATTAATTTCTTTCTACTAAAGTATCTGTCAGTTATACAACTGTGTATAATTCAGCATCCCTGCAGTAAAACTTTGGGTCTCAGTAAGAAAGTGCTTTCAGCTGCTAGGAACAGAGACCCAATTCGTTTTCCAGACAAATCTGAAGTTTATTTCTGCACATGTAAGATGTCTGAAATAGACTATTCAGGCTTTGTTTAATAACTCTAGAAAGCTATCCAAGATCCAGACTCAAACATTCTGCTCCAGTTTCCTTAGCTCATGGTTTCTATTCTCTCAGTGATTAAGATTGCTGCTAGAACTCCAGAAATTTCATGTGATTTTCATAAAGAAAGTAGGAGGGTCCACCTTCCCTTTTAAAAAGCCATTCCAGAAGTTCTGTGCAACATTTTCAATCATATCTCATTAGCCAGATTTAATCACAACCACAGAGAGATGCAAGATAGACTGAGAATTACAGTTTCATTCTAGGTGGTAATATGCCTGCTAAAACTTTTGAGGATTATCACTAGGGTGGAAGAGGAAAATCTGTAATGAGATAGACAGATAGCACTCTCTGCCCAGTTGATGTTTTGAAAGATTATAAAATATAAATAGTAAAAATGTGCATGCTTCCAGAAAAACATATTTGATGCAGCATTTATATTATTTTTCAAGCCATATATTTCATATTTTTCCTCCAAAAATTTAAAATATATTTATCAAACTTCAGGCTTAGACAGTCGACATTGTAGGGTATTCAAGAATGAAGGTGATCCAGCCTCTCTTCAAGGATTTCAAGAGGGACTGGCAGAGGTATACTGGTTCTTTTTCTGACCTCCTACTTGAAATTCATCAGTAACTTCTTCTTGCCCTTAAGAAAAAGACCCAGATCCTTAAAAGCAGTGTATTAGCCTCTTGTGGTGACCTTTGTTTTCCTTTGCAGATTCATCTCACATCACTCCCCTCCATCCCCTCTAGCCACACTGGCCTGTGCTCAGTGCCTCAGGTGTTCTTTCAGTGGGGCCCCTGCCTGTACTGTTCTCTGGGTCTAGAATTGCTCCACCCCACCACCCATCTCTTTCTCTCTTGCTTTCTTATCCTTCGTATCTCAATTCATAGATAAACTCCATTAGGGAAGCCATCTCCAGATCTGAAAGACTGGGTTAGGCTCTTTTTAACCTGTGTATAATCACACATTCAAGACTGTAATTACATCTCTCCTTCTTCTAAACTTTGAGCTTCCCAAGAATGGGCAACAGGCCTGAGCTTATGCCCCATTGTGTCTCTGCGCCTGACACAGTGCTCGATATGCAATATGCTCTAAATATATTTTTCGTAGAATGAATGGATGAATATAATAGTAGCACAAAAAAGGACTATGCAATTTTAAAGAAGGAAAAGAACAATTCTAAATGGAGGAATTCAGCAATGCTTTATGAGTGAAACAGAATTAAGCTAATCCTTCCAGGACAGAAAAGCTCATATCAGATGATAGAGGGCAAGGCTGTCTTGGAAAAATGGACCATATAAACTAAGGCATGTGACACAGCTGAAATAAGAAGTTTCCCTAAATTCTCAAATGCCTGAGAAAACATTCTAAGAATTTACACTTTGGTCTGTAGTCCAAGGAATTCATAAACTTTTGGAACATGCATACATGTTTGTGGTTAAGCATACACATACTGTCATCACATTTTGCCTTTTAGAATGGAAACCCATGTCAACTCATTCATTCTCAAAACTCTCCTACCAGTGTCTTCCCACCCATCCTCTTCGAGTCAATGGTCAGAAAATTCTAGAAGTGCATACATCAGAAAAGAGTTTACTGGAAATAGTTTTAAAATAATGGCTTAGAGTCGAGGAATGCTCTAAACCCTTCTACTTTGCCAGTGAATTGAGTAGAGTAAGGAAACAGCTGGTTTTTATCAAAAATTTTACTGTAGAATGTTTTCTTCATGGAGAAACTAGATTTCGAATGTCACAAGGGAATAGAAGTGTTGGAGAAAAGTATTCAAGGTAAAAATGTAGCTTGTTCCAACACAACAACAGTTCCCCGAAGACAGCGCTCTCTGAAGAACTGCTGGAAAGGAAAATGAGAATGTGGTAGGGCGGTTGATACAGATCAGTTAGGAAATGAAAGTCCAAAAGTTATTTACATGGTAAATATCTGTACCAAGAAGAGTACTCTCAATAACAGGGATTAGTCAGAGAGCAGTTGGCTGGAGATGGAAGCTCAGGCAGGTAAGTGTCGGGTGAAGAGGAAAAAAAAAATGTATGAAAGAATAAATCAATATTTTTTTGAGAATAAGTATTTTATTTCAGTACTTCTCAATATCTTAGGTGCATACAAATCATTTTGGATCTTGTCAAAACACAGGTTTGGCTCAGTGTGATTGAAGAGAACACTGGGATTCTGCTTTCCTAACAAGCTTCAAAATGCTGCTGCCGCAGCTGCTTGTAGGCCACACCTTGAACACAGCAGAGCTCCAGCCTCTGCATCTGGGCCCCCAAATATGTGAAAAATGCAGCTCAGGTAGTGACAAAAAAGATCAGTGATGTGGGCCTTTGATGTGTTATGGTTTATAAAATAGAAAAGCCTATTTTCTTTTCCCTTACCATTTCCAGGAAAAATAAACTAATGCAGATGATGTAGAAATCACCTGAAATAGTCTGGCACAGTGCTTGCAAGACTGTAGGAACCAACTGAAGTTTGCTCAAAGCTTTATGTACTTCTGTTTCTCACTTGCCTCACCTGTTATCTTGGGAGTGTCATGTCTTACATTACATACTAGAAAGGAAACAGAAAATGGTTTTTCAATCACTCACTGTGTCTATGCATAGAGAAGCTGGATGTGGTGTCTCATGCCTGTAATCCTAGCACTTTGGGAGGCCAAAGCAGGCCGATTGCTTGAAGTCAGGAGTTCGAGATCGGCCTGGCCAACATGGTGACACCAGTCTCTGCTAAAAATACAAAAAATAGCTGCGCTCGGTGGCAGGTGACTGGGATCCCAGCTACTCGGGAGTCTGAGGCAGGAGAATCCCTTGTACCTGGGAGGAGGAGGCTGCAATGAACAGAGATTGTGCTACTGCACTCTAGCCTGGGCAACAGAGCAAGAGTCTGTCTCAAAAACATTTAAAAAAAGAATATCTAAACGTGTGGTTGTTTGATACTGACTGACTGACTTATTTTTTGATTCACTATCAGCAACTTTTTCTTAATTTGGCACTTTCATTGCAAGGAACTGTAAGTCAGGGTTCTTAGTTATAAATAAACAAACTAAAAAGACAGATACAATAAAATTCAAATGAATTTAAGAAATGGATTCTCTATCTGAGAACTGATAGAAAACAGAACCCAAAGAGGACAAGACAAAGTAAAGGCTCTATCACCTGTCACCAGAACACAATGTTCTAGACTCCCATCAGCCACACAGAATAATCCCTATAGCCCTACACCTTTGTGTGCCTCCCACAAAATGTGGTTTCAGGTGGGAGAATACAGTTGCCTATACTTACACCTCTTTCCAAGCTCTCACCCTTATTCTCCCACCTTGGTCATTCTTAGTAAATAAAGTGTGCTGCTCTGCCTTCCACTTAATTTGAAATTTCTTTCTAATAGACATGTCTTCTACAGAGATCAGCTCAAGCTAGTCCAAGTGATATGATGAGGCTTTGTCCCCACCCAAATCTCATCTTGAATTGTATTCCCCATAATCCCCACGTGTCAAGGGAGAGACCAGGTGGAGGTAATCGAATCATGGGTGTGGTTTCCCCATGCTGTTCTTGTGATAGGGAGTGATTTCTCATGAGATCTGATGACATATTAAGGGGCTCTTCTTCCATCGCTTATCACTTCTCCTTCCTGCCACCTTGAGAAGAAAGTGCCTTGCTTCCTCTTCACCTTTCGCCATGATTATGTTTCCTGAGGCCTCCCCAGTCATGCTGGACTGTGAGTCAATTACACTTCTTCCCTTTATAAATTACCCAGTCTCAGGTAGTTTTTTTTTTTATAGCAGTATAAAAATGGACCAATACACCAAGTAAGAACAACTTATAAAGCTACACATGAAATGATTAGGAAAAAAAAATGTGAAAATTCGTAAGTAGGGAGTGTAACCGTTGAATGACCATATCCTTTGCCACTAAACCAGGCCTTTTTTAACTGTGGAAGGAGTGTAACAAGTGTGAACTGATTCTGCACTGGACAGGCCAAGATGCATGGTCACTTTACCTAATAAGTGTGAACCCTCCTGTGGCTTATAGTAGAGAAACTTATTGATTCAATAGAGCTTTAAAGGTACGCATTCATGAATATTCACCCAAATGCTCTGTGTTAAAATATCTGAGCTATATTGTACTTATCTGTTTCCTTTAATCCCAAGCCAACTGAATTTCTCTGTTTATAGTTTTTGCAGTCTTATAAATTCTGTGATGGGCATATGTTGCTTACTTTCTCAGCAATGACTTCCTATGGGTGATTCACACCCCATTCCTTTCCAACAGCCTCTGTTTCCTATTTGGGTTCCGAGAAGCTGATTTGTCTTCAGTTACAATCAATGTCTCAACCTGTGGCCACAGGGAGTATTTCAAGAACATTCCTACACAGCCTGAAACTCATGTGTGGTCATGAGCAGGTTGGCCTTGGGCTGAAGACAAAGTGGAGAACACAATCAGAAAGAAAAATAAACCAGAATCTTGGTGACTGTCAAGCCACTGGATCAAGCCTACGCCCAGCTCCACATTGAGCCAATAAAATTCCTCTTTTTGTGAATGCAGACTCCGGGTTTCTGGTTTACAGCCGAAACCGTCAGAACCAATACAACTCCACAGTGCCCCATATTTTGTCCTGAGATCCCTCCACAATCCCCTTTGTTTCAGACTGGCCAACTGTTTTTATATCTTATTTCAAATTTAAGACAGGAAATTTGTTGGCTCAATTTATCTTTTCTCTCCAGTATCTAGTAATACGTTGCTGATCAACATTTGGTTCAGTTGCTAAGTCAAGTGCCCAGCCATAAACCAGCCTCTGGGGCTGTATGGGAGGGCTGCTGTTCTTCTCTGAAGACCTATATCCTGCCTGCAGATACCAGTAGGACCGGTATTAGGACATCTGCATAAGATTCAATTTTAGATGCTGTGCGCGGTGGCTCAGACCTATAATCCCAGCACTTTGGGAGGCCAAGGCAGGTGGATCACCTGAGGTCAGGAGTTTGAGACCAGCCTGGCCAACACGGTGAAACCCCATCTCTACTAAATATTAGCCTGATGTGGTGGCACGCACCTATAATCCCATCTACTCAGGAGGCTGAGGCAGGAGAATCACTTGAACCCGAGAGGCGGAGGTTGCAGTGAGCCAAGATCGTGTCACTGCACTCCAGCCTGGGTGATAGAGCAAGACTCAGGTCTCAAGATGAATAAATAAATAAATAAATAAGATTCAATTTCATACTGCATATTTATGATCATCCTTGCCTTTTGACTGTATCATCTCAACCACAGTTATGTATCACAGAGGCTTAGAATATTATAACTCATTGTTTTAGTTTATCCAGGATGCTGTAACAGAATACCATCGACTAGCTCGAAAATAACAGAAATTTATTTCTCACAGTTGTGGAGATTGGGAAACCTGAGTTAAAGCGCTGGCAGACTTGGTGTCTGGTGAAGGCTTGCTCTCCAGGTCATGGATGGCCATCTTCTTGCAGTGTTCTCACATGCTAGGCAGGAAAAGGAGCTTGCTAGAATTTTTTTTTAAATAGCAGCATTAATCTTATTTATGAAAGTGGGGCCCTCCTAAAAGCCCCATCTCCTAATACCATCACATTGGAGATTGGGTTTCCATATATGAATTTTGGGGGGGACATAAACATTCAGTCTCTAACATTCATCTTTTGCACTTTAGAGAACATCTACAAAGAACAAGTTAAATTTTAGTTTTGGACAACTTCCTTTCCTTTTCTCATTTTTATTATTTCCTTTTGCAATGTCATTATTATTGAATGGAACCCATATCTGATGACGGTGAGTTTAAATGGATCAAAATTATTGTTCCTTAAAAGCAACACCAAAATTTTATAAGATACGATGCATACTAATTAAAGCTCAGGAGCCCCAGGCAAGAAAGAAAGATAAGCCATTGCTTAAGTTATGCAAAAGTGTATTAAATATTCGAGATTAATTAAAATCTAGAGAAAGTTTTTTAAGAGTTCCATTTAAAGTTTGCATAAAAGTTAATGCAATCATTATAAAACGTTTGCTATCAAACTGGTTTGATGAATAAGGGAAGTCAATTAGTAACATAGTGAAATAAGAGTTAATTCATGTTTCTCTAGGTAATTTCTTTCCTTTGTTCTGTAAAAGTCATTTATAACTACATAATACTATAATCATACAATAACAATTATATGCCAATACCCACTGTTTTACAAAGCGATGGAAAGCATAGTTCTATGGTACTTATTTTTTAAATGAGTAATATTCTTCTTAAACACATCCTGAAAATTTCTACAATAAAAGATTCATTGATGGAAAATCAGAAAATTTGATTTCTGGTGGTTTTTGTTGTTGTTCATAAAGGAAAGGAAAGCACAGCTTTTACTGAGCAGGTGGTTCCTGGTGTGTGAGCGCTTGATTGAAGAACGATCTATGTCTACGGTACTGGGAAAGTTCTGATTCTGACTTCTGAAATGGACCTTTATTCTCCGTTTCAGAACACATAAGCCATGATATCCCTTTTATTATATAGGCATGGATATGCAAGGAACTAATAAAGTCACACCGAGAATGTCTGGGCTTGTTCATCTTATACAATTTATTATTTTCGAGGCTATCACTTAGTAGGGAAACATTTTCCTGCACCCTAATGTAAAATTGCAAATGTGTTTCCCCAGAGTAATGATAGTCTAAAAATTAGGGACAGTGAGTCATAACTAGGATTAGGCTTTGTTGACTGGCTTGGAAAACAAGTTCACTTATATTATAGCACGTTGTTATAGCAAAAGGAAAAATATGGTCTGATTTTCAAACAATTGGCTGGCAAATGGGCTTATCCCATGCCATCCATTAATAATCAATACAGCTTATTCAAAGGACAAAAGTCACTTTCTTTATAAAAGAAAGTGGGACAAATTTAACAACGGTCTACTTTACTGCAAGGTAGGATAGAGTCTAGGGGTAAGTAAAAAGCTTTAGGTAATGTCTTCAGTCCTCAAAGCACCAGCTTTATTCTCACCGGGGAACAAAGTCTAAAGAAACTTTCATGACCACTGTGTCTGATAAAGAATGAAAATTCTGCTGAACTCAGTGGTCAAAGTACTCATTATTAAATGGACTCAGAAATACTGTGGTTCAAAGCATGCTTCCTAAAAATAAAACCTACATAGTCTATGAAGAAAGATTTCCAATGCCAAAAAAATTTCAATGAGTATTCAAAGGTTGAATCCATAGCCACCACATGAAAGATGATATAAGCAAGTCAGTAAGCGCCACTGAAGTGTACAGTTTCAGAGTGAATGTTTGTTTCCCCAGGGAGGAGAATCCAGGCCTTCCTCTCTTCTCTCTAGCCCCTGCCTGCCCTGCTGTCTTCCAGCCTGCAGGCAAGTTCCCTGTTGCTTTCAAGCTGGAGCTTGGCACCACAGGAGTCCCTGCTTGCCCTCTCATTCCCACCACCAAAGCCTCCTGGCAGCATTTTTAGCTGTGTGGGCCTTATATTCAACAACAAAGATGCAGATATATGGCCGGGGTATAGAAGAAGTTTTTTTCTTGATATTTATTTGGAATATTAAAAAGAGCAAAAAAAAAAAAAAAAATGAGCTCTATGTTCTACATCATATACTATCTAGCAGGATGCCTTATTTTTATTTAATAATTTCAATTATAAATTGCCTCTTTACAATCATGATTGAAGACTGAGACCAAGGGAAAAAGAAGGCAGAAGTTACGATATTTCCTGTGCCTGAGCTTAAATTTCGGCTTCAAGTTTCTTGGAAGCTTTCTTACAGGGTTAGCATACATCTCAGCTGGAGCTTCCCATTTGGATTATCTACCAGTGTTTTTGTAGGTATTGGCTTAGTATATTAGCAACGTTACTGCATCAAATTTGAAAATAATTCTTCTTGATCTGGTCTCAGATGTGATCCAAGAAGCACATGAGCCTGCAGGATGTATTCAGAGTTGAAGCTCTAGAAGAGGTATAGATTGTGATCTCTCCAAAATTCTCTAATCTGGGTGTCATTAGGTATTTCTTGAGTCTTTGCAATGCCACTTGCTGTAGTGGGTGGATCACTGATAGGAGTCAAATTTTCCTTCCCGACCCAGATATCTTATCAAATAAAGCTCAGAAGCAGATATTCTACTAGACACACAAAGGCATGAGTTAATCTTTGTGAATAATTTCAACGTCAACTATTGGGACAAGGTACAAAAAGCATAAACAAAAACTTGCTAATGGAATATGGTTTCCAAGATTATAAATTGCACCATGCACCAAATGTATACTGTTAGAAATGAGAGTAATAATTTGCACTTACTATTTAAGTCCAGTATATGGCAAGGGTCATATGTTGAAATGCCATCTCTATTGAGGTGTTGTAGAAAATACTTCCTCCAGCAGCACCTAGTCATTCTAAGGTATTAGGTATAATTTTTATAGGATGATTTGTTGTTCTGAATACAAAATAAACAGGTACATCTTGAGTACCACAATTGGTGATATTAAAGTGAATTATTTTCATTAAATATTGTAGTGCTGTCATGAGTAATGAAACAAGTGGAAATGAGGTTAGAAATGGGATGTGTTCAACATTGCTCCCCAAATATTTCCAAATAACTAATGTATTCATTGAATGATACTTATTGAGGGTCAAGAAAAGTGTCATGGTGTTTCATACAGCAAAATATTACATTTATGATTTCATTCTGTCACTTTCTGCAACAGGTAACATCCCTTTGGTAGCACCAACGCAGGGATGCATATTTCAAAGTTACTCCCGTAGCCTTGTAGTATAGTTTGAAGTCAGGTAGCGTGACGCCTCCAGCTTTGTCCTTTTGACTTAGGATTGTCTTGGCAATGCGAACTCTTTTTTGGTTCCATATGAACTTTAAAGCCATTTTTTCCAATTCTGTGAAGAAACTCATTGGTAGCTTGATGGGGATGGCATTGAATCTATAAATAACCTTGGGCAGTATGGCCATTTTCACAGTAACCAAAACAGCATGGTACTGGTACCAAAACAGAGATATAGACCAATGGAACAGAACAGAGTCCTCAGAAATAATACCACACATCTACAGCCATCTGATCTTTGACAAACCTGAGAGAAACAAGAAATGGGGAAAGGATTCCCTATTTAATAAATGGTGCTGGGAAAATTGGCTAGCCATAAGTAGAAAGCTGAAACTGGATCCTTTCCTTACTCCTTATATGAAGATTAATTCAAGATGGATTAGAGACTTAAATGTTAGACCTAATACCATAAAAACCCTAGAAGAAAACCTAGGTAGTACCATTCAGGAAATAGGCATGGGCAAGGACTTCATGTCTAAAACACCAAAAGCAACGGCAGCAAAAGCCAAAATTGACAAATGGGATCTAATTAAACTAAAGAGCTTCTGCACAGCAAAAGAAACTACCATCAGAGTGAACAGGCAACCTACAGAATGGGAGAAAATTTTTGCAATCTACTCATCTGACAAAGGGCTAATATCCAGAACCTACAGAGAACTCAAACAAATATACAAGAAAAAAACAAACAACCCCATCAAAAAGTGGGCAAAGGATATGAACAGACATTTCTCAAAAGAAGACATTCATACAGCCAACAGACACATGAAAAAATGCTCATCATCACTGGCCATCAGAGAAATGCAAATCAAAACCACAATGAGATACCATCTCACACCAGTTAGAATGGCAATCATTAAAAAGTCAGGAAACAACAGGTGTTGGAGAGGATGTGGAGAAATAGGAACACTTTTACGCTGTTGGTGGGATAGTAAACTAGTTCAACCATTATGGAAAACAGTATGGCAATTCCTCAAGGATCTAGAACTAGATGTACCATATGACCCAGCCATCCCACTACTGGGTATATACCCAAAGGATTATAAATTATTCTACTACAAAGACACATGCACACGTATGTTTATTGTGGCACTATTCACAATAGCAAAGACTTGGAATCAACCCAAATGTCCATCTGTGACAGACTGGATTAAGAAAATGTGGCACATATACACCATGGAATACTATGCAGCCATAAAAAAGGATGAGTTTGTGTCCTTTGTAGGGACATGGATGCAGCTGGAAACCATCATTCTTAGCAAACTATCACAAGAACTGAAAACCAAACACTGCATGTTCTCACTCATAGGTGGGAACTGAACAATGAGATCACTTGGACTCGGGAAGGGGGACATCACACACTGGGGCCTATCATGGGGAGGGGGGAGGGGGGAGGGATTGCATTGGGAGTTATACATGATATAAATAATGAATTGATGGGTGCTGACGAGTTGATGGGTGCAGCACACCAACATGGCACAAGTATACATATGTAACAAACCTGCATGTTATGCACATGTACCCTAGAACTTAAAATATAATAAAAAATAATAGTAAAATAAAATAAAAGAAAGTTACTCCCTCAAAAAACTCATTCAAATAAATAGATATTTAAAGAAATTATGAAATACTAATGTTGCATTCATTTTCTGATTTTATACGGCATATGATTGTCATTAAAAATACTTGTCATTAATTTTACTCTGTATTAATGTTGTATTAATAATTTCTGAAAGTAACCAACAATTCTAACTGCAGAACCCAGTTGTGGACATGAGTTCCTAGAGGAGGACTCTGAAATTTTGTCAATGTTTGTAATCTAGTCCTCTGAGAATACAAAATTTATGACAAAGAAGGAGGTTAAGGAGTGTTTCCTTTTTGATGTTCACCTCCAAAGAAGGATCATAAAAAAGTAATTCTTGGAAAGTATTGCAATGCAATCTTTCAAAAACAAGCTTATCCCTGAAGTACAGAAACACACTTAAGAGGAACATCGATGGAATCTCTATTCAAAGAGTTTGGGTTTGACCTTTATGAATTATATATTATCACTGTTTTGAATTAAGCTATTACTGCCTCATTGTTATTTTAGCAGCTAACAAATGAGTAGGTGTTCTGAAAAGCAGTCTCTAGCATCATGTAAAATGTTATTTTAAAAGCTCATTTCCACTGAGAGGATTTTCTAATAACCATGTTTCTGCTATAACTCAGCCAGGTATATATAAAAATATTGAAATTAGAGAAATAGCAACTATAATTTGATAGAAAAATATTAATACATGGTAGACATTGTAGAGTTTCTTACCATATAGAAAGGTTACATTGGAGGATTATCAGCATTTCTATTCATTCAAAATAGTCACAGCATCCATTCTATTTTAAAATGTTAAAATACAATTACAAATAACTAGTTTATTTATCCATATTATCTAAATTACAAAAGTAAAATATCTATTTAATATTATTAAAATATCTAGTGATCTGACATGTCCTGATATGTCTGTGTGTGTGTGTGTGTGTGTAGATATATATGCATAAAGATATATACATCTATAGATATTGATATAGTTTGGATATTTTTCCCCACCCAAATATCATGTTAAAATGTTAGAAATGGGGCCTAATGGGAGGTGTTTGGGTCATGGGGGTGGATTCCTCATGAATGGTTTGGGCCATTCCCTTGGTGATGAATGAGCTCTTGCTCTGAGTTCACACGAGACCTGGTCATTTAGGGGTGTGTGGCACTGCCCCCTCATCTCTCTCTCCTGCTCCCATTCTTGCCCTGTGAGATGCTTGCTCCCTCTTTGCCTTTATCCATAACTAAAGCTCCCTGAAACCTCCCCAGAAGTTGAGCAGATGCCATCAACATGCTTCTTGCACAGCCTACAGAACCATGAGCCAATTAAACCTCTTTTCTGAATAAATTACCAAGTCATAGGCATGTCTTCATAGCAATTCAAGAATGGCCTAATAGTGTGTGTGTGTATAAATACAGTATATATACAGTATATATATAGAATATATATACACATACTATATATTGTATATATACACACACACTGCATATATATACATCCACACATCCAGTCCTCTTAGCCATGGCTCTACCCTCAATTTATACACTGTATGTGTGTATATATACAGTATATACATTGTATGTGTATGTATACATACTGTATATGTAATCTGATATATAATATGTGTAACTACTGATTATATAATTCATAGTATTTAAATTGCCTTATGTAATTTTTTACTCTGCTATTATCCTAAATTTATAATCATTCCATAATGAAGCAAAGAAGCCTATGCCTCATTCCTGGGGTGTTTAGACCCTGTTTAGATCCTGACAGATGCAATCTCCTTAATTAAGTTCTTTTACACACTGAAGGGATAGTTCAGGAGGATCATTAATACTGATACCATCTAAGCAGAACATGGTCACAGATAATTAACTAAACTTATACTTGAGTATGGATACCTTCTTTACATCGAGGATCAATTTTAAGTTCACTGAAATGGATGTGGTGAACATATCAGAGTTACCTCCTGTGGCATTATATTTGTAGTAAATGTAGTTTTTCAAAACCCTTTAAATACTTGAACATATTTTTAAGCTCACAAAATACTTTGTTATTATTGCTTTGGAACCGAGTTTTCCAATTGCAAATATCTAATGATAATTTTTAGATATAACTTTACGGCATACGAGTTCGGCAAAAGAAAAAAAAAATTTACCTTCTTTGTAAGAAGTCAGTTGTAGATAATGAATGATTGAGCTACTTTTCTGACCAGTCAAGAAGTGCGAACAGATGCTGGAACTGAATAGCAGTTGCTAAGACTTTGCAGGCCGACCACCACCAGGCTCTAAGCGTCCTGTACAACAGGTGGAGATATAAGGACTTCTTTTAATTGCAAGACACATGATGAAAAATAAAAGGCACATTCTGTCCACCCTTAAAGTTCTTTCCCTAATTCCCTAAATTTTGTTCTTGTGAAATACCTGTAGTTGTTATGAAAGTCATAGAATTTAATTTATAGGAGTCTCTTAATTAAGTTAGGATAGCTAGCTGATGTTTGTTTGTAGGATCATGGAATCAGCCAAGCAGTCATTTAAATGCCCAAAGAAAACCCTGATTAAAATGCTTAATATGATGAACAGACCTTGAATAATCTTAATAATTATAGAGTACACACTACTTATATTTTTGAAGTGGTTCCAAAGTCATTTTTCCACTGTGTCTGTCTTTAAGGAATAAACAATTCACTAAACCTCCTCTCTAAGGAAATGTATAGACCCTTGGCCCATTACCTCGTCATCCTTGCAGATTTTAATGCCTGGTTCACTGCTCCATGATTCAATAACCCTTTTGTAGTATTCTTTGGAGTTTCCAATATCCATGCAGACCTTTCTTTCAATGAACCTATCTCTTAAATGTTGGACCTCCTCCACTGATATCATCCTCTAGCGTGTCTTAGTCACTCACTTCCAAGATCATCTCCTGAAACTCAACATAATCATTAGCTACAACTGCTCCAAAGTTGTGCTTCTCATTTCCTGAAGCTCTCTAAATTAACTGTAACAAAAGTACCTTTTTACTATATCTTGTTCACTCATGTGCTCCCTTCCCTTCCACTTAGCTTTAGTCCCACGTTCTATCATTATGACTCCCTTGCAATCATCTTTGATTTCTTTGCTTCTCTCCCTTTCCTAAAATTTGCTCAGAAAAACAGCAAGCTGATTAAGTGAAACTTCTGTGCTTAACATCTCCCTGGGAGGAAGAATGGAAGAACGTGGCTGGGGAAAACCACAGGCCTATGCTGATTGGTCTCACTTTAAATTCATGGCTCCTAACCTTCAGTGGGACCCTGGTGTTGCAGTCCTACTTCATTCCCTTCCTCCATTTCCTCCTCTCCCCCAATACCTTCAATCTATCCATTTTCTCTTCAGCTGATTACATTTCCCAGTTATTTAAAATACCTACTTATTTTCTTGTTCTTTTTTAAAGTAACAATCATCATTGCTTTCACTTTCTTTTGCCTCATTCTTTTTGAACCTATTTCAAAAAGACTTTACTCACTACCACATCAGTCCCTGTCAAGTCACCAGCAATCTCCATGCTGCTAAATCTAGTGGAAAATTCCCAATCATTAGCTTCAGCAGCATTTGTTACAAATCATTCCCTCTCTGGAAACATTTTATTGTAGTTTCCTTAGTGTTTCTCTCTCTCTCTTGCTTCTCCTCCTACTAAACCTACTGTTCCTTCTCATTTAAGTGTCTCCTCAATTTTCTTACCTGCAAACAGTGAAGAGACCCAGGTTTCACTCCTTGGACTTTACTGCTTTCTGTCTACACCTACTCTGTAGGAGATCTCATCCAGGTTCCATGTTCCATCTGTATGTTGACTTATATCTCTAGCTATGTCCTCTATTGAGTTTTAGACATTACACACAACTGCCTGCTCCCAGTCAGTACAGTCTAACAAACATCTCAGACTCTTTGTTTCTAATACCAAACTACCATTAAAAATAAATGTTCCTCTCTCAGTTTTCTCCATACAAGTAAATGTCAACTCCATTCATCTATTTACTCAAACCAAAAACCTTAGCTTCATCTTTAACTCTTCCTCCTGACCTTCACATCAAGTCCAACCTATCAGGAATGACTCTACCCTCAATTTATACCCAGAATCCAGTCATTTCTCTTCATCTCCATTGTATCCACTTCTAGGCCATCTGTTGAATGGATTGCTGCAATAACCTTCCAGTTGATCTTCCTGCTTTCACCCATGCCCTGTCCCCATGGTCTAATTTTAGCACAACAGCCAGAGTGATACATTTGAATGAGATGTTTTCATCCCCATCCCATTCAGTGTAAAAGCCAAAGGTTTGACAAGTGGATTTTTTTAATTTAGAAATTGTTTTTGTTTTCAGATGATGAGAATAATGCCTGTTTGACAGAAGTGTTTCTAAACTGTGAAAAAAAAATTGTAGTTCTCCTAATCCTCCTTCTTGTTCCACACAATGACCATTGCCTTTAAAAAAAAAAAAAAAAGAAAGAAAGAAATCTCTGTTCAGGATTGGAATTATCCAGGTAGGTACAAAGAATAGAGAGGATTTAAGTTGTATTTACAATATTACCATAATGCTGTATTTTACAGCCTCTTTCACTGTGGTGAAGAAAGACTGCTCCTTCATGTTACAGCTGCTTTATACATATTTTTTTTAATCCTGTAAGAAAACTTACTCAGCTCTCCTGAAAAAGCCCAAAGTGCAGCGACAAAATATTCTATAAATATCTGTAGAAACTCCCTGATCTGAGCATCCACCCCAGCCTCACAATCATCTATTTGCTCTCCACCCCATTGTCAAACCAAGTCCTGTGGAATTTAACATGGCTACCTAACTTCTGGATCTTTTTCTGATAACAATTCTCATTTTTTTATCCGTTGGTAAAGAATGCTTCTATTAAATCCTTGGTCCATATACCCAAGGAAGGGTAACTGGAAAATACCGAAGAGATGAATTTTTTTGAACTTCTTGTCTGCATTTTTTATTGAAGAGGTATTTTCCTATTGATTTGATCATGTGTTACTTGATTTTGTTCTGATTCTCAGTTTGACACGGTATTTCCACCTGAAGCTTCTGATGCATATTTCATTTATTTTAACGTTAAACAAAATTTTAAAGCTCAAAAACATCATTGTTAATTGACTGATAATGCCAATGTATAAATTGATTTTATTGTAGAAATCTTATAACGTTATGTTGTATAGTTCTATGTCATTTCCCATCAATTTAAGATTTAGGGATTAAAAAATCAGTAATTTGTAAATGGTAATTTTATCTTGAGCAGAATTCTGTGCCTGTAAGCCAAGATTCTATATCAGTCAGTAATAGGGCTGAATATGTGGTGATGTGTACACAGGGAGTGTATACTTTACCGTTAAGCTGGCCAAATGTGCTTTTTTTAAATAAAGAACATAAATAGAAATCTTATCTATAAATATTCATTAGTCCTAATTATCTGTTATAGAGTTACTTTCACCTTACTCAGTTATGATTTCACTATTAAAACTTCAAGTCACAGACCAACTAAGTGCTTCTTT
Source organism: Rhinopithecus roxellana (assembly GCF_007565055.1). Lineage (NCBI taxonomy): Eukaryota > Metazoa > Chordata > Mammalia > Primates > Cercopithecidae > Rhinopithecus > Rhinopithecus roxellana. The sequence goes on along the minus strand of NC_044554.1, from coordinate 31,712,808 downwards.
GGTGTGTGTGTTTGTTTGTATCATGGATATCCAAAACATTTGTGATTGGATATGATCATTATAAAACTCTTGAACATGACTTCTCTGACCGTGGATCTCAGGAGCTGTACTTGAAGTTTCAAATCAGCTTGCAGTCAAAATGTTTAATAATTCCTTTCCACTGAGCAAAGATTTCTTTCAATTTCTATTCTAGGAGTTTGTACTTTTTCTATTGTGTCCTGCACAACTAGGTCCATCAAGATAAATTTCTGTGCTTTACTTAATGTCATGAATAGAACAGAAAATATATTAAAAGATGATGGCTCCAAATGCATAGCCTTTTAACCTAAAACATCTGTGATTTTTGCTGTTCACCTAATGTCTGCCTCCCTTATTAATCTGTCAGGTTTTAAAAGATCTGGGAATGAGTCTGCTTTGTTTACCACTATGTCTTCAGTGTCTCACCTGGGGAAAAGTTTGTGATAGATTTTTAGGGAATAAATTAGTTTTTGTTGGATGGATGGATGAATGAATGAATGGATGGATGGATGGATGGATGAACACTCTTATACTCATCCTCTAAATATAAGTGACATAAAAGTCACAAATAGATGTATTGCCAGGTGGTTTTTGATAATCTACTGTCTCAGTCCATTTGTGTTGTTATAGCAAATACCACAGACTGGGTAAATTATAAACAATAGAAATTTATTTGTCATGGGTCTGGAGGATGGGAAGTCCAAAATCCAGGCACCAGCAGGAATGCTGTCGGATGGGGATTGCTCTTCTTCCAAGATGGTGCCTTGTTGCTGCATCCTTCAGAGGAGAAGAATGCAGTCTCCTCACATGGTGAAAAGGATGGCCTGGAGCAAGAGAGTGCTCCATGTATTCTTGAACCCTTTTTAAAGGACGTTAGTCCCATTCAGGGTCCTCATGATGTAATCACCTCCCAAAAGTCATACTTCTTAATACAGCTGCATTCGGGATTAAGTTTCCACTTGAATTTTGGAAAAGCCACCATCATTCAAACAATAGCAAAACAGAAATCAGTCTTAACTGGAAACATCTGAAATTGCTTTATTGAATACGGGTTCTTTCAACAGAGATAAGATAAGGTCATATGAACAATATGATTATTATTGGAGCAAACAGAGGCAAAGGTGACTGAGCATGGAGACATGTTTGAGAAAGTTTAACAATAGTTTGGATAAAATGTAGAAATAAAACCAGGAGGACCACATCATGGAGAGTTTTTGAATGTTAAGTCAGAGATTGGGTGTTTTAGTGGGTAGATAATCAGTAGGGAAAACAACAAGGAGTACATGAACTACATCATATTCACATTGAAAACTGAGAGAATTGAATGGCAGCCATAGTGAAGTACATGAAGAGAAGTACTAACTAAAAATAGATATTTTTCAGAGATGCTTTTACCATTTACAAATGCAGGCACATCCACTCTCTGCCTGCTATTCATTTTCCAAGAGGACTCCAGGCAATCAGCCTTTATCTTTTATGGGACTTCAGGAAAAGGACAAGGTTAAAGCTGCATTAGACATACACCAACGGTTTGTTTATGATGGCTTTCACTTTTTATATGCAAATCTAAATATGTAAATCTTAGAAAAGTGCTGAAAGGAAGGGTATAAGGCAAGGAAAATCTGACAAATTTTTAAATTTTAGGTTTCAGTTAAATTAAAAAATAGTAACGTTATCTTTCAAACGTGAAAATTCCTGTTGCAAAGAATAGTACAAATAAAGTAAATGTAGATGTAATTGGTTCATATTAAAATAAATATTAATCAGTAACAGTGCAGCTTGATTTGTCCTTGGATGAATGATGAACTGGGGAAATTGAGGAGATCCCAAATAGTCTAGCTCCAGTTTACCTCCTCATGAAGATTTCCCAGAATACTCAACCTACAATGAATCCTCAGCACTTTGCCTAAAGATTGAGCCTTATAACCTACTCAATAAGTATTTGCTAAATGACTTTGCCCTTACTAACTTTACAGCTTTTTTTTTGCAGTTAATAATAAAACTACTTCGTATTGCTATTTGATACCGTCATTTTTCATCTAGACAATGTAAGGTGAAGGCCCTCTCTCACACTTTTCTTTCCTCATACCTCTCATTTAATGATTAAAATTGGCAATACAATTAGCATTGCATAAATTGCATTGAATTAGACTGCTCCCGTCTTCTACCCCAGAATGGAGGATTCAATTTATAGTTGAACTTTCTTTTCAACCTTAATAGTTGTTTTTTATTATTCAGTTTGTTCTATGGAAACTAACACTTTTTTTACATAGGATTTACAGTTTATTTATAAGTTGGATTCTCTGCTTTTAGAACTTCTATTATTCACTTAAAACAGATTCATGCTTTAGAAAGATAAGGAGACAAGAGGAAGAATCCCCCTGTGTTTTATTTCCTACTTTTGTAATACCTGCTCTTCTAAGGTTATGATTTTGTTGTTGTTGTTTTATTTTGATAGTTTTTTGGGAACATGTGGTGTTTGGTTACATGGAAAAGATATTTAGTGGTGATTTGTGACATTTATGTGCACCTATCACCTTAGCAGAGTACAGTATACACAATGTGTAGTCTTTTCTCTCTCATCCCCCTCCCACTCTTTCCCCTGATTCCTCAAAGTCCATTATATTATTCTTATGCTTTTGCATCCTCATAGCTTAACTCCTGTTTATGAGTGAGAATATATTATGTTCGGTTTTTCCATTCCTGAATTACTTCACTTAGAATGGTGGTCTCCAACTCTACCTAGATTTCTGTGAATGCTATTATTTCATTCGTTTGTATGTCTGAGTAGTATTCCATGGTGTGTGTGTATGTATATATATACACACACACACACATATATATATACCACATTTTACTTATCCACTTATTGGTCAATGGATATTTAGTCTTTTTCCATATTTTTGTAATTGCAGATTATCATTTTTTGATTTTTAAAATTATGGCCATTCTTTTGGAGTAAAGTGGTATATCATTGTGGTTTTGGTATGCATTTCCCTGATAATCAGTGATATTGAACATGTTTTCATATATTTGTTGGCGATTTGTATATCTTCTTTTGAGAATTGTCTATTCATGTCCTTAGTCCACTTTTTGATGGGATTATTTCTTTTTTTCCTGTTGATTTGAGTTCCTTGTAGATTCTGTCAGATGTATAATTTGTGAAGCTTTTCTCCCACCTGTGGGTTGCCTGTTTACTCTGCTGATTATTTCTTTTGCTGTGCAGAAGCTTTTTAGTTTAATTAGGTCCCGTTAGTTTATCTTTGTTTTGGTTGCATTTGCTTTTGGCTCTTCGTCATGATATTTTTGCCTAAGCTAACATCTAGAAGAGATTTTTCTGATGTTATCTTCTAGAATTTTTATCATTTCACATCTTAGATTTAAGTCCTTGATCCATCTTGAGTTGATTTTTGTATAAAGTGAGACATGAGGGTCCAGTTTCATTATTCTATATATGGCTTATCAGTTTTTCCAGCACCATTTGTTGAATAAGGTATCCTCTCCCCACTTTATGTTTTTGTTGGCTTTGTCAAAGATCAATTGGCTGTAAATATTTGGCTTTTTTTCTGGGTTCTCTATTCTGTTCCATTGGTGTACATCCTTGTTTTTATACCAGTACCTTGCTGTTTTGGTAACTATAGCCTTGTAGTATAGTTTGAAGTTGGGTAATGTGATGCTTCCAGAATTGTTCTTTTTGCTTAGTCTTGCTTTTGCTATGTGGGGTCGTTTTTGGTTTCACATTAATTTTAGGATTGTTTGACTTAGTCGTATATGTTAGATATCAAAGCAGAAAATAGATATTTGGTGTCAGAAACCTGAATCTATTTATTTTTGTGTTCTTATCCCATTTTCCCCCTCAACTCACTATGAGCCAAGTACAATTATTTTTAAGTAAACATTTTGACAAGTGCATTGTATATTTAGCTAGAAAAAGATTCTACCTTCTATGAGGTCACAGTCTAGGAAAAAAGAGATTTGATAATGACCCAGTTAATTGGCTTGATTACAGAATTTTGGCTTTTAGTTACCAGGATTTCTATTTAACTGGTTTTTCTAACCATCTCAGGATTAACCCATCGGTTCAGTGAAGATACTTAGAGCAGAGAAACCTGCATTCTAAGAGGTTATTCAGAAGTATTCTCAGAGATACATGTACATATATATGAATTGATAGTTCAATGTATAATTTTTTTAGACGCATAATTTTGCCAATACAAGCCGGCAATCCAATAGGGAGATGTTTACCTTAAAAATAAAGAGGAAAACTAATCCCCTCAGCAAGTGCTTATCAACTGTCTCTGCCAGGTACCACCCACCAGTGTTCTACACATGATGTGGCCATGCCCTGTAGGAGTTCCTAGTCTAGTGGAGCAATTAAACAGTAAAGAAATAATTACAGTACATTATGATGAGTCCAACTCATTATAAAGGAGGGAGCATTACAGTGTGCAGAGAAACACTCCCAGAGAACTCAGAGTAGGTAAGATACATAGGATGAAGGGGCCAGGTGCAGTGGCTCACGCCTGCAATCCCAGCACTTTGGGAGTCTGAGGCGGGCAGATTATGAGGTCAGGAGATTGAGACCATCCTGGCTAACACGGTGAAACTCCATCTCTACTAAAAATACAAAAAATTAGCCAGGTATGGTGGCAGGCGCCTGTAGTCCCAGCTACTTGGGAGGCTGAGGCAGGAGAATGGTGTGAACCCAGAAGGCGGAGCTTGCAGTGAGCCAAAATCACGCCACTGCACTCCAGCCTGGGTGACAGAGTGAGACTGTCTCAAAACAACAACAACAAAAAAAGATATATGGGATGAAGGGAACAGTACGGGCAGCAGCAAGTTAGGAGAAGTGTAGGCCATATCATATGACTGGCTTGTCAAATTCCTGATTAGGTTGGTTTGAGCAACTGAAAAGTAATTAATGTCAACCACTTCTCATTTTTCTTTTATTTGATAAATAAATATTTCTTCTTACATATCTGCTCACAAACCTTGTATGAATTCCACGTAAAACAATCAATAAATTTCCTTATTGGTTCTATCCCTCCTGTGACAATAGAGATGGTGTCTCTATCTCTTTTGGAACCTGTCCTTTCATACCTTCTGAGAAATTTTAAACTATAAACTTTTCCCTGTATATTGCATTGCTAGCTTTGAACCAAATCACTGCCATCAGCCTTTAAACATACTTGAGTGTGTCCCATATTAATCTTGATTTCACACATGTGCCCCTACAACCTCTGCTTCTCTTTACAATAAAGACTTGTACAGGAGTTGTCTCTAGCTCCACACTGCCACTTAATCCTGGACCGCTCCAATCTGGCTTTCACCTCCATCACTCAACCAAGACAGCCCTCTACAAAGGTCACTAATGACCGCCATGTCTCTTAATAAAATCGACTTTTCAGTCCTCTCCTTGTTTTTTCCTCTTGGGTATGTTTGGCACTGTAAATCAGTTTATCTTTCTTGAAACAATGTCTTACATTGGTTTCCATGACATCCCACTCTTGTTTTTCTCTTATCTCTTTGAGTTCTGCCTGCCCCTTGCTGATTTCCTTTTGTAGGCTTATTCTCCTTTACCTAGTTAGCAATTAGAAGTTCCTGAAGGCTCTGCACTAAGCATTTTATCTTTGTTCTTTTACTTCTTCCACGGATTTGATTTTTGGGTACTCTAAAAACTCCCAAATTTAATTCCCAGTGAAGACTTGCCTTTCAATGTATCTGGGTTTGTTTAATACGGATCTCAAATGCATTTCCTGTTTCTTATATCCTGAAATCTGACCTGCTCCCCTTGTTTTCTGTGTAGGAAAACACACAAATATCTATCTTGTGCATTAGGTCAAGAGACCATGGAAAACTCTTTAAATTTTTAAAACACTTTAGAGCCGAGTTTCTTAACCTCAGCCCTATTGACATTTTGAGCTACATAATTTCCTGCTATGGGGTCTCTGTGCATTGTGAGATGTTTGGCCAGCATTCCTGGCCTATACCCACTAGACGGCATAGCACCCCCTCCAGTTGTGACAAGCAAATTGTGTCCAGACATTGCCAAATAGCTCTTGGGAGGGATAAGGAAGCCAAATCAGCCCTGACGGAGAATCGTAGCTTTAGAAGGAAGATAAGAGACAGAGCTGTGTTTTTTAAAAAATAGAAATCATGCTGAAGTTTCCTACCAAGTAAATTATTAGTTCAGTTGTATGCCCAAAGTGTTACGACATTAACTATTATTTATCCACATCACTATTTCCCACATTGGCTACATGTTGTGAGTCTCATTGGTTATCTAAAATACGCTTCACAAAAGTTGCCCAGCTATGATTTGTCCAGTGAGCACCAAGAAAAACCCCATTTGGACCTTGCTGATAGTTCCAGCATATTTCCACACGATTTCTCTCCACTCACCCTCTGAATCTCCCAACCACAGTCACAGTGTTTTTTGAAATCATATGCTCCTCCTGTCACCCAGTGTCACCCAGTGCTCTTTCTGGAACGTCCTGCCCATTTCACTTAACCCCTCTTCATCCTGCAAACACAGCCCAGACATCACCAACCTACGGAGGCCTTTCCTAAACCCCAAAGTCCTTTTGGTTTTCATGCACTCTTAGAGCTGTGTTGCTTTCCTTCATTGGCACTTACCTAAGTTTACTATTAAATATGCATTTGCATGGTTATTTGAATATTTATCACATCCAATAGGCTTTAACAAGTATGTAACGCGTAAGCTCTAAAACACTGGTGCCTGGCAGCGACAGGTATGATTCAGTTCAAAACAGAAAGGTTGATAATCAGGCACAAGGACTGCGACCTTGCTCACCAGCAGCACAGGACATTTGAAATCAGCATTGCACTAAATAATGTCCTTGATAGAGTGACCATCCACAGAGTGCTGAATCTTTCCCCTGTGTCATGACGCTTCTTTTATATCATAATTTTTAATTCTTCAACCATCATCCTCTAAAATACTATTTTTCCAGAGTTGTTAAGTTCCATGGGTGACTATTTTGCATTCTTTTTAAGGCAAATTTGTTTAGGTGATAAATGCATTATTAGTTATTTTTCTCTACCTCACAATATGACATGGATTTTAAATTGAAAATTCTGCCTGAAGCTGATTGGAGTTGGGATAAAGTTGTAGACAATCTATAGTAGTTTATTTGGTCACAGAGTGTTTGCTTTACTTTTGGATCTTGAGAAGAAAGGGCTGTGATCTGCAGGGCTCTCTGGGATAACTTCTTGGTGATAAGAGTGAAGACTCATGTTTGCTTTGTGAATCAATAAAAAAGAGGCCTTTCAGGCAAAAGTGTTGATGACTGATTTTGACATTTGTTCTGGGAGGATAAGTTGTGAATTTTATATTGGAATGTAATGTTACCTATGAAATTTCCCGCCTATTTTAGGGTTTTCATATTTTCAGATCAATTGAAATTTGTTGTGAACCAGCTTTCTCCATGTCCTACTAACTACAAAAAAAATGAGTGCCTCTGGGTGTTTTCAAACTGCCTGTGGGTAGACAGAGCTATGTTACTACCTGGAACTCTATGAATGTCTAAAAGAAAGTCGAAATGTCAAAATTGAAAAGCAACTTATTTTCTTTGATATGACTTGTTGTATGACCTTGGTAGGAACAATGACACAATGTTGACAGTGTTCAAATATCTCAGAACAATGAAATTAGTATATATTAAAATAGCAGTGCTTTGTTGTCCTTTTAAATAATACATGCATTTTAAAGTATTCAGAAGCTTTTTCTACTCTGTATAAATACCTTATCAGTCCTCTAAAATAATCCAAGCTTAATAGGAAAAAAAATGAAGAAGCTGTATTGAGACTTACTGAATGTCACAGAGCCTGCAAGGTTAGAACTGAGCATACAGAGTGAAGAAATATGTTCTTGATGCCTATTTAACTAGGTTTCCTTTTCAAGGTTATGCACTCTATTTGCTAATAGTTGTAGTATCCTATGCCACAATTGCTGAGATTAATATCTTGGGAAAATACTGTACCATTCCAGTTAATAATTATGCTGATTTCCATTCATCAGTTTAAAGTAGATATATGAAAATAAGATCTAGTGTGTGACCACTCAAAAACCCTATTTTCCTTACATTTATAGTGTATTTCTAAAGGCCTCTCCAGGATTATTTCAAAATCAAAATTGAAATACTGTCTACCATGATATTGAATTAATTATGTATCTATTTCATTTTACTGTTTGAACACTGCCTTCTAATTTGTATGTACAGAGACAGAATTGTCTGGCAGTTTTCTGAAAGAAAAATAAATCAAGAATAATACTATTTAAAGGCTCATAGTATCTTCCATCTACATATGTTAATTGTATATGGACTTTAAACAAAAACAATTAAGGATAGTCTTGTTCTGCATATAATGGATTTGTCTATTTTGATGAGATGCTGACAACCAGGTGGGAAAGCTGGTTTTGCTTATCCAAAAGAGTGGACCGTAAAGGAAGTTACATGGTTTCTTTAGTGTTTTGTGGTTTTAGTTGTACATGGGGCACCTGCCCCTCTTGGACGTCACAGTACTTCAAGTAAATACGCCATGGTCTGCTATGCTGCGGAGACTAAGCTGTGCAGACTATGCTACCCAGACTCTTCTTCCTCCTCTTTATACTGTGGCAGTAACCTAAAAGACTTGGCCTCTGTTTTAACTCTCATGCCACACATTATCTTGTGTCTTTCCTGTGGTTCAGGTATTTGTGTGTGAGGGCTGAGGTGGGGGTACACTGAATTCGTACAGATTTCCTCAGTAGCTTTAATTTCTGAATTTGAGGCAACAGGAGAGTGAAAAATGGCGATCATTATATTGATTCATCTGACAACAGAGATCTGAAGAAAGCATTTTGTACAAACCCTGCTCTGGGTAACACAGGAAATGCTAAGATTTTGAAATGAAGTTTCTTGGTCTTTAAGATCAAACTGTGCTCAGAAAAGGCATAGTCCCTATAAGTTTTGTCACAATAAGTGAGTAGAGCCCACTGCAGGTTGGAAATCTACAAATCATTGCAGGGTATTATTCAGATAATAACTCTGCACGAGAGCCACCACAGTAGCAGAGGTAAGGATCTCTGCCAAGATTCGCCTTAGACCAGTGATTCTGGAACTTGAGCAAGCCTAGACTCACCAGGAGGGCTTGATTGCTGGTCCTCACCCTCAGACTTTCTGATTGAGTAGGAGAATTTTTCCGTCTTATATATAACCAGGTGATACTGACCACACTTGGAGAATCACTTCCTTAGGCATTAGGATCTGAGACTGACTATATATTCATGGATTGCAGCAAGAAGCAGATAAAAACATTTCTTCTTACACGAGAATGTTTGTGACTTAGCAAGGCTGTTATTGGAGACCTGGCCATTTTAGCTAGTTTTGTATAATTTGCCTTATTCCATCCAATGTTCTCATTCCTAATGTTTATAGGCTGCAAGCCTAGAGCTACTGTAGTGTAACAGTTAAATATGTTGGGTGTGGTGCTGAGCTCCTTCTTAGATTATCAAAGCTAAGCTCTGCCATTTATTAATTGTGTTATTTTGAGGCAGATATTTATATTCTTAGGGCCATGGTGTCTTCATCTGTAGAATAGGAATAATAGCACCTATTGCTAGTATTGCTATTAGGATTTTCAAAATAACACACATAATGCATTGGGGAAAATGTCTGGCAAATTGTAGGTATGTAATAAATCTTATCTCTCTTTCTGCTCTTTATTTTTTATTATTACACTGTTTTGTTTTTCATTTCTTTTATTTCTTGATATTTAAATCTTATAAGGATTTAAGAGTTTCATGTTATCTTTCAAATATACCAATTTATTAATTTATCATTTAAACATAAGCAATAATGGTGCCAGAGTAGTCACGGTACCCTCTCCAGCTTCATCCTACAGAGGAGCCCCACCTAGGCAACTGAAATAAGATTAGAAGCTACTAGAAGAATGAAGAGGTCTTATTTCATTATTTAATTAAGCCATTGAATAATTTATTCTTCCTAAAGCAACATCACATATACCAAATAGGTTAGATACCCTTATTAACTAGCCAGGGAACCTTCTCTCTTGAGAAACATCAACAAGAAGTTTTTGTTTGTTGTTATTTTTGTCGTTGTTTGGTTTAAGAAGTATAATTAAATAAATTTATTCCAGAAATTTTAAATTTTAATTTAAAATTTTTGATTTGATGTTGTATCAGAGTCATGAAAAACAGGGCTAACTATAATATGGCCTGAGAAAATCCACTTATTTCCAAAGGGGATAAACTAAAAAACAATAAGAAAACAGAAAGCAGATAAGTGTGAAAATTACAAGATAAAATCAGAATATACCTGGTCAAAGCAAACATTCCACTGGGCAAAATTACATAGGCAAGAGAGACTTTATTCAAAACTATTGTAACAGAAGAGAGAGGCTATAACTCAGCCTGAGCTCAACTCCATTGAAAAAAAGGAATGAAGAGTTTTTAAGAGCTGGAGTGGGAGAATCTGTGTAGGCCATTTGTGCTTGCTGATTGGTTTTACCCACAGATGAAGTAAATTTTCTCCTATCTTCATGACAAGAGGTAGTTTTACAACTTAGAGCAAGGCTCCTTGAAGTTAGGCTCCCACCCACACTCCCGTGTAGGCTGTATCCCTTTAATGATTTTATTTCAACGTGATGGCTCCTGGGTGCTTAAGGAAAATATTCCAGGGTTTTAAAACTGGCAAGAAGCTTTAAAACAAGGTTTACATCTCAAATAGGCAAAGAAAGAGCTTACAATTACCTGTTTTCTAAAGTAAATTCTTTAAGAAAGGGAAGTTAGGGACCTAGAGTCAGGAGGAAGCCTGTGTAAAGTTTAGTTCAGCTGAGGGAAATGCTAAGGCCATTTTGGTCTTGGTGAACACTTTGTTTTCACATAGTTTTAATCATGGAAATAGTATGTGGCCTGGACACACTTGGAAAGAAGCCAACACCAGAGGGATTGCTGATAGACCATGAACATCTAATTCCTACATTTATGATAATGAGATGGAATTAAGTAAAGAGGAGATATTGGCATGATATTGGAAAGTATATAGTTTGATGTTACTTGCAAATGTACTGTGAGGCCCAATTTATATACTGGGCTGCATAGAGATTTTCCTAAAAGTCCATCTAGCTAAACCCTGGTCTTTTAACCATATGAGCCAAATGACTTTTGCTTTATTTTATTTTAGGGAATTTTCTTTATTTGTAACATTCCTTTCAGCTCTTTTTAGATTCTAATATTCCAGAATGTCTTTTTTCCAGTGTAGGTTCTTGGCATCTTTGTCAAACATTTCACGGTAGGTGTGTAAATTTGTTTCTGGTTTCTGAATTCTGTTCCATTGATCTATGCCAGTACCATGCCATGTTGGTTACTATAGCTCTGTAGTATAATTTAAAGTCAGGTGATTCCTCCAATTTTGTTCTTTTGCTCAGGATAGCTCTGGCTCTTCTGGGTATTTTTGTGGTTCCATATAAATTTTAGGATTTTTTTCTATTTTGGTAAAGAATGCCATTGATATTTTGATAAGAATTGCATTGAATCTGTAGATTGCTTTGTGTAGTATGGACATTTTAACAATATTGATTCTTTAAATCCATACAAATTGAATACTTTCCATTTTATGGTGTCCTATTCAATTTCTTTCATGTTTTATAGTTTTCATTATAGAGATCTTTCATTTCCTTAAGATCATTGTTGGCATATAGAAATGGTACGAATTTTTAATGTTGATTTTGTTTCCTGCAGCTTTACATAATTTATCAGTTCTAATAGTTTTTTTGTGCCGTCTTTAGGTTTTTCCAAATATAAGATCATATTATCTGAAAACAAGGATAATTTGACTTTTTCCATTCAATTTGAATGCCGTTTATTTCTTTCTTTTGTCTGATTGTTCTATGTAGGACTTCCATTACTATGTTAAATAGTAGTGGTGAAAATGAGCATCTTTGTCATGTTACAGATCTTAGAGGAAAGGTTTTCAGTTTTTCCCCATTCAGTATGATGCTGGCTGTGGGTTTGTCATATATGACTTTCATGCTGAGATATGTTCCTTCTATCCCCAGTTTTTGAGAGTTTTTATCATAAAAAGAATGTTGAATTATATCAGATAATTTTCCAGCATCAATTGAAATGATTATATGGTTTTGGCCTTCATTCTGTTGATATGATGTATCATATTGATTTGCATATATTAAATCATCCCTGCATCTCAGGGGTAAATCCCACTTAGTCATGGTGAATGATTTTTTTTTTTTTTTTTTTTTTTGGTTTGCTATTCAGGATTTTTGCATCAATTTTTATGAGTGATATTGGCCTGTAGTTTTCTTTTTTTGATGTGTCTTTGTCTGGTTTTGGAATCAAGGTAATACTGGCATGATACAATGAGTTTGGAACTATTTCTCTCTTCCTCTATTTTTTAGAATAGTTTGAGTAGGATTGTTACTAGTTCTTCGTTACATGTTTGGTAGAGTTCAGCAACAAAGCCATCAAGTCCTGGGATGTTTTTACGGGAGGAGATTTTTTATTGTGGCTTCAATCTCATTACTTGTTACTGGTCTGTTCAGGGTTTGAATTTATTTATGGTTCAATCTTGGTAGGTTGTATGTGTCTGCAAATTTGTCCATTGTTTTCCCTAGATTTTTCCAATTTATTGATATACAGTTGCTCAAAGTAGCCACTGATAATCCTTTGAATTTCTGTGGTATTAGTTGTAATGTCTCCTTTTTCATCTCTGATTTTATTTATTTGGATCATCTCTCTTTTTCTGTAGTCTCACTAGAAGTTTGCCCATTTTGTTTAACTTTTCAAAAAACCAACTTTTTTGTCATTGGTCTTTTATATTGCTTTCTTCATTTCAATCTAATTTATTCCTGCTTTGATTTTTACTACTTATTTTGTTCTACTAATTTTGGGTTTCATTTGCTCCTGCTTTTCCAGTTCTTTAAGATGCATTGTTCAGTTGTTTATTTGAAGTTTTTCTTCTTTCTTGATGGAGGCACTTATAGGTATGAGCTTTCCTCTTAATACTGCTTTTGTCATATCCCATAGTTTTTGGTATGTTGTGTTTCCATCATCATTTGTTTCAGAAAAATTCCAATATTCTTTATATTTTATTGACCCACTGGTTATTCAGGAGCATATTGTTCAACCATGCATTTGTATAGTTTCCAAAATTGCTCTTGTCACTAATTTCTAGTTTTATTCTATTGTGGTTAGAAAAGATGCTTGGTATTATTTCAATTATTTTAATGTTGCAAGTATTGTTTTGTGACCTAATATATGGTCAATCGTTGAGAATTATTCATGGTCTGAAAAAAAGAATGTACGTTCTGTAGCCATTAGATGAAATGTTCTGTAAATATTTATTGGATCCATTTGGTCTATAGTATATATTAAGTCTGATGATCCTTTGTTGATTTTCTCTCTGAAAGATCTGTCCAATGCTGAAAGTGGGGTGTTGAAATCTCCAGCTGTTATTGCGCTGGGGACTACCTCTCTCTTTAGCTCTAATAATATTTGCTTTATATATCTGGGTGTTCCAATGTTGGGTACATATATATTTAAAATTGTTATATCCTCTTGCTGAATTGACCCCTTTATCATTATAGAGTGACCTTTGTTTCTTGTAGTTTTAGTCTTGAAATCTATGTTTTCTGATATAAGAATTGTAACTCCTACTCTTCTTTTGGTTTCAAACGGCATGGAATATCTTTTTCCATCCCTTCATATTCGGTCTACATGTGTGTTTATAGGTGAAATGTGGTAACAGGTCATTGGATCCTCTTTTTCTATCCATTCAGCCACTTCTTTTCATTGGAGAATTTAGTACATTTATATTCAATGTTATTGCTGATAAGTAAAGACACTCCTGCCATTTTGTTCTTTCCTTTTTATAGTTGTTTTGTGGCTTCTCTTCCTTATTTCCTTCCTGTCTTCCTTTCAATGAGGATGATTTTCTCCGGTTATATAATTTAGTTTCTTGCCTTTTATTTTCTGTGTATCTGTTATGTGTTTTTTGACTTCTGGTTATAATGAGACTTGCAAATACTATCTTGTAGCCCATTATTTTAAGCTGATAACAACTTAAAATTATTTGCACAAACAAGCAAGCAAAAGGAAAACTAATAAAAGCTCTACACCCTAACTTTGTCCCTGGTTTTTAACTGTTTGTTGTTTCTATTTATATCATATTGTACTGTATGTCTTCAAAAGTAGTTGTAGCTATTATTTTTGATTGGTTTATCATTTAGTCTTTCTAGTTAAGATAAAAGTAGTTTATACATCATGGGCACCATGTTATATTCTGTTTTTCTGTGTACTTACTATTACTAGTGAGTTTTGTACCTTTTGGTGATTTCTGATTGCTTGTTAACATTCTTTTCTTTCTGATAGAAGAACTCTCTGTAGCATTTCTTGCAGGACAGGTCTGGTGTTGATGAAATCCCTCAGCTTTTGTTGGCCTGGGAAAAATCTTTATTTCCTCTTCATGTTTGAAGGATGTTTTCACCAGATATACTATTCTAAAGATTTTTTCCTTTAACACTTCAAATATGTCACACTACTCTCTCCTGCCTGTAAGGTTTCCAATAAAAAGTCTGCTCTCAAATGCATTGGAGCTCCATGGCATGTTATTTTTTTCATTTCTCTTGCTGCTTTTAGGAGCCTTTCTTTATCCTTGACCTTTTGGAGTTTGATTATTAAAAGCCTTGAAGTAGTCTTCTTTGGGTTGAATCGCTTGCTGTTCTGTAATCTTCTTGTACTTTGATATTGATACCTTTCTTTAGGCTTGGAAAGTTTTCTTTTATTGTATCTTTGAATAAACTCTCTACCCCTATCTATTTCTCTACCTTGTATTTAAGGCCAATAAGTCTTAGATTTGCTCTTTTGAGGCTACTTTCTAGATTCTGTAGGCATGGTTGTTGTTTTTTTTTTTTTTTTTCTTTTGTCTCCTCCGTGTATTTTCAAATAGCCTGTTTTTAAGCTCAGTAATTCTTTCTTCTGCTTGATCAATTCAGCTATTAAAGGGCTCTGATGCATTCTTCAGTATGTCAGTTGCATTTTTCATCTCCAGAGTTTCTGCTTGATTCTTTTTAATTATCTCAATCTTGTTGTTAAATTTATCTGATAGAATTCTGAATTCCTTCTCTGAGTTATCTTGAATGTCTTTGAGTTTCCTCAAAACAGCTATTTGTGAATTCTCTGTTTGAAAGGTCACATATCTCTGTTTCTCCAGGGTTGGTTCCTAATTCCTTATTTAGTTCATTTGGTGAGGTCATCTTTTTCTGGATTGTCTTGATACCTGTAGATGTTCATTTGTGTCTGGACATTGAGGAATTAGGTATTTATTGTAGTTTTTGCAGTATTGGCTTCTTTGTACCTGTCCTTCTTGGGAAGGCTTTCCAGGTATTTGAAATTACCCAGGTATTGTTATCTAAGCTGTTCCTTATTTAGGGAGCACCTCAGTAATGCTATGGTTCTTGCAGACTCATACAGATTCATCTTGATGGTCTTAGAGAAGACCTAGGCGAATTCTCTGGATTATCAGATGGACACTGTTGTTCTCTTCCCTTACTTTCTTCCAACCAAATGTAGTGTCTCTCTCTCTCTCTCTCTCTCTCTCTCTCTCTCTCTCTCTCTCTCTCTCTGTTCTGAGCCACATGGAGCTGGGGGTGGAGTGACATAAGCACCCCCATGGCAACCACCACTAGGTGGACCTGAGGCCAGCACAGCAGTGCGTCTTACGCAGCATCTATTGTAACCGCTCTCTGGCTACGCCTGTGTTTCCTCAAGACTCTGGGACTCTACAGTCAGCAGGGGGCAAAACCGTTTAGGACTGTGTCCTTCGCTTCAGGGTTGCAGTTCCCCTAGGCCCTGGGTGGGTTCAGATGTGCTGTCTGAGAATCAGGGACTAGAGTCAACACATTTAAACATCTACTTTGTCTTCTTTTGTCCTGCAGCTGAGCTGGCACTCAAACCACAAGATACAGTCCTTCCTGTTCTTCCCTCCACTTTCCAAAGGCAAAAGAGCCTCACCTCATGGCCACTGCCACTACAGGTCCTCAGGGAATACTGCCAGACTACCAAAAATGTTCCATTGAGGCCCAACGGCTCTTAAGTCAGCTTCTGGTGAATGCTGCCTGGTTTGGGACTCATCCT
This sequence comes from Rhinopithecus roxellana, assembly GCF_007565055.1. NCBI lineage: Eukaryota > Metazoa > Chordata > Mammalia > Primates > Cercopithecidae > Rhinopithecus > Rhinopithecus roxellana. The sequence continues at coordinate 31,696,616 of NC_044554.1, read as the reverse complement.
TCAGGGAAGTGAGCTCCCCTCTGACCCAGGAAATGTTTATAAATTTCATCCAGGAGCCAAGTGCTGGAATTAGGGATTCCAAGAGCCCATTTTGTGCCCTACTCCCCTGTGGCTGAACTGGTACCTGAGGTGCAAGATGGAATCTCCTTTGCTTTTCCTTCTGTCTTTCTTAAGCAGAAGTCTCACCCCATGGCCATCATAGCTGGAAAAGTGCTGAGTCTCACCTGAAACCAGCAAGTCTGAGTCTCGCCCAAGACCCTCAGTGTAGTACCAGGTACTGCTGCTGGTTATTTGAGCTGGTTATTTATTCACCCTGGTGAATAAATCCTGTCAGGACTACATCATTTCCTTCGAGTGAGAAGGTTGCTCTCTGGCCCAGGGTATGTCTAGAAATGTTATCTTGGAGGTAAGGCCTGGAAAGGGGTCCTCATGACTCTGACTGCTGCCCTGTCCTGCTGTAGTAGAGCTGCTATCCAAGAGGCAAGACAAAATCTTCTCCAGTCTTCTGTCTCCTGTCCTCAAGCAGAGAAAAGAAGTCTCTTTTGGAGCAGTTAGTTGTACAGCCTGGAATTAGGGAAGAGGTGGTGCAAGCACTCCCTTAGCCACCCTGGATAGCATCTCAGTAGGTTGTGTGCCCCACCCTCACCCCCAGTCAGCTGTGTCTGGGCCCAGTTCAGCACTAGGACTGACTTAGGAGTTGCAGTCTTCATGGCCTATACTGCCTTTCAAGATTATTTAGGGCCAGGCCCCAGGGCACTTTAGCCAGCAGTAGTGAGACTTGCGGGAACTCAAGCTCTGACCACTGGGATCAGTGATTCCCCTCTGGCTAATGCTGGTTTAAATGGTCCCTCCATGGGTGGGTGTCAGCCGCGTTCAGTCTGGTTTTCCCTTCTGCTATAACAGGACACCACTGAGTTCAGTGACTGAAATTGCTGCAGGCTGTCTCTCCTCAGCACGTGGAAATGTTCTCCTCACCCATGCTGCCACTGCCCGCAGGTGGTGGAGGGGTGGCAGCATGGCAATTAGTGGCAATAGTCCTGAATAGGCAAGTAAGGGCTATTTTATTCTCCTTCCGAGTCACTCGTTCAATAATATGAAGTGAAAAGCCAGCACTGTGAGTGCTCACTTGGTTTTTAGTCCACAGGAAAGTGCTTCTCTCTGTAGACAGTTGTTAAATCAGTGTTCTAGTCAGGCGATGCTCGGTAGAGCCTTCTTTCTCTGCCCTCTAATTTGTAACATTCTTTTTAGCTCTTGTTAGATTCTAGTGTTCCAGCATACGGCAACATTTTAAGGATTAAATTTCTGTATAGACCTTCCAGACACGGGTAAGTGTGTGTAGAGATATGTTTGTGACTTCATGTTTCCTTTAATATGCAACTTCAGATATACCAATCCTAAAACATTAAAAAGAGCATAATCCAAATACAGTGGTCAAATAAACACTGCAGTTATTTGTTAGCAAAGCAACTGGCTGTGATTCTATTTCAGGAAGATTATCTCCTCCAAGAAGTAGAAATTCACCAGCTACATTTGTTTGCCACTGATTCCTGAGTTTGGTTTGCTTTCATTCTTCTTTGGATCTCAGTCTCCTATGCACCATTCGCATTTTCTCTTCACAGTAAAAAGGTTTTTGTATGGTCTTGGTTTTGTTCCTATCAGTCACTTAAAAGAACAGACACCCAAAGGCAAGGGCATTAATCATCTTTTTGAAGTTCCCCGGGAAACTATTATTTATATATTAGTGGTGAATCTATTCTACCCTTTAAGGGGCAAAATTGCTAGATTAGAAACATAGTTAGGAAAACATAGCAGTCATTAACCTTATCGCTTTTCCAACAAAGAAAAACTGTGCAACAACTGGCCGAAGCCCGTGGCAATTTGAGAGCACAAAAGATCAACAAAATGAAACCCAAGACAAGATAAAACAAGTTGCCAGCCTTTTGTCTTAGATTTAAAATAATTTTCTGTAAACACCTATCCTCAAAAATGGAAATCAGTGAAAATATTTAATAAAATGGCTAGATAATTCTAAAGCTTACATTATATTCTTTAATGTTTTGTATAAGAAAAATTTTGTTTGCTTTAGAAATCTCATAATGTATTTCTTTTAGTAATTAAATTTTCTTTCCTTTTTTTTTTTTTTTTTTTTTTTTTTTTTTTTTTTTTTTTTTTTACTGGCATCGTTCCCCTTAACTCACTAAGAGTGAAATTAAAACCACTAAATTTTATGTTTTAGGTTGTTGAAATTATAGGTTATCTGAAGAAGTGGCTCTGCATAGATTATTTGACAATAAATATTTTCCAAAAAGCTCCATGCCAATGAGATAAGAGGAATTATTGGGCAAGAGCCAAAGAGGAGCCAGGGAGAGAGCAAGTGCAGGAGGAAAGCCTAGGTGTGGAAAGTGAGTGAAAGTAAAGGATGATGTATTAGTCCATTCTCACACTGCTTTAAAGAACTACTTGAGACTGGATAATTTATAAAGGGGTTTAATTGACTCACAGTTCCACAGGCTTACAGGAAGCATAGCTGGGAGGTCTCAGGAAACTTACAATCATGGCGGAAGGGCAAAAATGTCTTCACATGGTGGCAGGAGAGAGAAAGAGTGAAGAGGGATGTGCTACACCTTTCAAACAACCAGATCTCTTGAGAACTCTCTCAGGGGAACAGCAAGCAGAGAATCTGCCCCCATGATCCAATCACCTCCCACTACATCCCTCCCCCAACTATGGGATTAAAATTCAACCAAAGATTTGGGTGAGGGCACAAAGTCAAACCATATCAGATGACTAGCAGAATGTTAACCTGATCTGTCCTCTCAGCAGGGACAGGTGCCCTCCTGCTTTATGGATGATTTAAAGTTATTATAACAGATGGTGGTGCTTCCTTCCATCTTTTATCCTTGGAATTTTAGCATTAATTTTAAAAATATTTTTCACGAAACAGTGAGACAATGGTGCTAGAACATTCTAGTGGTTCAAAAAGAGCCTTTACAGGTAGGATTCACTTGATTAGGGGGCACCACATTACAGATTTGGTCCCAAAATTGTGGATCCAGAAATTTTATTTTCACATGGTATTTTATGTGGGTTAGACATATTAGAATAGCTGCTGTCTCAGTTTCCTTGTCGGTTGTTGTGAATAAAAGTAAATGTACTTAGCACTGTTTTTAGGATAAAGGTGTTAGAACACTGCTTGACATAAAGTACTCAACAAATGTTAGTTGTCATTCTTAGTTTTATTAACATTCTCAACAGGCATTTGTTGATTTATTAGCTTATGAAAAATACATTTGAGTGGGTCCAGAATTATTTTATTCTCCTTTCAGATTACTCTGTTCATGATACCAAAATAACTGAGAAGCTGCATTAATCAATTCTTTCTTTCCTTTTCCTTCTTCCTTCTTCCTTCCTTCCTTCCTTCGCTTCCGTTCCTTCCTTCCTTCCTTCCTTCTTTCCTTCTTGCTTCTTTTCTTTCTTCTTTCTTTCTTTCTTCTCGTTCTCTTTTCGTTTCTTCTTTCTTTCTTTCTTCTCTTTCTCTCTCTTTCTCTCTCTTTCTCTCTCTTCTCTCTTTCTCTCTCTCTTTCTCTTTTCTCTCTCTCCTCTCTCTCTCTCTCTCTCTCCTTTATTTTTGGAGACAGGATCTTGCTCTGTCATTCAAGCTAGGGTCCAGTGGCATGAACATGGCTCATGGTAGCCTTGACTTCCTGGGCTCAAGTGATCCTCCTGGCTCAGCCTCATTAATTTTAAGATGATTCTATTACAGAGAAAATTTAAAGAGTGGATCAAAGGATCTGAGGGGTTGTAGCAGATATTTTATTTGGGATCTGAAGACTCTGATAAATCACCTACCACCATATACTTGCATACCATTATGGAACAGTCCACAAGATGTCAGTTGCACAAGGATCAGGGCAAGACACACTTGCTCTGTTTCTTTTTTTTAACCTGTGAGTCTCTGTATGTCTCTCTCTTGCTGTCGCTCTCGCTGTCTGCCTCCTCTCTCCTTCCCCCATCCCTCACTAACTTTTGAGCTACTATGTTTTGTTTCCTAGATTCCAAGGTGGCACTCTTCCTTCTTAACATCCTTTTTAATTCCACTTATGCCATTGCTTATGTTAAGGTTTCCTTCAAATGAAATGAAATGAAATGAAATGAAATGAAATGAAATGAAATGAAATGAAATGAAATGAAATGAAATGAAATGAAATGAAATGATATAGGATCAATTTTCTTCTTGCTTTTAGCTGGGAGAGTCCTTAAGTGTATCACTGAAAGTGGTTTGTAGTTTGAAACAATATTTTTAGGTTATCTGGGGCCACAAGTAATGACATTTAATTTGTCCACATCATCAATAATGGAGTTAGTGGTAGACTGGGGTTCAAGAAGTTGAGGACCTGAGACCCATATCCAAGTCTGCCACTGTTTACAACCATGACTGTGAGAGAACCTAACTGTTGTATCTTCCTTACAGTTACAAGAGACACAACTTTTCCCAAGAACACCACCTCAAGAGACTGTTTACATTATTGAATTAAACTATGCTTTAACATTCAGTGAGTATTCAGTTAAATTATTTCTATTCACATCAGCTAGTAGGGACTCACGGTGAGGACAAAATCAGCTATGAGCAAAGTTTAAAATGTTATATTTTCTCTGGACATTAATTATAATAGAAGATACATCTTATGCCTTCCACATAAAGAAGTAGCATGTTAGGTTAAAAGAATTTTAGGGTGTCTGATAAGAAAATCAAGGTCAGTGTGACTAAAGAAGATTTAAAGAGAAGAATAGGATGGCTTATGGATGAAGAAATGGCAGAGGCTGCATTTCACAAAGCCTTGCAGACCAGGGCAATATTTTTCCACTTTATCCTAAGTGCACTAGAATGTCAAGAAAAGGCATTAAAGAAGGATAGTAGTACAATCAGGTTTTTATTATTTTAATTACTATGACTCCTATATGAAGAAGAGATTCAGAAGAGACAGATTTAGCTGTGGAATAGATAAGGGACGCTTACTTTAACCATGATGGAGCTAGAAGATGCAGACAAGTGGACAGATTTCATATAGTTTTAGAGAATGCACGTGTAAATAGCTTTCACCTGCACGTTCTTGTGCACATGTTCTACCTGTGAATATGTATCTATTTAGATACACATATGTATGTTTGTGTATAGATATGTATTTAGGGACATACTTAGAGAAAAAGATATAAAAACACACCAAAATATTTACAGTGACTTCAATATTTAAGGTTTTAGTATTTGGGGTTTTGTTTGTTGGTTGGTTGGTTTTGAGATGGAGTCTCCCTCTGTCACCCAGGCTAGAGTGAGGTGGCACAATCTTGGCTCACTGCAACCTCCACCTCCTTGGTTCAAGCGATTCTCCTGTCTCAGCCTCCCCAGGTAGCTAGGACTATAGGCACATGCCACCAAGCCCAGCTAATTTTCTTTGTAATTTTAGTACAGACGACGTTTCACCTTATTGGCCAGGCTGGCCTCAAACTCTTGACCTCAGGTGATCCACCTGCCTCGGGCTCCCAAAGTGCTGGGATTAGAAGCATGAGCCAGTGCACCCAGCCTACTTGGGGTAATTTTTATTACCTTCTTTTCAATTTTAATTTTTTTAATATTCTACAATGAGTATATGTAAATAAATATATATAATACATATAGTATATGTACACACTTGTGTTAATGAGGCATTATAGGAATTAAATTATAAATATGGCTAGTATCAAGAAAGCCCTAATGCAAGTTTCATTACAAAAATTCTTTCCCACTTTGGTATCAGGATGATGTTGGCCTCATAAAATGAGTTAGGGAGGATTCCCTCTTTTTCTATTGATTGGAGTAGTTTCAGAAGGAATGCTACCAGCTCCTCCTTGTACCTCTGGTAGAATTCAGCTGTGAATCCATCTGGTCCTGGACTTTTTTTGGTTGGTAGGCTATTAATTATTGCCTCAATTTCAGAGCCTGCTATTGGTCTATTCAGGGATTCAACTTCTTCCTGGTTTAGTCTTGGAAGAGTGTAAGTGTCCAGGAAATTATCCATTTCTTCTACATTTTCTAGTTTATTTGCGTAGAGATGTTTATAGTATTCTCTGATGTTACTTTGTATTTCTGTGGGGTCGGTGGTGATATCCCCTTTATCATTTTTTATTGCGTCTATTTGATTCTTCTCTCTTTTCTTCTTTATTAGTCTTGCTAGCGGTCTGTCAATTTTGTTGATCTTTTCAAAAAACCAACTCCTGGATCATTGATTTTTTGGAGGGTTTTTTGTGTCTCTATCTCCTTCAGTTCTGCTCTGATCTTAGTTATTTCTTGCCTTCTGCTAGCTTTTGAATGTGTTTGCTCTTGCCTCTCTAGTTCTTTTAATTGTGTTGTTAGAGTGTCAATTTTAGATCTTTCCAGCTTTCTCTTGTGGGCATTTAGTGCTATAAATTTCCCTCTACACACTGCTTTAAATGTGTCCCAGAGATTCTGGTATGTTGTATCTTTGTTCTCATTGGTTTCAAAGAACATCTTTATTTCTGCCTTCATTTCGTTATGTACCCAGTAGTCATTCGGGAGCAGGTTGGTCAGTTTCCATGTAGTTGAGTGGTTTTGATTGAGTTTCTTAGTCCTGAGTTCTAGTTTGATTGCACTGTGGTCTGAGAGACAGTTTGTTATAATTTCTGTTCTTGTACATTTGCTGAGGAGTGCTTTACTTCCAATTATGTGGTCAATTTTGGAATAAGTGCAATGAGGTGCTGAAAAGAATGTATATTCTGTTGATTTGGGGTGGAGAGTTCTATAGATGTCTATTAGGTCCGCTTGGTGCAGAGATGAGTTCAATTCCTGGATATCCTTGTTAACTTTTGTCTCGTTGATCTGTCTGATGTTGACAGTGGAGTGTTGAAGTCTCCCATTATTATTGTATGGGAGTCTAAGTCTCTTTGTAAGTCTCTAAGGACTTGCTTTATGAATCTGGGTGCTCCTGTATTGGGTGCATATATATTTAAGAGGGTTAGCTCTTCCTGTTGAATTGGTCTTTTTACCATTATGTAATGGCCTTCTTTGTCTCTTTTGATCTTTGATGGTTTAAAGTCTGTTTTATCAGAGACTAGGATTGCAACCCCTGCTTTTTTTTGTTCTCCATTTGCTTGGTAGATCTTCCTCCATCCCTTTATTTTGAGCCTATGTATGTCTCTGCATGTGAGATGGGTCTCCTGAATACAGCAGACTGATGGGTCTTGACTCTTTATCCAGTTTGCCAGTCTGTGTCTTTTAATTGGAGCATTTAGTCCATTTACATTTAAGGTTAATATTGTTATGTGTGAACTTGATCCTGCCATTATGATATTAACTGGTTATTTTGCTCATTAGTTGATGCAGTTTCTTCCTAGCCTCGATGGTCTTTACATTTTGGCATGCTTTTGTAATGGCTGGTACCGGTTGTTCCTTTCCATGTTTAGGGCTTCCTTCAGGGTCTCTTGTAAGGCAGGCCTGGTGGTGACAAGATCTCTAAGCATTTGCTTATCTGTAAAGGATTTTATTTCTCCTTCACTTATGAAACTTAGTTTGGCTGGATATGAAATTCTGGGTTTAAAATTCTTTTCTTTAAGAACATTGAATATTGGCCCCCACTCTCTTCTGGCTTGAAGAGTTTCTGCTGAGAGATCTGCTGTTAGTCTGATGGGCTTCCCTTTGTGGATAACCCGACCTTTCTCTCTGGCTGCCCTTAAGATTTTTGAAAAAGATAATTTTAGACCAATATCCCTGATGAACATCGATGCAAAAATCCTCAATAAAATACTGGCAAACCGGATACAGCAGCACATCAAAAAGCTTATCCACCATGATCAAGTGGGCTTCATCCCTGGGATGCAAGGCTGGTTCAACATTCGTAAATCAAAAAACGTTATCCAGCATATAAACAGAACCAAAGACAAGAACCACATGATTTTCTCAATAGATGCAGAAAAGGCTTTTGACAAAATTCAACAGCACTTCATGCTAAAAACGCTCAATAAATTCGGTATTGATGGAACATACCTCAAAATAATAAAAGCTATTTATGACAAACCCACAGCCAATATCATACTGAATGGGCAAAAACTGGAAAAATTCCCTTTGAAAACTGGCACAAGACAGGGATGCCCTCTCTCACCGTTCCTATTCAACATAGTGTTGGAAGTTCTGGCTAGGGCAATCAGGCAAGAGAAAGAAATCAAGGGTATCCAGTTAGGAAAAGAAGAAGTCAAATTGTCCCTGTTTGCAGATGACATGATTGTATATTTAGAAAACCCCATTGTCTCAGCCCAAAATCTCCTTAAGCTGATAAGCAACTTCAGCAAAGTCTCAGGATATGAAATTAATGTGCAAAAATCACAAGCAATCTTATACACCAGTAACAGACAGAGAGCCAAATCATGAATGAACTTCCATTCACAATTGCTTCAAAGAGAATAAAATACCTAGGAATCCAACTTACAAGGGATGTAAAGGACCTCTTCAAGGAGAATTACAAACCACTGCTCAGTGAAATAAAAGAGGACACAAACAAATGGAAGAACATACCATGCTCATGGATAGGAAGAATCAATATCGTGAAAATGGCCATACTGCCCAAGGTTATTTATAGATTCAATGCCATCCCCATCAAGCTACCAATGAGTTTCTTCACAGAATTGGAAAAAACTGCTTTAAAGTTCATATGGAACCAAAAAAGAGCCCGCATTGCCAAGACAATCCTAAGTCAAAAGGTCAAAGCTGGAGACATCACGCTACCTGACTTCAAACTATACTACAAGGCTACAGTAATCAAAACAGCATGGTACTGGTACCAAAACAGAGATATAGACCAATGGAACAGAACAGAGTCCTCAGAAATAATACCACACATCTACAGCCATCTGATCTTTGACAAACCTGAGAGAAACAAGAAATGGGGAAAGGATTCCCTATTTAATAAATGGTGCTGGGAAAATTGGCTAGCCATAAGTAGAAAGCTGAAACTGGATCCTTTCCTTACTCCTTATACGAAAATTAATTCAAGATGGACTGAAGACTTAAATGTAAAACCCCAAACCCTAAAAACCCTAGAAGACAACCTAGGTAGTACCATTCAGGACACAGGCATGGGCAAGGACTTCATGTCTAAAACACCAAAAGCAATGGCAGCAAAAGCCAAAATTGACAAATGGGATCTAATTAAACTAAAGAGCTTCTGCACAGCAAAAGAAACTACCATCAGAGTGAACAGGCAACCTACAGAATGGGAGAAAATTTTTGCAATCTACTCATCTGACAAAGGGCTGATATCCAGAACCTACAAAGAACTCAAACAAATTTACAAGAAAAAAACAAACAACCCCATCAAAAAGTGGGCAAAGGATATGAACAGACATTTCTCAAAAGAAGACATTCATACAGCCAACAGACACATGAAAAAATGCTCATCATCACTCACCATCAGAGAAATGCAAATCAAAACCACAATGAGATACCATCTCACACCAGTTTGAATGGCAATCATTAAAAAGTCAGGAAACAACAGGTGTTGGAGAGGATGTGGAGAAATAGGAACACTTTTACGCTGTTGGTGGGATAGTAATCTAGTTCAACCATTATGGAAAACAGTATGGCAATTCCTCAAGGATCTAGAACTAGATGTACCATATGACCCAGCCATCCCACTACTGGGTATATACCCAAAGGATTATAAATTATTCTACTACAAAGACACATGCACACGTATGTTTATTGCGGCACTATTCACAATAGCAAAGACTTGGAATCAACCCAAATGTCCATCTGTGACAGACTGGATTAAGAAAATGTGGCACATATACACCATGGAATACTATGCAGCCATAAAAAAGGATGAGTTTGTGTCCTTTGTAGGGACATGGATGCAGCTGGAAACCATCATTCTTAGCAAACTATCACAAGAACTGAAAACCAAACACCACATGTTCTCACTCATAGGTGGGAACTGAACAATGAGATCACTTGGACTTGGGAAGGGGAACATCACACACCGGGGCCTATCATGGGGAGCGGGGAGGGGGGAGGGATTGCATTGGGAGTTATACCTTATGTAAATGACGAATTGATGGGTGCTGACGAATTGATGGGTGCAGCACATCAACATGGCACAAGTATACATATGTAACAAACCTGCACGTTATGCACATGTACCCTAGAACTTAAAGTATAATAATAATAAAAAAAAAATTCTTTCCCACTAGTCAAATATGATAAAGTGATTTTAACATAAACAATTTTTACAGGTAAATTATTGTGTTGGAGGCCCTCTCAATTGGTTCATGAATCATGCATAGCTCGTAAAATATAAAAAGGTAACAATTTATAATATGATGGATTTCAGTCAATGCCCTTTGCCATTAAATGACAATAGAATTCAATGATGCAACTGTTTAACAATTAAATTAATGGTGGTGACCTGCAAATGAAAAGTGATATGTAGTATTCATATTTTCCTCATCTTCCCTCTGTTTCTGAAAATGTGAACAATTTTCTTTTAATTTCTGTAATTTTTAATCTTAAAAACATCATGTTGAAGAGGAATGATCTGGAGAATACTAGATTAGAGTCAATGAAGATTTCCAAATTAAATTTTAAAATTTATAACTAGAGAGTTTTTAAAAATGTTAGCAATATTTTTCCCCTAGATTATCTATCTGCATAAGATTCTAGAGAATTCCAAGACATTCTTCTTGCTTTAGAGTTGGGTGCTGCATGAACATTAGCTAGTGCTAAGTAAAAACAAGCCAAATATATATATATATATATATATATATACACACACATATATATATATGCACCCCCCATTGCTTCATATCATAAAATTTTACTAGAAATACTGAACAAGTATATGGCAAGAAATTGGCAAAAATATTAGTTCCTGATCTTCTTTTAAATAGTATCTATGATGCTAAATAAAAGGTGTTCTAATAATAGAGGAAATATTTTCATATTTTCGGTCATATACATATACATAAATACACAACGTACTAGGGATGGGGAGAGGCATCATGAAATAACTCAAGGTAGTATACTATCTGAAAATTTATACTTATGAAAATTCGTATGATAAAAATAAAGTTAAATTGCTTTTTAAAAATTGCTTTAGGGTTTAGATCTCTGTCTACATATTTGGCATTATTTCTGCTACCTTGGGTGACTTCTTTTATTGTAATCTATTGTTATGTTAATTCCCCCTATTGCTACTTGTATAATTTATATATATATAAGACCTCAATAAATAAACTCTTTGAATAAAAAAGAACCCTAAGCATCTTTTTGCAAATAGTTCTAAATCATGAAAACACTAACATTTTATAATGCTCTAAGAAGCTAATGAACCAGAAATCTCTTTAACCAAAGGCACTTTTCCTTTGGTTTTAGCAGAGCAGAGAATCCTAATGACAGGCAAGATAAATAATTTACTGTATAAAACACTCATATACCTATTGAAAGGGTAACATATCAAATGTTCTCTGGCTATGTAAATTATCTACAAGAAGAAATCTTAGGAAAGTGCAAAATGCAATAGACATTTGCAGTCTCTCCGTAACTAGCCTACTTCCTTCAAAGAGAAATGTGAACATAAAATGCAAAAGCATGACTGAGGAGTCATTTCATGCATTCCTTGACTCCTCAGAATGGCTACAAGCAACGTTCTCATCTAGTGTGCAGCCTCACTATGCAAATCTGCCAAGGTTATCACTGTGGGCAACCTACAACCAACATGTGTTTGCCTTGGGCTCAGTGAGTTGACTATAATGGTTATCCTGGCAAGACGGAGCTGATCCTCTCTCAAAAGTAGACGATAAAATATTATCTAGCTAAAAGTTAAAAGTGGAAGATAGCTTACACTTCAAGGACTGGAGAAATCAAATTCAGTAATGCCATTTGTCAGAGGAAGTCTCAGATTAAAGACATAAACAATAAAACTTTATATAAGAAAAATATCTGTTTAAGGTTGAAATGGCTAAGATATAAACATCTGGATAGTTTGATTTAAGGTGGAAAAATAATAGTCTAATTCTTAGAATGGAGCTAGGGATATTAGTGGAAACTCTTCTTCCCAACACAAGTGACTTGACATGTTTCTTGTTTTTGATTCTAAAATTGTTTTAGGAATTCAGATGTGAAAACACAAACATTCTTTGCTTTTTTCTCCCTTGTAGCTTTGATTCCTCAATATTCAGTTTGTCAGCCAATCACATTAACTCTGCATCCAATTGATTTCCTATATGCCTGCTTCTTTTTCTGTGGTTACCACTTTGCGACATCCTTCTCACTTCAATCCCCATCCTGTGGTAGGCAGAAATTTGTAAATCCCTCACCCAAGGGTGTCCTGTCCTGATCCCCGAAACCTGTGTTTATGATAAGATATCACTCCCATGATCATGTTATAGTATATAGCACAACTGACTTTCAGATTATCCAAATCAGCCTAATGTAATCACGTCACTCTATAAAAGCAAAGAACGTTTTTTTTCCCACTGGTGGAAGAAGACAAAGTCACAGAGATTAGAAATATGAGAAGCATTCAAATGCCATTCCTGGCTTGAAGTTGGAGATATCCACGTGAGATGGAATATGAGGAGCCTCTCAGAGAGAAAGTGGCCCTGTCTGGCTCACATCCAGTCAGGAAACATTATCCTCATGCTACAGCAATAAAGAACTGAATTTTTCCAGCAACCTGAATTACATTGCAACAGAGTTTTTCCCCAGTGCCTTCAGACAAGAACCCACCCTAACCAACCTTGATTTCAGCCTTATGAGACCCTAAGCTGAGAACCCAGCCAAGCTCGCCTGGACTCCTGACCCACAGAAAATGTGACATAATAAATCTGTGTAGTTTAAGAGTTTGTGGCAATTTATTATACAGTATTAGCAAAATAAGATACCTTTCCACCTAGCCATATTCATCAGATCAGCCTATATAAATGACTCCATTCATCTTAACATTTAACTATGTGAAAATCTACAAGTCTTCTCAATGTTTCAGACCAAATTCAAAACCTTTATTTTGACTTTAAGACCCAGTACATTAATAAGCCAAAGTTCCTTATCCTACCACAATTTTTACTATTCTTATATAAAGATACTCCTATAATACTTTGTCCCATTTGTCATGTTATAGTATTCTATGTATTTGTCTGTCACCTCCATTAAACTGGACTTTAATTCCTTATATTCTCAGTACCTAGGACATCACTCGGCATCAATAGATCTAGAATCCCACTCATGGATGAAACAACTCCACATTAAATATAGGCCAGACCCTTACTGTTCTTTGACCAGACCATGCATGCTCCTGCCTCTTTGTCTTGGCTAATATGCTTCCTCAGCTGGAATATCTCATTTCTTCCACCATCTACCAATGTGCTGAGGGAAGAGTCAATATAGGACAGTCAACATATAGGTCCTTTGTTGAGGCAAAAAACTAGTCTGCATTAATATCTCCTTACATGATTGTAGAACACAACTAAAAGATCTGCACAGAAACAAGAACACTAGTCTGGAGCCATGGAGTCTCCTTGACACTGAAAGGATACAGCCCTTCAGGGATATGTTTGTCAATTTCTTAACAAGTCTACGAATTTCTTGAGTAAAAGAACCACATGTTCTACTTTTTGGATACCACTAATAATATCTCGTTGGCGTAGAATATATGCTTAAGGAACCAAATTTGTACTTAAGCTTCACAAATTTCAGACAATATAGCAACTGGTGTAGTTATCTCACTGCTCACTTTGTCACTATTTCTTTAATTCAAACTCCCTCCCTGTCGTGACTTACCAAACTGAAGCTGAATGGGAGAAAGAGTAGGAGCAATAATACAACTATGGCTCAGAGAAAACTTTCTCAAGATCACAGGGCTAGAAATGCAGTGGACCCAGGATTGAAACTTGCGGTTTCTGACCCCACAGCTCTGCCCATCATGACTCCCGCACCCTCTTACCCACCCCCACCCAACTCCCAATCCCTAACAGTCTAGGATAAGAATCCTTCATATTCTTACAAAGAGGCTGCTATGATGTGAATGTTTGTTTCTTCCCCAATCCCCGCCCCCCCAAAAAAAACCAAAAAACTCACATTGAAATTTAAATGCCATTGTAAGAGTATTAAAAGGTGGAACCTTTAAGAAGTGACTGGGTCATTAGTGCTCCACCCCCCTGGGTAAAATATGTGCTATGACACAGGGCAAGTTTGGTGACCTCTTGCCCTCTCTTGCTCTTCCATCATCTGCAAGGGGAAGAGGCAACAAGAAGGCCCTAGCCAGGTGCTCACCCCTTGATCTTGGACTTCTCAGATTCCAGAACTGAGAGCCAATACATTTCCATGTATTACAAATTACCCAGAATCAGGTATTCTGTTATAGGAGCAAATATGGACTAAGACGGTGTCTAATTCATGGGTAGAAAAATGATAAAATGACATGAGTGTTTTGAGATAGGCTTTTGATTACAAATACTAGAGACAAACCCTAAAAAAGATTACGTAGAACTAAATTTATATGAATACACATATAGATAGATGGATATTCAAACTTCCTCTGTCCAAGTCCTATACATGCCACTCCATAGTAGTTTCACATTGCATCTTAGAGAAACCATTTTTTTATATAAAAGTAGCTGGCCTTGACAGAATATAATCATGTTCACAGTTTATGGTTCTACTGTGATTATAATTAGAACTTTGATGCTTATTTTATAGATAAGAAATGACCTTCATACAATGTACATTGTTAGTAAATTATTTGTAAAACCACCTAGGGCATTTCTTTAAATCTAATTAAAAGCACAATTTCAAAACAAGCAGATCAAAATGTTTCCTATAAATCAGCCTGGTGTAGTACAAATAAAAAGTAATAAGGAGAAAATATTTTAATATTTACATAGGAAAAGAAGTTCATGCTAAATTTTACAAAAGGCAATTGTACCTGCTAATTGGATGTGTTATTAAATATAATTTATGTAAAGAATTCACCTTTTGGTGTAACCTAATATATATGCCAGTCATTACATTACATTGATATTGCTAGATTATGGTGGGAATCAGGTCTCCCTAGCTTAATGCCTGATATATAAGTATGCAAGAAATGTTATAGAATGCAGATAGAAGGTAAAAGAAAGAGAAAAGCAGAGTAATGTGGAAAGGAAGGGGATAGAATAAAGGGAGAAAATAAAGAAGAAAGCCAAAGAATATAAAGCAATGAGAAACTAGAAAAAATAAAATAGAACAGGAGGGAGGGAGAGGGAGGGGAAGGAGGAGGAAGGGAAGAGGTAGAAACAGAGAAATGGAGAAAGGGAGAAAAAAAGAGAAAGGGAAAAAGAGAAAGGGAAAGAAAGAAGATGGGAGAAAGTAGAAAAGGGAGAGAAATGGAAGGCAGGAATACTCCTTGTCCTCTTTTTCCCTTTCTCTTGCAGGCAGAGCCTGCTCCTCAGCCAGATGAAAGATTTGTTGTCTTAAGCATGCCACATTCTGCAAGTCTCATAGTTGCCTATTTATGCCAACCCTTTTCCTCCTGGTAAACTTCTCCTCATCATTAAAAATTCAAACAGTAATGCCTCCCCTAGTCCAGGTGCTTCAGGAAGAATCAGAGTCACCAGACTTCCTGCTTCCCTATGACTTCTGCTGTCTCAGAGAGTCAAGTGAAGTTACCATTAGATACTTTTCTCATTATTGTGTAGCTGTTGCTTTACGGATATGTGGTCTCCCCATTACAGTGTGGTCCTCTTGAGTCAGGAAATGGTCTCAGCACCTTGTATTCCTAGATTCTTGCACAGGACTTGGTTCACAGGAATCATTCAATAATTCTATAAATTATCACATTCAGTTCTCACAACTAACCATGTGAATTAGGCATTATATTCTACATTTCAAAAAAGAGTAAACCTCGATTCAGATTATTTAAGTGACTTGTACAGTAACATTCATTTAAGTGAGCCTGAAAATAATTCTTCTGTTTTCACTGATGAGATCTAGAATTGAAATAATAAATTCTAAGAATTAAAGTGCAACAAACTCCCATGACACAAGTTTATCTCAGTAACAAACCTGCACTTGTACCCCAAACTTAAAAGCTAAAAAAAAGAAAATGCCACGAAAAGTCCTTTAATGTATTTTTAAATGATAAGTGGAAATAAGGCCAAATTGTGCCTGTTTCATTGTGATTTTTTGAGAATAGTATTCTTCCCACGTATCTATGTTAGAAAGGGAAAGTTTGTATTAATTTGTGAAACAGAAACCTGAGATGCACCATGGTCTCTTATTTGTTATTTATAGGAACTGGCTTGTAAAACTGGGGCAAAAATAAAATAAAAATTCTATAACTCAAAGCATTTGCATTTGTTTTAGACAGAGAGTTTTACATCAACTAAAGATTTGTGAATTTTTGGTGTGCTCTTTCATATATTAATTCAATAAACGTTTCCTGCCCATATGTGCTAAGTAAGCATTGACTCTCTGTTTAATCTTACTTTAGTTTACACTTGTTAAAATATTTTCCCATGCCATACATTTCTAGTTCAAACATGCAATTAATTTTCTTTGGTGGCTTTTTGTTGGTTTTCCAATCTTATATTTTGTTTATTTTGCAATAGGATGTCGAGTTTAAGTAAACTATGTGTTCAGCCAAGGTTATGCATTTCTCTTGTTTTATAAATTGTCACTATTCATACAAGACTTTTCTCTTTTCTATTATATTATACAGTATTTTGTGATTTTCTTTATATTGTCTTATAATTACAGTATATGATATATATTCAGTATATCATTTTATATTTGAGCAAAATCACAAATATATTAATATTGCTGACAGTTTTCCAACAAAGCTATGACTTCCGAGTATTTGCCCTATAACTTCAAGGATACAATAAAATTTAAGTTAAGGGCTTAAAATCTAAGCAGAACTGGTGCTGTTTCATCAGGGAATGCATTGAATGGTTTATAAACTGAAATCAAGAATGTCTAAAGGAAGGCTTCTCCCAGAGCCCATTAACCTTCAAGACGCCTTAGCCTTTTTTTTTTTTTTTTTTTTTTGACATGAGTAAAGTGAACAGGATTTTAATAAAAGTCCTGCAGTAGATATTCCTGAAAGGTCAGGGCTCATGATAAAGCTGCCAACACTGCAACTTTAAGAAAACAGATCCCAACGACCTTTAATAACACCAGGTCTGCTGGTGCTCATTGCAGAGAATCTGTATTTTAAAATTCCATTTGAGAAACTGACTCCCCCATTTGACAGGATCACGGTCTTTCATCTTACTTTTGGTGTGTAAGAGCTGCCTGTATGACCCGTGGAAACTTGCATTTTGTATGTTCCAGAGGACCTTGGGAAATAATTTTCTCTAGTGATAGAAATGCTTCCCCATCTTCAACTCTGACTTTCTGATCACCCATTTCATTAATACTAAGTGCACCATATCTGAAAGTAAAAGGAATTTAATATTGAAGAAGTAGACTTGATTCACCAAAGCTTCGGTTTAATTTATTTTCATTTTTGTTCCTTAATCTCTCTTCAACATTTTATAGATTGAATAACTCTGAAATCAGGAATTAGTGATATACAACAGTAAACAGTAATTTCCACATCTACGTATTCACTGGTAGAACAAATGTACGATTATTACTAAAAACATATTTGTTATTATAACTCCCATTTAATAAGGGCTAAACAAAGACTTTAAAACCTTCGGTAAGTTGCTTGAGTTAATACAGGTAATAAATAATAATGCCAGAATTTACTGTTTTCAGATTATTCAGTTTCAAAATCTCATACAATTTCCATTCTCTAAGACGTATGTCTACATTTCTATCCTCATCATCTCAGTTTAAATTAACAAATAACTCTTTGGAAGCTAGAATAACATTATGAGTAAAAAGAAACATTTTGATTTAAACTATTCCAGAGAATAGAAATAGACAGAAACTTTCCCAGTTCTTTTTGTAAAGTAATTTTATCAATGAAAAATCTGGCAAAGAATTTACCAAAAGAAAGCAAAAACAAATCAAAACAACAACAACAACAACAAAAACTCAAACCACTCTCACCAGAGTGTCAATGCAAACGTCTTCAATAAAATAATACAACAAAATTGAATCCCACATTATAAATAATATCACACTATCAAGTGGAGGTTCTTCTAGCAAGCCAAGGCAATTCAACATTAGGAAGTCCAATAGTATGATTCACATCATATAAATAGAGCCAATAATTAAAGCAACATGATAATCTCCAGAGATATTGAAAAGGCATTTGACAAAATTCAATACTAGTTCTTTAACAAAAATGAAAACTATCTGTTATATAAGAATTGATGTCTTTTTTGTAAACATGAGAGTGTACTTGTGTGTATGTATAGGACTATATCTGTATATATAGTTTTGTTTATATCTTCATCAAAAGCCAGCATTTAGCCAGCATCTTCCTTAAAGGACAAACACGAGAGACCTTTCCACTGGAACGGTGCTACCCACTGTTTTTACTGTGATTTAATATTATATTGGAGATCTATGACAAAGAAGGCAATTAGAGACCTACAACTTGGGAAGATAGAGCTAGAACTACCTCTGCTTGTGATGATACGATTAGTTACTTGAAAACTCAAAAGAATCAACGTAACAACTACTATATAGAAAGAGAGAATTTAATAAGATGGCAAGCATAACTTTAACATACAGAAATCACTAGCCTACATATAATTACAAACGGTTTTGAAGATATTACGAAGGTGAGCAGAAAACTTTTTAACCTCAATTCCAAATAATTGTTTTTCAATTTTTTTGTTGTTTCATTGGAGAGGTGGGGCAAGTGTGATGTGTGCCTAGAACAATGAGATTTTGTGACTCAGAAGAAAGAAGGAAAAGAGGAAACATCTCAATAGAGAACCTTGCGTGGAAAAGAGGGAAATTGGTTGCTGTGAAACAGTACTTGAGAAAAATTAATCACAGAAAAAAATACAACTAGGTACTGTAGAAAAATTAATCACAGGAAAAAAATACAACCAGGATGCGATGAGAACCTGAAAAGGTGAAGCACCAATGTTAATGGAATGGACGGGATAATAGGAGACATTTAAAAGGATCAACAAGGATTAATGGCTGGAATCAAACATTTGTAGAAAGCAGTCAGTCAGTTAAGGCAAGGAGAGAATGTTAACCAGGAGGTCTATATAATCATTTGGGATAAGGGTAGAAACACCAGTAAAAGCAGTGCTATAGAAATTGTGGTCAGTAATTATTCCACTAAGAGTTTCTACTACTTCTCATCTCTTGATGAAAATCGTTTAAAAGTTGCAAAGTAGTCAGGCCTTCGATATGAATTCGAAACTAACTGGACCAGTACTTTTCCCTTTTTTCTGAAATTTTCCTTTGTTCTCGTATTTCTATTCCAAAAAGCCATATATAAATGCCTTTCATTTCACTGTGTCATGCTGAGAAAGGCAAGATGAAAAGGGGGAGAACAAAGAAAAAGAACCGATAAAAAAATAATGTTGGAAGTTGTAAAGGAGTTCTCTGGGCTTTTTTCCACCACTTACAAGTTGGACGATGAAAATTAAAGCTCACCAGACATCAAGAATGTCATTTTCCTTTGACTCAATGTGCTTCCATTTTGGGTTCTTTGCAGTTGTAACTCTCAGCCAGAAATTCTTCTTCTGCCATATCCTACATCGCGGATGACTTGGTCAAGTGCCAATCACCAGAAAAGCTCATCTCCCACTGTTCTGTACCCCTGAACCCTACTGTATGTCTCACTGTAGCACTTACCATATATTTAGTTGTCCATAATTTGTCTCCTCCCATGAAACTACAAAGTTCACGATACGAGAGATTTTTTTTCCTGTTTTTCTTATATTCCCTTCGCTGTTTGCATTCTGAGAACCTAAAACTGTTATCTGTCATATAATAGGCATCCACGAGATATTGGTTAAATAAACGAATGAACAAATTAATGAATGAGCAAGCCCTAGAAATAGTATTCTAGAAAGTTCTTACAATTTTATTTTGTAATCAAGACAGTTTCAAGAAAGAAAAAACAATTAGAGCATTTTCCCTTTAAAAAATAATAAGCAATACCTATACTACACAGTTTATTTTCAATGAACCATCAAAAAAAAAAAAATCTGACCTTTCTTTAATTCTTGAAGTTCACTTGTTTTTTCAAAAGGGAGACCGTGATGAGTTTTGGGGGGCCACATCTTCTCCAGCATGTTTCCAGCTCTTTTTCCTTGTATTAGGATATTTCTCCTTTTAAGAAACGTTCAGACTCACATTTGTTAAGCCTCAAAGCACTCCATGGTTTATTATGGATTTTTCACTCTAGGAAAGAAATCATCACTTTAATAAACATTAAATAATGGTGATAATCAATAATAATTGATGTATTGTCTCTATTGATACTACCAGAAAAAAAAAAACATAAGCATTTTAGGTTACTATGTGCATCAAGAATTCTAATGTTTTGAAAATTTTCATAATATATCAAATGTGCTATGATTTATTTATCTACCTGTTTAGTGTTGAACAGTAGATTTTATTCCATTTTTTGGTGTTATAAATAATATCATGAATCTCTCTCGGCACTTGTCCTCATTTCCAATTTCATCCGAAATTCATACAAAATTCATAAAATTGCAAGCTCTTGATGCATAGACTCACAAGCAGAAGCCTATTTATTGAGATACTGTGTTGATGACATAACTTTCATGCTGCTTATCTCTAAGTTATGAGCTTCTTGTCATTTCATCAGTGAAAATGAAAATGAAAAACTATTACTTAAGAACAGATATGCCAGGGCTTTGATATCAGACTTGACCTGAAGGGGTCCTCTAGTTATGAGCTGAGGGATCAGAAGCGGACATGCAGGAAGATCCCCTGGGCATGGCAACCTTTGCACAGCACTGCCTGATATTCTCCCTCCTGCTGTGCCCAGTGTCAAGAGAATGAGCTTATAATATTTTGTAAAATATGTAGATTGAGAAATTGGAATCTAATTTATCCCAGAAAACAGGTTTCCTAGTATCAATATGGCTTAACTTTTTCTTGAAATGAAGGTCATTTTAGGAATATAAATTTTTCCCCAAAATGAATTCAAACAGAATTTTAAAAGTATGGAGCTGGCATAAATATTTTGTGAACTGAATGTAAACACTTTGACTTCATTTCTCATATGTATTGCACATGCATGAAATCAAGAGAGAAAGAAATTCCATTGGCATTCAGCCAAGGAAATCGATTTTTTTTTGTCCCACTGTGCCACTGTATTATGGTTTATTATCTCCAGAATATTACTCTAAATAGTACTACCCAACAGAATTTTCAGGAGCGATGGAGATATTCTGTATCTGCACTGTCCAATATGGTAGCCTCTAGCCACACATGATTGTTGAACACTTAAAAATAGGCCGGGCGCGGTGGCTCAAGCGTGTAATCCCAGCACTTTGGGAGGCCGAGACGGATGGATCACGAGGTCAGGAGATCGAGACCATCCTGGCTAACATGGTGAAATCCCGTCTCTACTAAAAAATACAAAAAACTAGCCGGGCGAGGTGGCGGCGCCTGTAGTCCCAGCTACTCGGGAGGCTGAGGCAGGAGAATGGCATAAACCCGGGAGGCGGAGCTTGCAGTGAGCCGAGATCCGGCCACTGCACTCCAGCCCGGGCAACAGAGCGAGACTCCGTCTCAAAAAAAAAAAAAAAAAAAAAAAAAAAAAAGGCTAATGCAACTAACTAAGGAACTGCACTTTTAATTGTATTTAATTTAATTAATTTTAATTTTGGTTTTAATATTTGCATTTGGTTAGTGGGACAGCCCAGCCATCGGGTATATCTTCCATTTCTGCATTTCTTTTATCCTCTCTCCACATTCTGCTTGAGCTGAGAAAGCTGCCTTGTACCTCTAGTTCTATGATTTCACTCTGGATACTGTTAGAAAAGTAGCCCTTTACCTATGATAGAACGGTGGTTTCCAGAATGTACTAATCCCCAAAACTGTGAATATGTCACCTAATGTGACAGAAGAGACTTTGCAGATGTGACTAAATTAAGGATATTGAGGTTTAGAGATTATCTTGCAAATGTGGGTGAGCTCAATCTGATCACAGTGTCCTTTTTAGAGGGAGGCAGTAAGGTTAGAAACGGAGAGGAGATAAAAAGACTACCAGGACCGAAGCAGGATAGAGCGGAAAGAAGATGCTATGTTGCTGGCTTGAATATAGAGGAAATGGGTCGTGAGTCAAGGAATGCAGACTGCCTTTCGAGGTTGGAAAGGCAGGGAAACAGTTTGTCTCCAACAAGGACTTCCCCATTTTAGACTTCTGACCTCCAGAATTTTAAGACAATAAATGTGTGTTGCGGTAAGCCACTAAGTTTGTGGAAACTTGTTACAGAAACAGTCGGAAACAAGTATTCTGTCCTGGAAAATCACTTGTTCCCAGGACACTGATCTATGATGAAATAGAGAGGTCTGAAACAGGAAACCAAACACCGCATGTTCTCACTCGTAAGTGGGAGTTGAACGATGAGAAAACATGGACATAGAGAAGGGAACATCACACACCGGGGCATGCTGGGGGGTGGCGGGTTAGGGGAGGGATGGCATTAGGAGAAATACCTCATGTAGATGGCGGGTTGATGGGTGCAGCAAACCACTATGGCATGTGTATTCCTGTGTAACAAACCTGCACGTTCTGCACATGTATCCTAGAACTTAAAAAAAAGAAAAAAAGAAAAGAAAAATAAATATCTCTGTGGTGCTGCGCCACAGAGAGTGGCCAGGACCCGATTTCAACTGCCAAAAGAAAATGTATACGCCGACTCGTATTGCTGGAGTCCATCATGCCTTCTAAGACCTATGCCTCTTAAACAATAGGGTGCTGGCGGGTAAATCATCCCTGCCATTTTTCCTATTCAGACATGTTCTGGTATCTCCCAACACAACTGTGTTAGGGTGCATGAAAGGCATCAGCTTCCCGAGTCTAAGCAGAAGTGCTACCTTGCCCCCCTACCTGCCATCAAATCCATGGCTGCGTAAGTTGACTTTATGAAGAAATGCTGCTTTGCTTAAACAGCTTTGGAAAGCTGTTTAATATATTTGGCCATAATTGGTTTTGTTTCACCGTCTGCTTTAGACTTCCCCCTCAGCCAACTGTAATTTTGAAGTTAATCATTTTGAAATTGGTCTTTGAAGGCACCTAGGTCAGATTTGCCACCTCAGAGGAGAGTTTCTGTATGCATTCTTCTCAAAAAGATTCCTCAGTTTTGCTTTGTTTTTTGCAGTTTATTTCCCTATGTGAGTTTCATTTAAGAGGAAATTGGTCCTACACTAATAGCTAAGTATCCACATATGTGGAAAGCTTTCCTTGGCATTAACCATTAGATACCATCTGATGCAGCTGTCAGTGGAATTGGGTGTGCGTGGGGCTGTGGAATTGCATGCTGGCCATAGTATTCTGCATCTAGTTAGGGACGTCAAGCAGTAATTCAGATCTTTCTACTTAGTCAATTGTTTGGCTGAATATATGGACTTATTTGGGAGGGTAGAACTTTTTTTGATGGAGAAGAAGTTCTGTTGTGGTGGTATATTTTGAGTTAACCTCAATCATGACAAACCAGAATGAATTCCTAGATGCACAGAGAAGGAAGATGCAAAAGACTCTCAATTGCTTTTTAATATATAATATACAATGGAAAACTGTCATGACACTTGAAAACATTTATAAGTGAGGCCTGCTTCACAGTAATGACAAAAACAATTGACACTAACATAAATAAATAAATAAAATAGTTGCCAATAAACTCAAGTTTAGATTTCAGTAATCAGGTTTGGAAATGCATCTTTGCTACTGAGACACAAACCCCCCAAAACACACAGGTTTATTGGTTATATGAAATGCTGAGAAAGACCATTGTTTCAAAAAGATGCTATTGCTGTAATAATTTGAAGAGAATAAAAGTAGGATCAAGATCCTCTAACCAGGATAAAATTATTGCCTATCCATTTTTCTGTAGGGCAATCAGACCATTTTTATGTAAGATAATAAATCTGTAGAAGTGAACTGTTTGTAATTAAAATTAAGCATGCCACATCATTTCATGACCATTTATAAAGTCAAGTGCTTGGTAACAAAACAGATTTTCATTGTTATTACTTTCTTTAAAATTAGTTTCATGTGAGATGAATTATTTTCTTGAAAGTGGTCCAGCTTTGGGGGGGATTCTGAAATTTAATTATTCTGGGCTTGAAAAAAAGCTATATTTTTACTTCATATGTTTTTTGTTTATTTGTTTCTAGTGAACTGAAGAATAATTGAATAATGAGTTTATAGTAACAATTTTTGAATATGCGTATCTATCATAGAACAGTAACTACAGTAGAATCATTGGTACAGTCTTGATTTCTTAAAAGTAAAATTAGGGATTGAGTGCCTCATTCGAAAATAGCAGCATTTAAGTGAATGTAAAGTTAACTTATAAGAATGTGAACAATATAATATCTTTCCAATATTTCATGTTATCATTTGTCATACGTAAAAATAATTAAAACATCTCTTTCCTCTCCCGGTTTTAATTTCAAAGTTTCAGCAATACCAGATTCCCAGAATACACAATTGACCATGTTGCTGACAGCCTTTATACCTAATTTTGCCCACACTGCTCTCGTGACCCAGAGTTTCTTTTCATATTCTTAACCCTCACCCGCCCTACAAACTCAGCTCAAGCACCACATCTAAAGAGCTTCCAGAAGGATGAGGCTCCCCATCACCACCATAGATAGCATCATATCATATATATAGCAACCCTGTATGCCCCGCAGTATCCTGCCCGTGCTTCTACGAAAACACTTTCTGCATTGCACTGAATTTGCCAGATTTGCTTAGAATCCCCAGTGCTTATGAAGCTGCATGAAACATAATAGGCAGGCAATAAATACCCTTTTCATTTATAAACAAGAATGTAAAGTACTGCTTACTTCTCACTAGTGGTTTCTTCAATAGACATTAAAGATATCTTCTCTAGAAAGCATTTCATTTTCCAGTCCCTATTAACGTTAGCCAATTTACTTATACAGTCAATTTCGTGTTTTGATTTGAATGTATGTTCTCAAATGGAGCCCTAAAGATATCAGTACATTTAATTCCATATAAAAACAAATAAAACAATCTTTAGCAATTGACATTGGGACATAAACAGATGAATAAGACAGTTGTCGTACACCATGGTAACCAGAATTTCTATAAACGAGTTCAGACCTTTAAATGAGAATACATTTGAAATTCTTTATTTCTATAAAGTCTTGCTTAGCTGAGTATTCACATAGTGACAACACTGTGTAATCAATGGGATACCATATTCTAATAAGTGTATCAAGAGAAGTAGTTGTGAACATGTTTGTTCTGAATGTGCTGTAAATACCAAAATGGTAAAACTGCTTTATTTGAATTCACACATTATTAAATAGGTTATGTTTCATCCTTACTAAGACAAAGCATGAGATTATGATGAAAGAATAAGTGTGTAAGTCACCAGTTCTATCTCCCGCTACTTGTTGACATTTATGAGATCAGATAGGTGCCCTGGGTCCTCTATCATTTTTTACCAGAAAAAGAAACAAGTGTGAAGAAGTCTAGAAGACAAGGATGAAGGATATTAATCTTAGAATTGTATGGCAATAGCAAGCTGTGAGACCTCTGGAAAGCTGTTTAATATATTTGGCCATAATTAAGTGTATCTTGGAAGGAACTATTAAAAATAGATGCTTTAAAAAAAATTTACAACCTTGAACTTTTTTGATTCTTTTTGGGCTTGAACATATAAAATAGATGAGAAGTTCCTTAAACTGGTTTCTTCAACTCAGTCATTAAAACACATTTATTGAGTGTCTAACGTATCTCAGACCTAGGTCTTATAGCAATAACCCTCCCCCCAAAATTTAGAATCTAATTGGAGAGAGAGAGTAAAATCATTACAAGATAAAACAAAACCCTGTGTCATGTACCTATTAATCCAGTATCTCTTGGCCTTGTGAAGGATCAGAAACCTTAATTACCTGCCTTCTTTTAAACATGTTCAAATCCTCCAACTCCAGTAACATAGATCTCTTTGCTTCACTTTTTGGCAAAATGACAGCCTTTGTGCAAACAGTATCTATCACAAATGGCCTTTTCTAGAGAGATTTGTAGCTAGCTCAATTTACAACAAACATTGCCTTCCAAAGGGAATAGTATATTTTCCAGGAAAAATAGGTAAAACAGCAAGGACCATAACAAAAGAGTAGCAATTGTTTAAATAGTTTACCACAATATTTATTTTGAATCAGCTATAAAAGTAATGTCAGAAACTTCATTTCAACTTATTCAGTTTACAAATACTAAAAATCTGCATAAACACAGTATACCTATTTGGACCCAGTGCTAATAAATAAATAAATAAATAGAAAAAAGAAAAAAGCTAGAGCCAGACATTACAGGGGGAGTATCCAGCCAAAAGACATCCCAGTTGTTTGAAGACAATACATATGTGTGTGCTTGTTTGTTTATTTATTGGCGAATAAGAATTATTTAAGTGTATATTGTGTGCTTTCCAAGGATCTCTGATTGGCAGCTCTGATTCTCCACTGTAACTTAAGACAATTCTGTGGCATTAAAAAGTACTAGGGCCGGGCGTGGTGGCTCGTGCTTGTAATTCCAGCACTTTGAGAGGCCGAGGCGGGTGGATCACGAGGTCAGGAGATCGAGACCATCCAGCTAACATGGTGAAACCCCGTCTCTACTAAAAATACAAAAAATTAGCTGGGCCTGTTGGCGAACACCTGTAGTCCCAGCTACTGAGGAGGCTGAGGCAGGAGAATAGTGTGAACCCAGGAGGCGGAGGTTGCAGCGAGCCGAGATCGCGCCACTGCACTCCAGCCTGGGTGACAGAGTGAGACTCTGTCTCAAAAAAAAAAAAAAAAAAAAAAAAAAAGTACGTAATTTGTGCCCAACTCCTGATTGTGTCACAAATGTGCTCTGTGACCTTGAACACTCTTAATATGGAATTGCCTCAATTTTTAGCTTCTTCATCTGTAAAACAAAGGTATTAAATAAGGAGTTCTATAATTTTTCTAGCTCTAAATTTTACCACTCCATTTCAGTGGTTTGAATTTTCTTTGAACCCAGGAGAAGTGAACAGATGTGGATTTTACAGTTTAAAAATTTAAAACAACAGAAAAACACACACACATGCAACATGATAATTTCATAGCAGTGTGATTTTAACAGGCTATTACCTTAAGGTCTGAAACAAAAATAAAAAGATCTCCAACCATATTCATAGGAGTGAATATACCATCAGATGTCTAAGACTGTGTAAACAATCTTCATGGCCAAGAGGCTCAATTATGATTCTCTCCTGATATGTATTTGATTTGATGTGATACATATACACCATGAAAAACTATGCAGCCATAAAAAGAGTGAAATAGGCCAGGCGCAGTGACTCACACCTGTCATCCCAGCACTTTGGGAGGTCAAGGCGGGCGGATCACGAGGTCAGGAGATCGAGACCATCCTGGCTAACACGGTGAAATCCTGTCTCTACTAAAAATACAAAAAATTAGCCAGGCGTGGTGGCGGGCGCCTGTAGTCCCAGCTAGTTGAGAGGCTGAGGCAGGAGAATGGCATGAACCCAGGAGGTGGAGTGAACCGAGATCGCGCCACTGCGCTCCAGCCTGGGAGACAGAGCAAGACTCTGTCTCAAAAAAAACAAAAGGTGAAATCGCGTGCTTTGCAGCAACATGGATGCAGCTGGAAGGTATTCTCCTAAGTGAACTCATGCAGAAACAGAAAATCACATATCACATGTTCTCATTTATAAGTGGAGTGGAATCTAACCAATGGGTATACGTCAGCACAAAGATAGAAAGAGTAGACACTGGGGACCCCAAGGGTGGGAGGTGGGGCAGGGAGACAAGAGGACGTGGTTGAAAAACTACCTATGGAAAACTTTATCCATTATTTGGGTGATGGATTGAATAGAAGCTCAAACCTCAGCATTACACAATATACCATGTAACAATCTTCACATACATAACTTGAATCTAAAATTTTGTTAAAAAAGGAAAAGTATATTTCATTTGAGATGTCTCATCATCTATAGCTCTTGTAAATTGCAGTGATGTCAGTAGTCTTTGCTGTCTTTGCTGAAGATTTTATGCACATAAATTGTGTTCTCATAGGGAGATTTGACTTCATATCTTGGCTATGGACATAGAAACATTTTTTATATGTCTACATGGCAAATTGCTCAGTTTAAGCATAAAGCAACAAATGTATCACCAATATTTCAGCAGACACTAATTCTTTTTGCTGTATCCTTTACAAAATTATTAGATCCCCTGACTTGATGGGGTCAACTCCAGTTTTTAAAATGTTGGTCCACGTGTCTATGTGTCTTTGGACAGTTCTAGGCATCCAGTACCCTGAAGTCATGGGAGACTTGATTCAGCAAATCATATGCTAATGGAATTTTTTCCTTGCTGCAGTTCTTCACTGGTTACTATTTTTACCTTTCTTTTTTTAGAGTTGGGGCAAACCTTATTGTATCTTCTGAATATAAGTCAACATTTAATGCACCTTTTAAAGAAGTTAATTGTATCTAGTGTGTGTGTACCTCAAAATAAACATTGCCATATTTATATCTACTGTAGGATCCAAGGGCCCTCTCAAAGCTCACTGAAAAATCAACTTGCCAAAAGCATATTGGAGAAAAAGCATACAAATGTATTTAATGCGTATACATGGGAGCCTGCAGAATGAAGGCCCAAAGATACAGAGGAAATTGTCCATTTTTAATGATTAGGTTCAACCAAGTGTGGGCAGCCATCAAGAAATATGACTGAAGGAAAAGGGTATGATCTAATGCTAATAGATTGAGTGGGGAAACCCAGCAAGGCCTAAGTTCTTCTTGGCCTCTCTCTACAGCATCCCTTCCTTCAGGGTATGGAAGGACCCTCGCTGGAATGGAGGTTTTATGACCTACGATCAAACAATATACAATATATCAATTGTGTATTGATAATTTCTTATGGCCAGGTTTTCCACAGAATGGTGGAGGGAAAATTAGAGTGATATTTTTAGGTTTTATGGCTAGCTTTGGGGAAAGGGGGTTATGGTTTCTATGACCCACTTTGGGGAAGAGGGATTCTAGTTTTCATGACTAACCTTGGGGGAGAATGGCACCTAGACACAGGAAAGCAGGGAAAGTACAGAGAAAAACTTTTGCTTCTGAGACTGCCACTGAGGCCTTCATTTGGGATATGTTTTCTGACCCCCAACATCTGAGCATCCCAGAAAATAAAAATTTGTGCAGTGGCTCATTCCTGTAATCCCGGCACTTTGGGAGGCCAAGGTGGGCTGATCGCCTGAGGTAAGGAGTTCGAGACCAGCCTGGCCAACATGGTGATACCCTGTCTCTACTAAAAATACAAAAATTAGTTGGGCATGGTGGTGGGTGCCTGTAATGCCAGCTACTCAGGAGGCTGAGGCAGGAGAATTACTTGAACCCCGGGAGGCAGAGGTTGCAGTGAGTCGAGATCATGCCATTGTGCTCCAGCCTGGGTGACAAAAGTGAAACTCTGCCTCAAAAATAATAATAATAATAATTGAGTAATTACACACTTCTGCCTTGGGAGAATATCTTTTATTTAAATTAATGTATCTTATGTAGGCTTTTAGAAGCCGTTTATGTCTCCTTATTTCTCAGAATATTGATTGCAGCATATTTGATGCTTTTTAAGGAAAACCACACTGAAAATAAGACATTTCAACTGTTCTTCATTAGTGAATATTTAGGAGATCAGAATGCAATGATGCTTATCTAAGGGGATGTTTCAGTTTGATTTCAGGGCTGTAAAAAATGGTGAAGCAATTAAGAGACTTTCCCACTTCAAATAATATATTTGTAAATTGTCCTATTTTGTTAAACTTAAAACAGTTCTATAATTAAGTAGCTATAACTGCTTGTACGCATTCAGAAGAATAAACCTTAAAATAATTTAATGATTGCTTTCATGGTAATTTTATTGAAAACGTCACTTCCTTTAAAACATTTCATCAATTATTCTCATAAGAAAATACAATGTCAGTGAAGTAAAACAGAAAATCAAATACCACATGAACTCACTTATAAGTTAGAGCTAAATGATGGGTACACGTGGAAACACAGTGTGAAATAATAGATATTGGGGCCTCCAAAATGATGCAGGGAGTAAGTACTGAAAGGTTACCTATTGCGTACAATACTCGCTATTTGGGTGATGGATGCACTAAAAGTTCAGACTTTTAGATCGACCATATGTGGATGTGAGACATCTGCACTTATACCCACTAAATACAAATAAGTAAATGACTAACACAATATTATATTCTCCAATAAAAATTACTCATACTAGTAATTTCTTTAAGAAAGAATAGATGTGGCTGGGTGTTGTGGCTACACCTGTTACCCTATATTCTGGGAGATCAAGGTGGGAGAATTGCTTTATGCCAGAAGTTTGACACCAGCCTGGGCAACATAGTAAGAACGCATCTCTAAAATTTTTTTTTTTTAAATCAGCCAGGCATTGTGTTGCATGCCTGTAGTCCTAGCTTCTCAGGAGGCTGAAGAGGGAGGATTACTTGAGCCCAGGAGTTTGAGGTTACAGTAAGTGATGATCACAGCACTGCACTCCAGCCTGAGCAACATAACTCACATCTGTAATCCCAGAACTGTGGGAGGCCAAGGTGGGAGGATTACTTGAGGCCAGGAGTTCAAGGTCAGCCTGGGCAACATAGAGAACCTATCTCTGCAAAAAAAAAAAAAAAAAAAAAAACCATTTAAATATAATTAGTTGGGTGTAGTGGCATGTACCTGTAGTTTCAGCTGTGTAAGAGGCTGAGGCACGATTGCTTGACCTTAGGAGTATAAGGCTTCAGTGAGCTACGACTGAACCCCTATACTCCAGCCTGAGAACGACCCTGTCTCAAAAAAAAAAAAAAAAGAATACTTACAAATTTATGCTGTTTTCATTCTTGTATAGCTTTGGTATTCTTATATACTTTTGTTATTACGTGTATATTGATTAATTTGTGAAAATATATATTTGCTTAACTATTGGGTTTCTCCAAGTCTGGTCTTGCTCTTCTAAGTGTTGTATCTATATATAAAGCCTTCAGTAATTTTGCAGATAACAGGACTTATGTTAAATATTGTGTTTTCTTCATCAATAAATGAAATAGCATTCTGATAGATGAGATTATACAAATCCTTTAGTCAGACAATTAGACTTATTGCATAATTATATTTTAGACATGAGATCATATACTAGACTCAAACTGTGTGCCAGATTTGAGAGAAAAGGGATAAACTAAAACTCACTTGGAAGTCAGCAGCCTGAGACATTCTCTGTTTCTATGTACAAATATGTTAGAAGAATGGTTCTGAAACACTTTGACTTTCCTCACTATTTAAAGATTATGTAAGAAAGTAGCAGGATGGAAACTGCTCTATTTTCTTTTTTTTTTTTTCTTTTTCTTTTCTTTTTTTTTCTTTTCTTTTTTTTTTCCTAAACAGAGTCTCACTCTGTCACCCAGGTTGGAGTGCAGTGACACAATCTGGGCTCACTGCAAACTCCGTCTCCTGGGTTCAAGCCATTTGCAAGCCTCAGTTTCCCAAGGGCGCCGCACCCAGCTGATTTTTGTATTTTTAGTAGAGATGGGGTTTCGCCATGTTGGCCAGGCTGGTCTTGAACTCCCAGGCTCAAGTGATCCTCCCACCTCGGCCTCCCGAAGTGCTGGGATTACAGGCATGAGCCGCCGTGACAGCCGAAAACTGCCCTATTTTCACAGTGAATACACAAAAGAGCTAAAAAATTAAAACATGAAACTCCTTTGTGGTAATCATTAATGGAGCACAAAACCCTCAATCCAGCCTACGAAATGTCCGTTCAGTTCCATGTCCGTTCTGTAGTTCAGGGAAACCTCTCCCGAAATGTCTTACTAAGGAAGTATTCTGCTTTACTAAATCTTTCCTTTAATGAAATACTGATCTGAAAACCCTGAATTGAAGTAGGGTGAAATTCATTCAAAAAATATCAAGCATGTGCCATGTGCCAGGCACTATATGCCAGTGAACAAAGATCCCCACCTTCACTGCATTTTAGCAAAGAGAGTAAAACAAAGAAACAGCAGGGCAGAGCACCAGGAGGTCAGGCTGCAATTTTAAACAGAGTGATCAGAGCAGGCCTCATTGGGATGGCAATTGTGCAAAAAGTCAAAAGTGATGAAAAAATTATCCATGAAGTTTTGTGGGAGAAGAGCATTCTAGGCAGACACTAGCAGTCACAAAGATCCCACGGCTAGCAACGCTGGGAGAAGAGCAAAGATGGCTGGGGTGGACAAGGCAGAGTGAGCAGGAGGAATTCAATAGGAATCGAATGAGGTGGGGTGGAGTGCAGGTAATTTAGGGCTCCATAGACCATTCTAAGGTTTCTTTTACTCAGGTAGGAAGCCATCTAAACAAGACTTAGACTTTTAAAGGATCAGCCTGGTTGCTATGAGAGTAGAATAGGTTGGGTGAGAGGAGATACAAATGAGGCAAAACAAACACCAGCCAGGAAACCACAGAAATAATCCAAGCCTGCTATGATAGTATGTTGGATTAGGATAATAGCAGTAGAAATGGTAAGATTTTAGGTGGAACTAAGATTAGACGAAGGATGTGAGGAGTCCAAGATCGTTTCTACCTGAAAAACGGGAAGAAGGGAGTGGCCATTAAGTGATTGAGGATGACTGAGAAGAAAAATTTCAGAGGCAAAAATAAGTTTTATTTATTTATTTTGAGGTGTCTAGTGGATACCTGACTGAAGATGTCACACAGAGAGGTTAATATAATCTGATGTCCATATGATGAGATGAGATCACCAAGATGAGTACTAAGAGAGGAGGCAAGCAGCCCAAGGTCGAGCTCGGGGACACACCAATGTTTTATCAAAAGTCAGGGAAATGAAGATTGGGCTGGCAGCAAAAGACAGACTGAGAAGGAGCAGCCGGTAAAGGAGAAACTGTCAAGCAAGTGTAGAAATTTGCAAGCCAACTGGAGAATGCTTCCAGGTCAAATGCTGGCTGCTGATTAGATTTTACAATGTGGAAATCTTTGGCGAGTTTTACTAAGAGTAGTGCAGTGGAGACGAAGCCTAATCACCGATCAGATGACCTAACCAAGTGTCCAAACTTAACAGTCTGAAAAAAGCCATAACTGTATGATGCAAGATGGAGACCGTAGCATCACCTTGCACTCTTGCACAAAACGTTTAATCTGAAACTTACAAAAACTTTAGACCTTTCAGTTTGCAGGCAGTTCCGAGGTATATTAGAAGTTAAATTAGTGATACTACAAAGGATAACTCTACAAGACAACAGGGCTATTATTTCCAGAAAGTGAGAGTCTTAAATGAATCCGGATTGGGAGATGATGGTAGCTATTTACAAAAGAGACACGTGGAATAATCTGAAATAAGAACTTGATGTTAAATTAGGGAAGTATTTTAACTGGGACGATGGTATTGAGATTATATAGAATCATGTTCTTAGCAGATGCATGTTTAAATATTGTCATGTCTACGATTTTCCTTGAAATAGTTCATATAAAGCAAATATGCCAAAATATTTTTAAAAAAGAAAAATAGGTTCTGACAGCCATTTCCAACTGTTTGAACTAATTGATATTCGCTTACTCAAAATTCCTTCAACCATTACTTCTTGAGAACCTACTCAATGCCAGACAGTATTCTAGGCAACGGATAAAGAGTGTTGAGGAAACAGGCATGTTCCCTACTCTCATGGAAATTACAGGTCAATGAATAAGACTGACAATGAACCCAAGAAGTATAGAACTAAAAACTTTGATAAATTAAAGAGATTATATAGAATCATGTTCTTACCAGATGCATGTTTAAGTTTTGTCATGTCTATGACTTTCCTTGAAATAGTTCATATAAAGCAAATATGCCAAAATATTTTTAAAAAAGAAAAACGGTTCGGACAGCCATTTCCAACTGTTTGAACTAATTGATATTCACTTACTCAAAATTCCTTCAACCATTACTTCTTGGTAACCTACTCAATGCCAGACAGCAGATGTAGATATGTAGACAAATGATAATGTAGATGAAGGTGGTGACTACCTCAGATTGGGAAGACAGAGGAGAAAGGTTTGGGAAATTGCATTTAAGGGAAGAACCAAAAAATACAGATCTTTTTGTAAAGATTGGGGAAAAGAGTGTATTTGAAAAAAAGAAATGTGTGTGCAAAGGCAGCCTCACACTTTTCTGCTCAGTGTCCAGTTGACACCTGCCCTTCTTTGGCTTCTCTGTGGGTTATGCTATAGAAGAGGGGCATGAGACGGCAGTGGAGAAGCAGGTAGCAGATCATGCAGAAACATACAAGAGCTCATTTCTTCCTAAATGAAAGGAAGGGTTTTTTTGTTTTGTTTTGTTTTTTGCTGCTGTTGTTGTTGTTGTTGTTGTTTTTTGGGGGTTTCTTTGTGAGACTAAATCTCACGTGATTGCCCAGGCTGGAGTGCAGTGGCATGATCTCAGTTCACTGCAACCTTTGCCTCCCAGGTTCATGCGATTCTCCTGCGTAAGCCTCCTGTGTAGCTGGGATTCCAGGCATACCCCACTACGCCTGGCTAATTTTTGTATTTTTAGTAGAGATGGGGTTTCACACCATCGGCCAGGCTGGTCTCAAACTCCTGACCTCAAGAGATTCACCGACCTCCACCTCCCAAAGTTCTGGGATTACAGGCATGAGCCACCACACTCAGCCCGTCAACGATTTTTAAAGTAACATGGCATGTGAAAGACTAATCTGACATTTTACTGAGAATGAATTAAAGCAAGGCAAGATTGGGAGTGGGCAGTCCAGTCAAGGAGCTGCAAAACGGTGTGAGTGGGGTTAATGGGTTGAACCGGAGTGGCAGAGACACAGAAAAGTGGACAGACTGGAGCAAGTTTCCAAACTTTCATTTACAAAGCTTTGTTAATGACTGATGTAGAAGTGAAAGGAATGTAAAGAATGACTTCTGGTTTCATGGTACCATGAACTGTAATAAGGGTGACCAGAGGAGTATCAAAATTAGAGAAATAACATCCAAAGATGTTTAACCATATTCACCCAGCAATGCCTCTGATACTTCTAAGTGATTATATCAAGAAGCAGGTGGAGTGTCCCGTTTTTGAGACTCTCAAAGTCTCAACTACAGATACAAGTTTAGATCCTTCTTAGAGAAAGCCAAGGGCTGAGCCCTAAGGATGCCAGCAGTCAGAGTTGAGGCAGTTAAGGAGGGGCCAGGAAGAAACAGGGATCAACTCAGGGCAATAATGTGAGTTCAGAGACGTTCACAGACTGAGAAAATGGAGGTTGTGAATGCCTTTGAGAAAAGGAGCTTTTGTGGACAGATGAGAGTGGATTTCAGACTGGAGTTGACTGAAGTGTTAAGAGCTTAATTCAAGGAATCTTTCAAGGAATTTGTCTATGGAAGGGATTAGGGAAATTAGGAACTGGAGAAGGCTATGGGGCCGAAAGGGAGAGTTTCGTCATTTGTTTTAGATAACATAAATGACTATACATTGAGAGAACTAATGCAGAAGAAAAGTTGATAGTTTTGGAAAAGTATCAGTTGAATGGGTTGACAAAGCCAGAGGAGATAGGACACAGAGTGCACGCCAACAGAGACGCTCCTTTCAAATAGCGGCAGCGCCGGAAAATTTTCCCCTGCTCTGGTTGTGTAATTGTGTTGAGGGTCCAGTTATCTTCCTGAATTTTTTTTTTTAATTTAAGTAATTTGTTTTCATTGACAAAATAATGAGTACCTATGGTTTAATTTATTTTTAATAATACGAAAGGGAATATGGTCAAATATAAGTTTTCCCTGCACCTCAGGTCCTCTCCAAGGAAACCGCTGTACTAGCATCCAATGTATTCCTTTCAGAAACATTCTATTCACAGATAAGAATATTTATGCCTATGTAGATAGATAGATGTGGATATAGGTGATGATATAAATACAGATTCTCCATTTCTGTGATATCAGTAACATTCCGAAGAGGACAGAGCCGATCCACTTAAATTCAGGTACTTTCAAAAAGTTTTGTTTTTACAAATGGTTGAATTATAAGGGATAAAGGACCTACACAGAAAATGCAGGAATCCAGGAAGAGCAGCTATAGAGCTCACACCACCCGGGCCCAAGGAGATGAGGGGATGCAGATATTAGAGAGCTCAGATGCGTTCAAGAACCGAGATGAACCACAATTTTTTTAAAAGTGTGACATTCTTGGCCAGGCATGGTGGCTCACGCCTGTAATCCCAACACTTTGGGAGGTCAAGGCGGGCGGATCACCTGATGTCAGGAGTTCAAGACCAGCCTGTCCAACATGGTGAAACCCCGTCTCTATTTAAAATACAAAAATTAGTTGGTCACCTGTAATCCCAGCTGCTTGAGAGGCTGAGGCAGGAGAATTGTTTGAACCCAGACGGCGGAGGTTGCAGTGAGCTGAGATTGCACCATTGTACTCCAGCCTTGGGGACAAGAGCAAGATTTTGCCTGGAAAAAAAAAAAAAAAAATGACATTCTTGTGACAACCAAAAACACTGAAAATAAAAACAAATCATTATAATATAGTGTAGCAGAGGGCAGACAAGAGAAGTGACTGACTTTCTTACTGAAGGCTGACTGAAGGCAACCTCACAAGAGAGAACCAGGAAAATGCGTAGCCTGACCGATAGCTTCTGCCCGCTCCAATCTCCTGCTGATTGGCTAAGCTCAATCAAGGAGAAGTCAGAGGTTTTAGGATCTCTCAGTGTACTCCGCCTCATGGAGCTGAGGGCAGGGAGGGGAAAGCTGAAGAGTGATTGGAGGGGAAAATGGAGATTTCTGACCTTCATGCATCACCACAATCAATTCACTTTTCACACAATACCCAGAACAATCGTCATTTAAAACAAATGGAAGCATATTATAAACACTGTTCTATACCTCTTGCTTTCTTCCCCTGGCAATGTATTTTTGAGATTGTGCCTTATCAGTACACATAGATCTGCTTTGTCTTTTTAATGGCTGTCAGGAGTTCCATTGTACAGAATCCCTTAATTTATTACTACGTTTCTAACCAATAAATATTTTCTCTTAGATTTTTTGGCTGACACAAACAATGATGCAATAAACATTTTAAAATATGATTTGGGGAAAGTACACTAGTGCATGTATAAGATAAATTCTTAGACATGAAATGGCTAGGTCTCAATATATGCACATTTGAAATTAATAGACTTTATCAAATTGTTCTCCAGTGTGCACTGTGATCAAAAGTGCATGAGAAGGCTTTTCCCATTAAATATCAGAGAGATGTTCAATGAATCTCATTGAAATTTAATTTGTGCTGCTTTGATTATGAATGATGTTGAACATTTTCTATATGTTTAAAAGTTATGTGTTTTTTTCTCTGTGAACTGCCCTGTTCATACCCTTTACTCATATTCCAATCAAAACGTTTCTTATTAGTTCCTGAGTATTCTTTATAGGATTAAGAAAATGGCCTTTAGTCTGCCATATTATAATATGCTTACCAATTTGTCTTTGGATTTGGCTATGTTTGGTCACTCAAGATATAAACAAAAATTATGTAGTGAAATTTATTAATGGTTGCTGGATTTGTGTCTTCATTAGAAAGACCCTCTGTATTAGTTGTTTATAAAAAGTATTCCACCATGCCTTTTTATTTTTTATTGCCATGTTTTAAATCTCTCATCTATCTGGAATTGATTTTGGTGAAGGAAGAAGGGGACGTCTTCTTTTTCTCACATGATTGGCTGGTTGTCTTACATCATTTACTAAGTAAACCATTTTCTCCACTGACTTAACATGCCACTGTTAACATAACTTGTATGAATCTTTGTATTTATTTCTGGATTTTTAATTCTATTGATCTATCTATATTTTAATGCACCAATATTAGTTTATATTTACTGTGGATCTAGTAAATATTTTATCTACTATTGATAATCTTAACTATTGAGCTTTAATTTCAGAATATTCTCAGCCTCTGTGTTTATGTTTTGTATCAATTTTAGAATTCATCATGACTTTTTAAGTCTCCCATTAGTAATGTTTGTGGTTATATTCTCCCAACATCTAAGTACCTTGGATGTCTTTCTCGCTTCCTCTATCTCTCATCTTCCTTTCTTTCACCTACATTTCACTATATACTCTCTCTCCTAGTTCATGCCTACCCTTAAACTTTTCCTAGTCTGCCCCTGCAATTTTGTAATCAAAGATACAGCAGGTTGTTCAGGCACGGTGGCTCACGCCTGTAGTCCCAACACTTCGGGAGGTCGAGGCAGGTGGATCACTTGAACTCAGGAGTTTGAGACCAGCCTGGCCAACATGGCGAAAATCCGTTTTCTACTGAAAATATGAAAATTAGCCAGGTGTGGTGGCGGGCGCCTGTAATCCCAGCTACTCAGGAGGCTGAGGCAGGAGAATCACTTGAACTTAGGAGGCGGAAGTGGCAGTGAGCTGAGATGGCCCCACTGCTCTCCAGCCTGGGGGACAGAGTGAGACTCTGTCATTAAAAAAAAAAAAAAAAAACAGCAGGTTGTGGTGAAATAAAATGTATCTATGGACGTGAAGCAGAGAAGCAGATAACTCAAACGTGATACTTAAAACAAGCATCATGTTACATATTCCTGTGCATTTCAGAAAATGTACTTTGGGGCACAATATTTCTTGTATCTTTTTGTTATGGTCATCTTTTTTCCTCCAACAAAAGAGTTGAGATGGAATTAAGGCTAAATATTTTTTAGGGGAGAAGTATAGTTTACAATTATTCTAAATTTAACCCATTATGAGAAAACAAATTATGAGTTTAAATTTAAAATTTATTTTCCTAAGAATTTCTATCAAAACCTGTCAGGTTCGAAACTTCCTTGTTAAATAAGAAAAGTTATTACCTCAAACTGAAAATGCCACTGCTTATCACTGGTTTCTACACACAGAATATCTGAGGCATCTTAATTCATTTACCTCCAAGTAATAAATGAATAATGTAACCTCTTTAATCCTTTTGGGTTTCTTGTGGTCTCATTCTACTCCAGGTTTTTAAGATTTTCTACTTGGAGCATTAAAATAGCTGTTCAGTTTATCTGGCCTTTAGTTTTTCCCTTTCCTGTCTATCCTACGCCTATTACTACCTTAATATTTTAAAATACGAATTTATCAAGTAAGTTCATTTTTGAAGACTTTCAGTACTTTCCATGCCTAGTAAAAAAAAAAAAAAAATGTTCTAAATGCTAAAGCTAGTTAAAACCATTCTGTTAGCAGTGAAGAGAATATATCTCCATGATGCATCTCTCGATGGCTGGCTTTATTTTGCCTCTGGATAAAGTTCAAAAATCCCTTGAACAGTGAATTGACTGTAGATCATCATACAATCTCCCATAAATATTGTTTCCTGCTATTTAGCTTCTTGATAAGAAACTATAATCAAATGGCAGAGTTTACACAGTAGGTGCTCAATAAATATAAGTTGAATGAACAAACAAAGCTACATTCTCCAAGAAAATCCCTAATGTAATAATTAATACATTTTACAATCTGAACCCAACCTATGTTTGTACATTTAACATCTGTCAGTTCAGTTGTTTTCAGCTGCGTATAAGGCAACACATAAATGACTTAAATAATAGCAGTCACCAAACGTATTTTGTTGTAATAAGAAGGCAAGATATAGGTCAGCATCAAAGTAGAGGAACTGCAGTCCTATTTTAGTTAGGATATATGTATTTGTTGTTTTTTTCTTTTTCTCTCTATTTCTCTCTTTTTTTTTTTTTTTTTTTTTTTTTTTTTTTTGGTTATTGTTGTTGAGAGGGAGTTTCACTCTGTCCCCCCGGACTGGGGTGCAATGGCACGATCTTGGCTCACTGCAACCTCCACCTCCTGGGTTCAAGCGATTCTCCTACCTCAGCCTCCCAAGTAGCTGGGACTACAGGCACCCGCCACCACAGCCAGCTAATTTTTGTATTTTTAATACAGACAAGGTTTCACCATGTTGGTCAGACTGGTCGTGAACTACTGACCTCAGGTGATCCATCTGCCTTGGCCTCCCAAAGTGCTGTGATTACAGGTGTGAGCCACAGCACCTGGCCAATTTGTTTTTATAATAAAGTCCCAAAATAACGGTGGCTTAAAACATCCAGAATTCTATTTCTCTCTCATGAAAATTTTTGGGTAGGTGGCCCAGGGCTGATATGCTATCCAAAGCTCAGATTACTTAGATATTTTCATTTTATTCCCTCTTTTGTTCTGAGATGGCTTCTTCAGTTCTCACTATCACAGGTTCATTTCTGGAAGGAGGTTGGGAAGGACAAAAAAAGGAGAAATACTACATATCCTTCCCTTTAGGGGCTTCATCCAGACATTACCCATGGCACTTCCATTGCCTTCAACTTAGTCACAGGGCCACGTAACTTAAAGCCTGGAAAATATTGTCTGTAACTAGTGGTGGTTCTATGTCAAGAGGTAAATTCTATTGCTATAGAAGAGGATTGTAAATTTTGCAGAAGAGTGTGCAACAGCTTAATGACTTTGTTAAGAAGCCTGGCTCTTTCCTTTTTGTTCCTTGGAGACTGAAATAGCAACCCCTTCCAAAAGGCACAGGCCACATGAAGGAGGCTGGATACCTGAGCAAGAGCAAGGGGATGACAGGAAGAAAGGGGAAAGGGCCGCGGTGTGGGCACCCACAACTGTCTGCTGTGATCTTCATTGCTGTGTGCAAACTTTCTTCTCTAGCCAAACTCACTGATTCATTACTTCACAACCACATTCTGTGCTTAACTAAACGTGCAGGCCCTTGCCTTCCCTCCATGTAGAAGGGGATTCCTCCTCCTTCCAGGCTACCCAAGTCTAAACTTTCTTTCAAAGATCTGTTATTCCATAAAACTTCTGTACATACATAAAACAGTGGCCTATGATCTTCATTCTGTACCAACATTTCTCATATCTGGCATATATATATATATAGAACTCACTTGCTAATTATGTTTGCATGAATAAATACAGTTTCTTGAGAATGAAACTTCCTTTATTCTTTGTTTCTCAGAGTTTGTTTTAGAGTATCTTACGTGGAGCAGGCGACTGACTGATTTAAAGGAACTTAAGGTTATTTATTTAGGTTTAATACAGTTCAACCTGGAGACAGATGAATAGACAGATGGTTTTGCAGATTCTTCTCCTGTGAGCTAGCAATCTTTCAAAAGACATTTTATTTACAAAACAATGAGGAATATATTGTAAAAGTAGAGCTCTAAGTAAATTAGCAAAATGAGATAAAGTGAACTCTAGTTCATTATAATAAAAAAGGTTTAAAAGGCAGAAAACCCAAGTTAAGTTGCTTATCTCATCATAGCAAAATAATGATCAATAGATGTAGACCAAATAGGCTTGATTTTTTTTAATGAAAAGTTTGGGCATAATGTTGGAGGTACAGTAAATATCTTAGCATTTAAATAGTTCTATAAATAAATGCTTGTTGAAGGAGCTCCACCAACATTACATTAGCATTTCTAGTTTTACCCCTATAATGTTATGTAGTCATAAAATATCAAATTAGTTATGGGAATTGTGATCACTTTTCTATATAATTTCTATTTGAATAAAATAAATAGAAGGCAGAATAAAATAAATAGAAGACACTCCATAGAGAATATCCTTTCAACTGAAATAAAAATCTAATTAGTATAGAAAGAAAAGTACTCAAATATTGTTGAGATCAAGGTAGAAGGTAATGCAGAAGAAATGCTATGATTATGGAAACAGCTCTGAGAGTCAGGAGTGTGAAAAATAGTAGTCAAGGAAGCAAGCATTCTAAATATATTTCTTGTCTTAATAAGCAAAAAGAAAATTTCATGCTGAGATGAAGGGAAAAACTCATAAATTAAGGAGGCAATTTATACTGGAATAATAACTTATAAATTGTTTTAAATAATGGTCTAATCATTTACAAAAATAAGCTATCAGTAACCTAGAAGCAGTCTTTGCTAAAGTTTAGACCAAGGCATATTTAATGTCCAGGTGTAAAAATGGCATTAGTCTAAAAGCAAATTAAATATTCTAGCACTGTTATTTGTATGTGATGTAAGCGCGGGGAAAGTCTTAGCTGACCCTGGGATTAAGAATGCTGAACTTGATTTTATGAAGAAATGAAACTGCCTTTATAGTCAGTGATCACTTTCTCTGAATTCTATGAAGTCTACAATCAGGTGCAGAAATGATTTAACTTACTGAATGAGATGACAAAGATTATTATATGTCACTCTGAGTGGATCAGATTAAAACATGGTAGGAAGACCGATGGAAAAGTAGTCTTAGGAGAAATGACTGAATAGATCATGGTAACCCCGGCTGCAGGCTGTCTTCCCTCCTTGTGCTCCCTTCCTGGGCTGTTTCTCCTCCTACTCAGCATCTGCATTCTCCTTTGAGCCCCCGCTGCAGAGAAGTGTGATGCTCTAGAGCCTTGTTATTCCAAGCGTGGTTCTCTGACCGACCACATGTACATCACCTGGGACCTTGTTAGGATTTCAGAATCCCAGACTCCAATTCTGACTGCAAGAATCAGAATCGTTAAGATTTTCAAGAGATTCCTATCTACACACAGGTTTGAGAAACACTACTTTTGAGTCCCAAAGATTCTGTTTATACAGAACAGCAAGTTACTCTGATACACACGGCACTCTTAATTGCTGTTTGATACCACCAGAACACATTTCCATGTGCATTTCTGGAGTCATGGTGCTATGACTATGGTTTTCATGTCAGGTTTTACAAAACCAAATATGGTTTTAAAGGTAACACAAAGATTTGATTTCATTTTATTTTAAAATGTCTACTTTAACTTTAAACACTGTAGATAAAAAACCTTCAAGGTGCGTTGAT
The DNA here is from genome assembly GCF_007565055.1 of Rhinopithecus roxellana. Lineage (NCBI taxonomy): Eukaryota > Metazoa > Chordata > Mammalia > Primates > Cercopithecidae > Rhinopithecus > Rhinopithecus roxellana. The sequence continues at coordinate 31,653,587 of NC_044554.1, read as the reverse complement.
GATTAGCAAGGCATTACAGTTATGCTGTCAGGCTAACATTTTTTGGATTTGAAATAAAATTTCTCCCACTATCCCTGCTTAGTTAAATAATATCCATTTACTACAAAGTAAGCTACTACAAACAAACAAATCTGGAGTTTCTTCTATTTGTGAATCCCAAATTTCCCAATGCTTTGTATTTAAAATCAAGTTCAGAAATAAAAGAGATGCTATGGGTAAAATAAAAGTGCAAATGTCATCCATAGCCCTGCATTAAATTGTGACATCCATCTAAGCAGCCACTCTCTGTCCATGTTGATTTATTTTGCCTTAAGTAATTGCAGCCCATTTGACCTTCCAAAATATAGCTTTCGTTTGTCTTGTAAGTATTGAAGTCTAAATGAATTTTATATGAATAAAATGCATTTTGATTCTAAAGCATTTTGAAGCTGGAACTAAAAGTATGAGTTCGACGGAGAAGGCAGGGCTGTCTGGAGCCCAAGTTCATTGGATGCATCCCTTCTTCTGGAGTCCCTTGATCACAAGAAATTGACACCTGCCAACTTCTCCCCTGTACCTTCCTGATCCCGGTCAAGTCATTCTCAAGTAGAAGCAGTCGAGTCATTTTGATTCATTTTTTATGTGAATCAAACTTCTAAGCTAGGACACGCTAAGAAACAAATTACATATTCCTTGTGGCTACTAAAAAAATTAGTTTATTAGCGTAAGAGTCTGGATTTGAGAATAAAATCATAGATACAAACAATCTATATTTCTCACAGTAAAAGAGATATTTCTTCTGAAATTACTTCAGTTTCTTGGTGGTGTAACTTTCTAGTATTGCATTCATCCGTTCTTTCAGTCAACATGTCAATAGGTGGTTATTGAGCATGTACCTAGTTACATAAAGAATTGTAAGATAAAACCCCCTAATTGTAGGACTCTCAGTTCAGAAGAGACAGGTGCTCAACAAACCATTGCTAAGCAATGTAATCATAGTGTATTGGACATAGGTTACTGGTTCTGTGGAAATACAGAAGAAATAATAGGAAAGGGGCAGCTAGGTTAATTAGTATTTTGTTTTGCTTGGCAACTCGTCCTAACTTTTTAAAAAATATATATGGTGATAGGGTTTGCAATTATATCTGAACCAAGTTGGCTAGGAAATAAAACATTTTCCACCATTAAGAATTAGAATACCCATAATCATCATAGGGAGAATGTCAATTTTAAAAATAAGAATTGGCCAGGGGCAGTGGCTCATGCCTGTAATCCCAGCACTCTGGGAGGCTGAGGTGGGTGAACACTTGAGGTCAGGAGTTCAACACCAGCCTGACCAACATGATGAAACCCTGTCTCTAATAAAAACATGAAAATTAGCCAGTTGTCATGGTGCATGCCTGTAATCCCAGCTACTTGGGAGGCTGAGGCAGGAGAATCATTCGAGGCTGGGAGGCGGAGGTTGCAGTGAGCCGAGATGGTGCCACTGCACTCCAGTCTGGGTGACAGAGCAAGACTCTGTCTCAAAAATAAATAAGTAAATTTATAAATAATAAAAATAATATTCAAAGAAGAAAAATATTAAAATTTCATCTAAATAAAAAAATACTTTCAAAGAAATCCTTAATACTGAATTTTTAAGTACAGTTGGACCTCTATATTTGTAAATCCATCTGTGGATCCAACCAATGGCAGATAGAAAAAAAATAAAAAATAACAACACAATGATAAATCTAAGTTATCTAGAGATTATTTAAATTATACAGGAGGCTGTGCATAGGTTAAATGCAAATACTACACCATTTTATAAGAGAGACTTGAAAATGTGTGGATTTGGGTATCTATGGGGTAGGGGGAGGTGTGGAACAATCCCCCCGCAGATACAGAGGGATGACTTGTATTCATTAATCTCACTTGATGGATATATGCTTTTTGCATGCGTGTAAGAACACAGTAATCTTTTCTATCATCAAGACGATTTTCTACTTTGCCCATTATTTACACCACATTTAGATTCCAGCCTGGTTTTCCTTTGCTACTCAGTACACTTCTGCACTACTTCCCTCGAATTAATTGATATAATGAGCTGATGTAAATTACTTTCAATATTAGGCTGAGCTAATATTAACCCACAATAATTTAGAAAGTAAATATACCATACAACACCATATACGTACTGAATTCCAAAATTAAGTATCAAGGATGTTTTAGTTTCATATAATTTTGAAGTATCTGGCCCATTGCTCCCTTCCATGATGTGGAGAACCACCTGCTCTGGATGTAAACACCTTCTGCTGTGTGTGTCACCACACCTCAGGGCCCATACAGAATAGTGGGCATAGGAAAGGACCCTCACAACCCTGGACTGCCCACCACTTTCACTCTTCCACCTCCTTATCAGTGCTTTCCTCACCTATTCTGCTAGGAACGATTTTCAACATTTTAATCATAAACATACAACTCTTCAGGCCCAGGTGAAATGTTCTGAACTTTATGAAGCCCTTTGTTTATCATCCACCTGTAACTCCTCTAGTATCCAAATTTCTGTAGCATTTCATATACCTTTTATGACTCATCAAATTCTTCTGGGTTTGCATTTTTCATGAATCAGATCCCCACCCACCTCCACTCAAATTTGGAGATGCAACATCTTTGTAGCCTTGATAACACTGAGCCCATATTTTATAAAAAGTAAGTGTCTATTAAACTTAGGGTGAATTTTCCATCCCTCATAATAATTCAACAAGATGCTTTTGTTTATGTTGTGTTTTTCCCCAGAGTTCTTCCTCTCATTTTCTTCTCTTATAGTCCTGTCCATTTATTGAGTCTCAACCTAAAAGCTTTCAATCGTGCCCAAAATGTATGTGTGATTCCTCATGTGAAATCCCATAGTACTTTATTTGTCCCTGAATTATGCTGTTTTTCATTTCTTCCTTGCGCTGTAGTTTTCATACATACTGTATCTACTTCTATATGAACTATGAGCTCTTTTGCAAGCTGTGAGTGCAGTCTTAGTCATCTTCTATTTTCCATAGTTCTGTGCATACAAGTGCTCAATCCATGTTTGTTGCAGGAGTGAAAGTTTGTAAAAAGTTGTGGAAGAACAGTACAGCTACTCAGAGCCAGGGGCTCCATGCCAAACTGAGCCAAGCCCTGCTACAGGTGGATTTAGGCATGGCTAGTGGTCAATTGGGAACAGGAGTTGGAGAATGCTATTTCTGAGGCCAGCTCTATCAGATTTTGTAGCAAGGAACTGCTAGGGCATTATGATAAAGGGGTTGCTTGTAGGGTGGGTCTTTATCTGTCCTTTTCCTGTGACCCATGATTATAGATTCTGCTATTTTAATCTGGGGAAGTTTTCCTGTTCTTGACAGTTCCCTATGAAAGTCTAGATCTCGTTTGTGAATACTGATACATCATAATGAATACCTTTGTTATCTGTGAGCATCTTCAGCAGGATTATAACAAAAATCAGGTTGTGGGGTAGATGGAGAGAGGAACTGATGGGAGGGATGAGCGGATGGATGGAACCAGGAGGAAGGAAAGGGTTTGTGCCATTGAAGCAGGGAGGTTTCAGGACCAATTTCAGCCTCTCAGTTTCTGAGGTACAGTCAAGCTGTGCCCTGGAGGCTGTGTTTCTGATACCTACAGCTTCCATTTATTGGCCCACTATTTCCTGCCTATTAATTGTCTATTAATACTTCATGAACATTATCTCCAAACCTTAAAATTACTTGTAAGATAGAATTATCCTATTTTTCAAAGGTGAAAACTAAGGTTCGGAAAGATTAAGTTACGTAGTTACAATTAGTCATCTTAATAAAAAGATACAGATTTGAAAAGAAAACCTGTATCTTTTTCCTCTGTATTATGCTTGCTGCCTCTTTAAGCAGGCTGCTTTAGTTATCCAGTGGGAAATAGGTGTTTGGAAGTCTTAGAAGTCTTTTCTTTCTAGGTTAGTATATTTTCATTGCTGTTATTATGACATTATTTCAAAAACTCAAATTGCTATGAAAAAGTTGGCGATACCCCTCTTTAAGTCAGTATTTGGCTTGATAAAGAATATAATAAAACAAGAAATAAGGCAACTTTTCTTCGATCTTTCACCAGGAGGGAATTTAGCTGCTGTCTTTGTTTTGGGGTAAAAGAAAAATGAAATGAATCTGTGATATTCAAGTAAATCCCTCAGTTGTTTGTTAGTGTCTACTGTTTACTCAAAAATGGGAAGCACCAGGACTGTGATACATCATCTTTGTTGCGCTTGGCACCTTCAATCATGAATCATATTAATCTGCTTAAACTAACAAGGATTAATTGCCTTGGTAAGGCAACCTGGCATTGAAATGATATATTGCCCAGACAGCTTGGAATTTGGCCACTCGTAAATCTCATTTGTTTGTTGGTTTATTTCTGTTTGTCTCTCTCTCTGACAGATGTGTGCCCAATCACTGCGAGCATGGTGGGAAGTGCTCACAAACATGGGACAGCTTCAGATGCACTTGTGATGAGACAGGATACAGTGGGGCCACCTGCCACAACTGTGAGTGCCAATTCATCTCACTTTAATCTTGTAATTGCATGAGAATCTCAAGTCTTGGGCTGTGCTTTGAAGCTCAGCAACCTGAATAATCCACATAATACATCACTCGAATCTGAAAAACCAAGATTCCAATTGTCATTTCTCCAAAAAAAAAAAAAAAAAAAAAAAATACCGTTCTACTTGTTAAAATATGTTCTCTGGTAAAATGAGTAAAAATGACTCAAAGAGAAGGACCATCATTTCCTCTGTTCCATAACCACGTAGTCGAGATTGGAAGGCCAAACTTGGATTCGCCTCTCTGTGTCTAACTCATGTCTGTTGGGTTGACTGTTTGGGAAATTGTGTTAGTGTGATGTCTCTGACTGGACCCTCATCTATCAATTAATCAGAGAGGGAGACAGAGTGTAACTGGAACATTTAGTTTCTGGATGATGGCTGCTTCATGCTTTAGCCCAACTGTTCGGCTACCTTTTTTTTAGATCAAAGAAATGAGTCCGAAATGGAATATCTAAAAGCCAATAGATGTAAAATGAAAACATAAGAGGTAAAAATATTTTTAAATGGCAAAAATAAAAAGTAACATGCAAAAATGACTAGTATAACACAAATGTGCCTTGGTTTATATAATAACTTTATTCCAAAAGGTTAAATAAAAAATAAATTTTCATACTTAAAAAATTTAATGGTCTTATAATATTAATTTTCCAATAATGCATTGCCATTTGCAAAACACTTTTGAAAACAAAGCACTTTTGAAAACAGATTTGGCATAAATCGTATAATTACGAGAAGAGAGTCAACTGTTGGGTAGTGTGTGCATATGTATGTGCGTCTGTGTGTGTGTATGTGTGTGTGTGTGTGTATGTGTAGGGACGGAAGCGCAAGAGAAAAAGAGAGATTCAAGCTTCTCTCAGTATGCCCAAACACTGAAACTCTGATATCTAAATCCTCCGATTATACAAACAGATTTCACTTTACTTTTAGGAAATAGTGACAAGCAAACTATCTCAGAGTAGAGCCCTGGGTATAGTAAAAATGTCATACAGCTCTCTAAGCCTTTCCATTGTGGTATTTGTAATAAAGTGCAAGAAGAAATGGTGTTTTGAATATATTGTAAAATGTTGACTTACAAAGTTGCACACATTTATTTGTTTAGGTCAATATTCGAAAACAACAGACAAAGGAAATCTTTACAAAACTAACAATAGAAAGATGTCAAGAAGGTCAAAATAGCTACTTATTAGATTCATTATCTGTGTTTACATATATGAAAGTATTTTAATGAATAAAGAATAAAAATGATTGATATTGAAATTAATTCAAAGAAAAGAGTTATAACTAAAATTTTTCCTCACCAATCACATCAGAATATTAACCTGCAGTATGTGACATTTATTAAATATAATATGATGCTAGAATTATGTTGATGAAACTGGATACCTTCACTAGCGTAATTTGTATCGTATGTTATAAATACCATAATTAATTACAAGGGATCTTGTTCCTGAAATATGGTAATGCTAACCAGTGGTCAAAAGCAAGAAATTGGTAGTGACTGCAAGGATTTTCTATCTCAGTGATGGCTTTTATATTGAACTGAAAAGTAAGTTATTCTTTTTATATAGCTATACACAGCAAAAAGGCAAAACATAATTTAAAATGTATGCTGCTGGTTGAGTAGCTGAGGTTTATTTTGTTTTTTAAGGGTAATGACTCCAAGGATTAGAAATGTCCTAAGTGTGTTTAGGTTTGGCACTGGTGGCCAGCTTGAAAGGTAAAAGACGAAAATTGTCTTTTGTTCTGCTGCTCCTTCCTGCTTGTTCCTTGCTTCATTTTGTTGGATCTTAGAAGCAGAATCATTCTTTTTAATAATAAAAGCCTCACCTTTTGTTGTCTTCTCCAAATGAAGCCAAAATGTTGGATATCCAACCTGTGCATAAATAGAGGTGAAAAGACCATACTGCATAATTCAAGAGAGGGTTGGCTGGTGACTATTTTCTTCTGAAAAATGTACATTGTAGCTTATTGAAGGCCACTTGCCTCCTAATAACCTGAAAGACTTGATACAGTCTTACTTACTGACATGGATTGGTCAAAAATGTCACATGGCACAAATGTAAGAAGATAAAATGTATGTCATTGAGTTTGACACAGAACGAACAATTCTACTTTTTTACTAAATCAGTGACTACATTCATAGCAAGAAGATGGAAGTGCAAAGACCCCAGTCTCTGATGTGTCTGACGCTAGCTATAAAATCATCAGGCCGTGTGCCTTTGTGGTCAATCGTTTAACTTCTCTTGCACTGTCTTCGACTGAAGTCTCCTGGGGTTCTAAAAGCCAGTGAGCTGAGATTTGCAGTTACTTATTCTGTATTCTGTGGGTTTGAACTTTGTCAGTAACGTAAAATATTTTGCTTCATTATTTCCTGCAGAAGACCAAACATTCATCTTGAAAAGAAATCATGCTAATTATTTTAAATAGTATTTTTTAATTAAAAAAAGCAGCTAACTAAAATCTAAAGTTTAACATAACAGAACATTTGTTAGAGTTTCAAACATTACAGGCCACAGTATTTTAGCACACTTTCTACACCAGCCCGGGCTTGGTCGGGATGAGACAGCAGTGCTATGAGTGACCTGTGATCATCCAGGCTAGAAGTTCCAGTTCAAGATGGAACAGAGAAGCCTTTTTGCTTGATCACAGTGCCTTGTGTTGACTTTGATTCTACCATTTTCTTACTTGTACCCTAGGCCATTTAAATTATTTGAGCTTCAGTTTTCTCCTGTAGGAATAGATAATTAACAGTGCTCACCTCATCAAGACATTGTGAGATTAAATGAAATGATGCACGTAAGATGCTGAGAATAACTTTGGCATATGTGGTACTCAATAAATTTTTGTCATTTCATCACTTTCAGAGCAATTGTCCTTTTCCTTTGAGCTTCTATACCAATAATTGCCCAAATCACAAACTGTGTCCCTTAATTTCATATCACCATACATTGTTTGCTATCACTTTTGTGGCAGATTTGGACTGCAGTGAATGACTGGTTTCCATAGTATTTTTCTCTATAAGAATTGAAGAGCATTAAGATAAATCTATATGCCTCCTAAACCTATGCCTCTTGTTTTCATTTGTTGGTTTGTGTGTACATGGGGACTTTCTTTTTACATAAATTATCTGTAGGGCTTGGAGGACTGTCATTCGTGAACCACTCCCCTGAGGAGCCAGGATGTCTCCCACAGACAAAGCCAGAGATCACAGAAGACAGTCAGATCACAGGAAAGGGAAAGCTATTTTTTGTTGTTTAAAAACAAAAGAGGCTAGTTTGTGACAAAATGCAAATACATTAAATTGTTGACCTTTTATACTTGAAAAAATTTTCTTATACAGGCATTCCACTCTCCACAAATCCTTTAAGAACTGACTTGTAGCATATCTGAATACCAAATCATGACAAAGGGACTGAAGTGATCATGTTGGTTAGTTTGTGTTTATTATATTGACTTATCCCTGCTTCACTCTCCCAGAAGCACTGTAAGAATGTATCTTTTGTTTGGAGATGGAGTCTTGCTCTGTTGCCCAGGCTGGAGTGCAGTGGTGTGATCTTGGCCCATTGCAACCTCTGCCTCCTAAGTTCAAGTGATTCTCCTTCCTCAGCCTCCCAAGCAGCTGGGACTATAGGCACACACCACCATGGCTGGCTAATTGTTTTGTATTTTTAGTGGAGATGGAGTTTCGCCATGTTGCCCAGGCTGGTTTTGAACTCTTGAGCTCAGGCAATCCGCCTGCCTTGGCTTCCCCAAGTGCTAGGATTACAGGCATGAGCCACCGTGCCTGGCCAAGAATGTGTCTTTCCTGTGAGCAAAACTCCGTGTTTCTAGCTGGAGTCTTTCCTCTTAGCACTGCTACACAGATATGCTCTAGCTGGTCTCCAAGCTCTGCAATACTTCAAATGCTCTTTAGTGTCTAATTATCATCCTGTCTTTTACACATACATTCCTTACACTTTCACAATGATTTTACATCATTTAGTTCACATAAATTAAATTCAAAAAACTATCCCTTATCTCAAGGCTTAATGGACACTTTTTTCTTACCATGCTGTCAGGTCCTCTCTTAGACTTCAGTCATTCTTTTTTTTTTTTTTTTTTTTTTAGTGAGGTGGAGTCTCGCTCTGTCGCCCAGGCTGGAGTACAGTGGTGCGATCTCGGTTCACTGCAACCTCCGCCTCCCAGGTTCAAGCAATTCTTCTGCCTCAGCCTCCCAAGTAGCTGGGACTACAGGCACATGCCACCATGCCTGGCTAATTTTTTATTTTTTTAATGTAGATGGGGTTTCACTGTGTTAGCCAGGATGGTCTGGATCTCCTGACCTCATGATCTGCCCACTTTGGCCTCCCAAAGTGCTGGGATTATAGGTGTAAGCCACCATGCCTGGCCAATCATTCTTATATATACTATTAGTTCCCTGTGTGGAACTGCTCTAAAAATTCATTAGAATATCCTCAATAATATGAAAACTTTTGGCTAATTTAATGAATGCAAGAGGTCAAAGGATAGTATTTTAGTGTTTGACAAAAATAAGCAATGTTTAATGCACATCTGTCAGATGTGCATTCTGACAGAAAATATTTTTGTAGATCTTTTTATTAAAGGAGAGATTTTCACATTGCCCAAATATATAGACTTCACGTTTCCAGGGGAAATGGGAGGAGATAAACTAGGTGACTTATATAATTCTTTTTTAACTTTAAAACCACGAGATTTAAAAATTCTGAAATGCTAGTAAGGAACAGGTCCTGACATTGCCAAATAAAGCAAAAGTAAAATTTTTTCTAGCCAATGTTAGAGAAAAAATTAAATGTACAAGGTGACAATTGTACATGCCATATGCTGGAGCATTTCGTCTGGGTTCATAAATGTGTAAACTGTAAATTGTACTGCACGTTATTATAGCGCATCTGAGAGGCACAGTGGATTTCAACAGCCCATACCATGTCGTTGATAATCCACCTATAATTTCACCTATAATTGATGTAATTCAAAGAATAATTTTCAAAACAAATTTAGTCCTACTTGTTGTAGTCACACTAACACAGGGCATAAAGACCTAGATGTATTGGCACAAAGAAACTTAGTATCTCTGTCCATTTGGAGTTTCTACAACTTAGGCATCAGTGCTAACTTGGAGTTTGAGCATTGCTACAAAAACAAGCAGTCATTGGGTAAGAATTGTGTTGGATGTAGTATTAGTCCATTCGCACACTGCTATAAAGTAATACCCGAGATTGGATGAATTAGAAAGAAAAGAGGTTTGACTCACAGTTCCACGCAGCTCGGGAGGCCTCAGGAAACTTATAATTGTGGTGGAAGGCGAAGGGGAAGCAAAGACCTTCTTGACATGGTGGCAAGAGAGAGAATTGCAAGCGAAGGGGGAAGAACCCCTTCAAAAAACCATCATCTCATGAGAACTCACCCACTATCATGAGAACAGCATGGAGGAAACTTCGCCCATGATCCAGTCACCTCCCTCCCTTGACATGTGGGGATTACAGGTCCCTCCCTCAACACATGGGGATTAAAATTCAAGGTGAGATTTGGGTGGGGACACAGAGCCAAACCATATCAGGTACCTACAATAAAACAGATATTTAGCCTTAGGGAATTGGAATCCATCCTTTGGGGCAAGTTCATCTGGCTTGCCAGGTCCTACGTGATATGGCCATGTCTTTAACCTGATTTTCTCCCCTACTTCTCCTCCCATTCTCCCCTTCAGTGCACTGGCCTCCTTTCAGTCTTTGATGCATGCCCTGCACTCTTACACTCTTCCCCGTCCTATACCACTATCCCCTACACAGGACATTTGCACATCTCCCTCTCTGCTTTGTCTAGTACATTTCTACTCCTTCCTCAGATTTCAGCTCAGCAGTCATCTCAGAAAAGCTTTCCATGAGCCTGTAGTTAGGTCAAATCCTCTTATTCTTTTTTTTTTTTTTTTTTTGGAGTCTTGCTGTGTTGTCCAGGCTGGAGTGCAGTGGTGCAATCTCAGCTCACTGCAAGCTCTGCCTCCAAGGGTCACGCCATTCTCCCACCTCAGCCTCCTGAGTAGCTGGGACTACAGGCATCCTCCACCACGCCCGGCTAATTTTTTTTTTTGTATTTTTAGTAGAGACGGGCTTCATTGTGTTTGCCAGGATGGTCTCAATCTTCTGACCTCGTGATCCACCTGCCTCAGCCTCCCAAAGTGCTGGGATTACAGGCGTGAGTCACTGCACTGGGCCCAAATCCTCTTACTCTAGAACACACATATCTCTTTTAGCACCAGCAATGGTTATGATTTTGCATTTATTATTCATAATTATTTAATACTATCTTTCTCCTCCACTGGACTCTACATCCCTGGCAGGAGGTGGTGCCACATTTCATCCACCATTTTAAACCTGAGGCTCGCCCAGCACAGACTATGCATGCAGTAAACATGCACTGCCTCCAAGCATTCTTGAATGTCAAAGAGTATCCAGAGCAACAAGTGTTTTCTTTAAATTTTATTCAATGCCCTTTATACAAATTTATGAAGATAGTGAAGCTATAAGGAGAGAGTAAACTTACAGGGAAAAAAGGAAAACAGAATCAAGTCCAATAACAAAATATGGATAAATAGAAGGCAGAGAGGGTAGTAACAATAATACCAAAAACTACCATATGACATTAAACATTATTCTAAGAAATCATATGGAGGAATTTAGGATATTAGCAAAAAAACTATGTATTTCAAATTATCTTTAAGGAAAATATCGTGCCATGTTAAGACACCCCCATTCATTACTGTAATTTGTGAGAACTATGACATTATAGTAACAGTAGCAAAGTAAGTTGCAACAAAAATGATATCTTAGATCTGCAGTCTCCAAACTTTTTGGCACCAGGGGCCAGGTTCATAGGAGACAGTTTTTCTACAGACCAGGGTAGGGGAGGAGGGTGAGGGGATGGTTCAGGATGCAACTGTTCCACCTCAGATCACCAGGCATTAGTTGGATTCTCATAAGGAGTGCACAACCGTAATTCCTCACATGCACAGTTCACAATAGGGTTCAGGATCCTATGAGAATCTAATGCTGGTGCTGATCTGACTGGAGACGGAGCTCAGGCGGTAATGCCCGCCTCCTGCTCTGAGGCCCGGTTCCTAACAGGTTGGGGACCCCTTATATCATAGAGTGTGATCAATTACTATACTGGCTAACTGTAGGAGTTATTCTGAAATAGATACTGATATGCTTAAATAATTACTAGTACATGACAAGAAGTTTATTTTAAACTATGAAATTTGAATAACATGAACATAACAATCTTTTGATTTATTGTGTAATATTATATGTGTATCCTTGCTACAGGGAAGTTATGGAGAGGGGAAAACACTGAGGATTTGAAATTAGATGTCCTGATGTCAAACCCTCAGATCCTTAGGCTATGTGGCCAAACTTGCTTCTCCATCAGTTGGACATGTCTAAGTTCCAGAAAAATGACTGTCTCCATGCTTTATAAATCCTCTTGTTTCCTCCAACACGTTTGCTGCGTTAGTGTGGATTTCACTCATACAGAAGGTGAAATCAGCTTTTCCAGTCCACGCCACAGGTTATTGACAGCAATAAAATAGGAATTATTCAGATTTCATCACTTTCCTCCCCATCTCTCCGCCCCCGCTCCTCTGTGCTGTCTTGGTTTTCTGTTTTTAGGCAAGTCATTTAGTGTCTCTAAACTTAAGTGTCCTCTTGAAAATTCAATGAGATATTGTTTATTAAAGTGCTTTTTCAATGTACCCTAGAACTTAAAGTATAATAAAAAGAAGTGCTTTTTAAATTCAGAAAATATCCTACTTTTAAAGAACTTATGCCACTAAGTTTCAAAAAACATCTAGTCAAATTTTACTTTGAGTATAAGTCGCATCTACTGACCAGTATAGTCTTCATTCGGAACACAGGCCATATTTTCATATCAGTGATTCTCAATATTTCAGTAAATGCTCATTGAAAACATAAAGGTTTTTATCAGCCAGTATAATAGCCACACTAGCTGATTTATATGCATGGGGTACATCTACTCTTTCCAATCTAGATATGGCATTATGTAGTCAGGTTGTGCATCTGTGTTATCAAGCGAGCAACTACCAAATTCCTTCAATTTTACTTTCCATCCCATTCCCACACCACAATCTATGTTAGATGCTCAGTGTGCCCCTGTTAGTAAGGAGTAACTATGGGACTCAACTGCAGGACCGCAGGACACGAAGGACCCATATACTGCTACCATCACTTATTCATTCATCAATTATGTTGAGAACTGACTCCATTCCATATATGGAATAGATGCTGGAGTGTGAAGGAAAGGACAGAAGAGGGCAAGAATACTAGGATGTAGCCCCCTCCAACAATGTGTATAGTTTCATTAAAAATAAACGTTCTTATCACCTTATTTCCACATCTCTGGTTCACCGGGATTGTAATCTAGGAATAAATTCTACGGCATTCTTATCTCTTAGAATCTAGCTTGGCATTTTTCATGTTTACAAAATATGGATACATGTAGACACATAGGGGAAAAATAAATTTATTTAATACTTTGTCACAAATTATTTGTTTTAAGCAATTATTTTAAGTTTTCAGATTATATTTTCAAAGGGTTTGTTTGCTCTATTTCTGGGTTTGTTTTTCTTACCAGATGGACAGGGAGAAATCAGGGTGAGGCGATGCAACTTCAGCATGGTGCTTGGTAGAGAATGTGGTTTTCAATAGAATATACACAAGTCAAATATTAATAAGCCCTTGCTCAGCTGTGTGTATTCTCTAGAAGAAAAAATCACGTTCTCAACAGAGCTAAAGCATTGGGAGCTAAGGGAAACAATGGCAAGTGATGTCACTTCCTGAAATCACACTTTTTGACAAAGAAACAATCATCCCAGCAGCTCCTTTACTCTCATATTCATCTGGCACCTACAGATAAAATCAGATGGAAAGAGCTGTGAAAGTACTACCTGGGTAGAAATGTTGGAAGGGGATTTAAAGGTCATTCTATCTTTTGGCTACAACCAAATAAATTACACTGGATTAAAATAGTGCAGGTTATTTGGAGGAACACAGTCCAAGGATCTTTACATTTCTAAGGCAGACCAAATTTCAAATTAATCCCTTCTTTCATGTCTTGCTTTGGAATGATGACCAAGATTAAATACAGAAAGAAAGGATTTAATTTCAGTTTTGCAAAGACTCTTTCAATAGTTTCAAAAATATGTCTTTCTCTTTGAGTCTTGGCAAAAAAAAAAAAAAGAAGAAGAAGTTGATCTGCAAATGCATATTGAAAAGCAATGTGCTGTAGAGACATGCTGTGATCCTATGAACTTCTCCGAAGCTATAAAATGCCAGTGCTAGGTCTTGAGGGAGCTGGCATTATTCATTAAACTCCCTGTAGTCTGAATCCCAGTGTATGTTTTATCCAAGGTTCAGAGTGAAGAGAAAAAGGAATAGAAAATACCAATTTTAACACATTTGTCAGGTTGAATTATGGAAAAAAAGGATATAGGGAAAGAGTCTAGTTTAATTTGAAGATAAGGAAGGGAATTTCAGAAAGGTTAATATCTGCTCAAAAAACAGGAAAGAGAATTAGAGTAAAAAATAATATGTGTCTCTCCTTTGATACTTTTTAACTTCTCCGAAACCAAACTATGTTTGGTTTCCATACTGACATTAGTCATTAAGTTTCTATGGCAAGTCTTTAGCTTTTCAGATTTGGTGTATAGGCTTATCTTTAAATCACAGACAGTTTCAACTCATTCAACAATATTATGCACTCTTTTGTATGCGGCACACTATGTGAATACAAAAGCATAGATGACAGCCATTTTCCTTAGGAAGTATACAAAGTAGTTATAAAGAAAACAGGATAAGTAATGAAAGCATTAATACATTATAAGAAGGTTACAGGGCCAGGCGTGGTGGCTCATGCCTGTAATCCCAGCACTTTGGGAGGCCGAGGCGGGCGGATCACGAGGTCAGGAGATCGAGACCATCCTGGCGAACACGGTGAAACCCTGTGTCTACTGAAAATACAAAAAAAAAAAAAAAAAAAAAAAAAAAAATTAGCCAGGCATGGTGGCGGCGCCTGTAGTCCCAGCTACTCGGGAGGCTGAGGAAGGAGAACAGCATGAACCCATGAGGCGGAGCTTGCAGTGAGCCAAGATCACCTCACTACACTCTAGCCTGGGCGATAGAGCGAGACTCCGTCTCAAAAAAATAAAAAAGAAGGTAACAGATATTTATGTGTCCAACTAATATCAAGGAAGTATGTATGATCTGAGAGAGAGAGAACAATGTGAACCAAGATATTTGGGAAGACGTTCAAGCAGGAACTGAACTCTGAGCTAAGTTCCTTTCAGAGTTCTGTAAAGAAACAGAAGTAATTGTTAAATATTCAAAAAAATTTGAATTGATGGTTTAACCTTGGTAAACCTTGATAGCTTGAATCACAACCTTGGTAAACCTTGGTAGCTTGAACCAGACCGTGGGGGAAGAATTTATCCTAGGGAAATTGACAAACCCTGTATATCAAGATACTTTTAATAGAGCTGGTTTACTAGCACACCACTGCCCTATTCCCTTATTAATAAGAATAATAGTATATGCCTGCCAATATTCTTGTAAAGAGTTCAGTTGATATGTAAAATGTCTAACACGTTGTCTACTGTGTAGTCAGTTCTCAATAGATGATAGCCACGGTTATAAATGTAACACTGTGAAGAGACTGGTCTTGTTAAAGGAGCAGCAAGGTGCAGACTTGAGTCATGGGTGAAGCTAGCCAGAAGACAGTGATTTTTCAGCACCTCTGTATCAAAGCATAACTTCAGATGTTTTTCTTCATAAGTCACTTTTTTTACATCATGAAACAACTTATATCCGTTAGAACAGGAGTCCCCAGTCCCCACAGTACCCGTTTGTGGCCTGTTAGGAATTGGATCACATAGCAGAAGGTGAGCAGTGGTGGAGTGAAGCTTCACTTGTGTTTACAGCCACTCCCCATTGCTCACATTACCACCTGAGCTCCACCTCCTGTCAGATCAGGGACAGCATCAGAATCTCAGAGGAGCACGAATGCTGTTGTGAACTGCACATGCGAGGGATCTAGGTTGCACATTCCTTAAGAGAATCTAATGCCTGATGATCTGTCACTGTTTCCCATCACCCCCAGATAAGACCATCTAGTTGCAGGAAAACAAGTTTAGGGCTCCCACTGATTTTATACTGTGGTGAGTTGTATGATTATTTCATTATTCATCACAATGTCATAATAGAAATAAATTGCAAAATAAATGTATGAATCTCGACTCATCCTGAAACCATCCCCTACCTCCTGATCCATGGAAAAACTGTCTTCCATGAAACCAGTCCCTGGTGCCAAAAAGGTTAGAGAATACTGCTTTAGAAGAAAGAAATGTCATGGAATGATATTTAAGTTTTCCCATAACAGGTTATGGGCTCTCAATTATTTCTGAGGTAAGGAGAACTGGTAAGCCTGCTGAACAATGCCTACGGTGCACTTTTGAAAACCATTTGGATGATTTGATATCACTTCTTTAACTGTTAACATTTCTTTACTGAAAGTGATACAAATGCTTTTATTTTATTAAAGTACACCTCAATTATTTAGCTTATAGTATGAGCTGAGGTAACAAAGTTCATTTTATATTCCTTTGTGATTATTAACCTAAATCTGGTATAATGAGATGCTTCCTCCCCTCAGGAGCAGTCCAGCTGTAACTCAGCTGCATCAAATTTATGTCTTCTGAAATTAAGACACCTGGACTTCTTTGCTAAATTCTATTATAAAACTACTCAGTGAGGAATCTCTTGATTTTGCGCCATTCGCAGAAGAAATTCTGAAGGTTGAATTATTGGTTCCTGTATTTTTTATTGTTTATTGTTTATTTTTTTTACAAAATCATGATAAACAGAATACTCGCAACATTTTATGTTGCTGCTGCTGCATTTTGCTTTTCTTCCTCCTTTCCTCTCCCTTCTGGCAAAATAATGCTATGAAAATATAAAGATTGTTGTAATCTGGGGTGAAATTATCCATCCACCTAAATAATCTCCTCTTTGATGAATTATTTTTGATGAATATGTGTAACACCATTATATTATATTTGTCTAACATCAAACATTATATTTCATGAATATGTCTAACACCATTAATAATCAATAGTTTCTTATAAAAAATACAGCAGTTTCCAAGCAAATTTTGATGCTTGACTTTTGGGATATTCTCCCATCTGACTTCCTTCAAATGTTTGTGAAATCATTGATGTGGAAATCTTTAGACTTAGCCAAAAAAAGTGAAATAATGTAAATGGATATGGATTTGAATAAAGAGTATGGTTTTAAGTAAAATCAGAAAAACTCTCAAGGGCTCATAGTCCCTTAGTCTCATCATCCAATTTCATCCCAAAGCTGCCATAGTAGCTCCTGTCTGAAAAATATGCCTACTCTACTCTTGAAAGACCATTCTTGGCATCACAGATGCCAGCACCAAATGCCAGACAATGTTGGCAAGTACAAAATTGCTGTCATTACTCATTAGCAGGCATCAAAATGTCCTAATACTCTCTGCCACTCTCTGGGCCTGTTGAGATATTAATTAAACATGTCTTCCTTGCCAAGTCATGTGATCAACTTTCACTAGGCTAGGTAGGGCCAAGTGAGGCCATCCAGCAACACTGGATAAAGAAGTACCTCTAAGAATTTGGCTGTGAAGAGGAAAATGCTTCCCATTTGTACTACTGCAAAGGGATTCAGAGCTCTGGAAAAGCCTATGTGTGTTTTCTACCATATGGCTATCTGTTGCTGAGTTATCCCATTTAGAGAATATTCAAGCATTTGATTGAAACATATCCCTACTCAGAAAATAAGTTCCTTTAGAGTTTGAATGACATAGGTAGAGATTTCCTGAGATAATAAAACCTGCACTGGGGCAGGTCAGACTGATTGTCCTACAGGTTCCTAAATTACCTGAAGCTAGGTGAACAGCACAAGCTTTGTTAATTTATTGTCCAAAAGCACTATATTTCTCTTGTATAGTTCTTTAAATTAAGCTGACTTAATTAAGCTATGTGTAAGAGCAAAATAACATTTTCTGAACTTCCACAAGGGAGAGATTCTCAATAATAAGGATTCCTGCCTTCCCACAGCATCACAGTTCTAGGAGAGAAGTATTGGGATTGCATGTGTATTAGATGCCCTTGAATAAGGCAAGTAGGAAACTCCAGACAGCAGTAACTTGATGCTTGGTTGTTAGTATAGGTGTTTACTCCTGTGTGTTATAGCACTTGATGGGAAAGCCCAAGTTATCATTTTAAAAATCTCTCTTTTCAGCTGACCACGTGGTTGATTAGCCACAAGGCCAGTTATCCCAAAGGGTGCTGAAGAGACATGGGCTGGGAGGGGAAGCCCAATCAGTGACGGACAATGAAAGTGCAGTCATTGCAAAACAAGTCCCTCTCTTCTCATTGTTGCTAGATCCACTGCTTATGACATATTTTCTGCTCTTACCAGATAAAACGTAGCATCAAGTCTGTCTTACAACTTTTGCTTTCCTGTGGTGTGATTGCTACAGTTCCACTGAACAGAGGTCATTTTTGCTAAGCTTCATTTCTACAGTCTATACTAGGTTTTTGAGCTAAAAACCTATTTTTACTTCTATTTTAGAAGTAAAGATAATAATACAGAATGATGCATAGGGCAAAAATAGTATGGAAGAGAAATTTATTGAGAAGCATTTGAATTGCTATTAGTAATCAAGAAAAATGTTTATTAATAAGTAACATTTCTCCTCTTCCTTTATACATATAGATGAGATATTGAAAGACCTTGAACATAGCAGAAGCATGTTAGTCTAAAACCCAAGTAATCTCTTTGCTATTTAAAAATTCTAAAGGATTTGAATTAGGATTTCAGTTCACATTCAAAGTGATATTTTTTTTCCCCCGTTTGTCATCACCCTATGCTTCTCATTCACCACCTATCTTAAGATGAGATAAATGAATATCAGGTAGTAAATTCTACCACATGTGGTTACTTATCCAAGGAATGGGCTCACATTGACACTTGATTAACATCAGTTTCACATGTGGTAATAAAAAAAAAATTTAATCTGCACAAACTGTAATTGTCATGCTGGGATCATTTAGATTCCAGCAGTCTCTCTATTGAGTAGTTTAAGAAAACTGTGTTTTCATTGTACTTTTTAAATGAGGAAGCCCAGTGGAAAAAATCATACGTGAATCTTGAGAAACATTTTGCTTTCTAAAAGTGCAATAAATGAATAGAAATTTGATGGTTGGGAAGATGAGCTTGTTATCCACAGACTTAAAAAATTAAGAATAAATATACAAGTTTTTAGAAGGGGTAATTTATTAGATATTTTAACATACTTAGTGATATAATGGTGTATTAAAGTTAGCAACTATGCCTACAAAATGAGTACTCTGAAATGCTACCTTCTTGCAGAGGTCTGCAACCACCCCAGTTTCCCAAATTTTACCCTAGTTCTCTCCCCCAAGCATGTGGCTACCTACTGCCTTTAACCAAATAAGGAAGACTTAAGCAGGAGGGAGAAAGAATATGGAGGAGAAGTTAGGAGATTGGGTGGGGAGAAAAGGAGGAGAGAGCTGCACTCTTCCTCTGTATATAAGATCATATTACTTGCAAACAGAGACAGGTTACCTCTGGATGGCAAGGCTGAGAACACTAGTGTTTCTAGCTCTGTGCTTTCTATAGTGTGATTTGTGGACAAATAGAGTGCTTTATATGCATTGCAAATGACCCTAAATATAATATAAATGCAGTCTAGAAGAAATAGAAATTTATCTATTTTTAAAGTAATCTTCAGGTCAAAAAGAATTTTTAAAGTCAAAAGAATAGTATTTTTTTTCCATGTAAAACCAGAGCAAGATTTTTTTTAAAAACTGGTAGTAAGCAGAAGTGATTCATTAATGCCTCTTTGGAAACAGTTTATGGATAAAATTAGCAGTATGATCTATCACTGGCATTTACTCTTTTATCCTTTATACAGAAAGGCTTTACATTTATAACAATAAGAGAGATTATAAATCAGTTATTAAAACTTTATCAAAGACAAAGGCATAGACATTTTTACATTAAAATTATGAATGCAAAAGCAGACCACTCTGGTCACTTACAAACCATGAACAATATAAACACATTGACAGTTCTTATACTAGATAGATCCCAAATAAAAATGAAACCAAATAATAATCATTCCTGGAGGTATATATCATATAAGTCTCTTTATGGCATCAGCAACCCTATTGTATTGACATAAGTTCTCTATCCGCTGTTCTTCTTAATGCCACTGACCAGGTGCTTTTCATCTTTGAATACAAATGCCTATCTCACTGCTTAGTACTTAGTAAGTATTAAATAAAATTTGCAGCAACTAAACTGTAACTGTGTCTGAATGCACACACACACACACACACACACACACACACACACACATACCCCCAAATATATACACATACCTCTCAAATGACTATAAAGATAGGTTCATCAGATTCGGAACATACAAAGCCCTTGACTACATGAGAGAAGCTTTCTCTGTGGGATACAGCATCTTAAATTCTTTTCAATTCTCAATAAGAGAGAAGAATTTTGTTTTCATTTGATAATGTTCCTGATATATGGTACATGATATTCTTTATGCCGAGTTTTGTTCTATGGAAAAATATCATGACACTTCCAAACTCATTTTATGAGTCCAGAATTACCCTGATACTGAAACCAGACTAGGAGACTACAATTAAAGAAAATTACAAGTCAGTATCCCTGATGAACATACATGCAAAAATCTTCAACAAAATAGTAGCAAACCAAGTTCAGCAGCACATTCCAAGAATTATACACCATGATCAACTGGGATTTACCCCTATGATGCAAGGATGGTTTGACATATCTAAATCAGCAAATGTGATTACACCGTATAAACAGAGTGAAGGATAAGAATCACATGATCATTTCAACAGACACAGAATAAGCATTTGACAAAATTCAACATCTTTTATAATAAAAACTCCCAGTAAACTAGATATAGAAGGAACATACCTCAGTACAGCAAAGGCCATATGTGAGGAGCCCACAGCTTTCATCATCCTCAATGGTGAATAACTGAAAGCTTTCCCTCAAAGATCAGGAAAAAGACAATGATGCCCACTCCTGCTACTTCTATTCAACAATGCACTGAAAGTCCTAAGCAATGAGGTAAGAAGACGAAAAAAAGACATCGAAATCCAAAAGGAAGAAGTTAGATTTTTCTCTGTTTGCAGATGACATACTCTTATAGAGAGATGGTCCCTGACTTCAGATGGTTTGACTTACAACTTTTTCAATTTTATAGTGGTGTGAAACTAGTGCAATTTGGTGTACTTTAAATTTTAACTTAGATCTTTTCCTAGATTAGCAATATGTGGTTCATGAGATATTTCACACTATATTAAAAAATAGACTTTCTATTAGATGATTTTGCCCAACTATAGGGTCATGTAAGTGTTCTGAGCACATTTAAGGTTGGCTAGACTAAGCTATGATGTTTGCCGTGTTAGATGTATTAGATACATTTTTTATTTTTGGTATTTTCAACTTATCAGTTTATCAGTATGTGACCCCATGGTAAATCCAGGAGCATCTACACATAGAAAACCCTACAGACTCCACCAAAAAACTATTCGAATAACAAGCAAATTCCGTAAAGTTGCAGTATACAAAATCATACAAAAATCAGTTTTGTTTCTATACACTATCAATGAACTATCTGAAAGAAAAATTAAGAAAATCATCCCACTTATAATAGTATCAAAAAGCATAAATTACTCAGGCATATATTTAACCAAAGAGGTGCGTGAAAGATCCATACCTTGAAACCATGAACATGGATGAAAAAAATTGAAGACAACACAAATAGATGGAAAGATAACCGATGTTCTCAGATTGGAAGAGTTTAACAGTTCATCCCACTAAAATATCCATATCAAGGCAAGCTATACACTCAATGAAATCTCTATCAAAATTCCAAACGGATGTTTTTCAGAAATAGAAAAAAAATCCTAAAATTCATCTGGAATCACAAAAGACCCCAAATGGACAAAGCAATAGGAAAAGAAAGCTGCAGGAATCACATGCTAAGTGTGAGGGAAATGCACATCAAAGCAATTTGTGACAATGTGGCTAAACCTGGACAGCAGAATGCTAAGTGAAATAAGCCAGAGAGAGAAAAACAAATACTGTATCTATCACTTATATAGAGAACCTAAAAAAAAAGAAATGTCACTCACAGAAACAGGGAGTAAAATAATAGTAATTGCAGAAGCTGAGGGTAGGGACAGTGGAGAAATGTTGATCAAAAGATACAAACTTTCAATGACAAGATGAGTAAGTTCTGGGGAGCTAATATACAACATGGTGACTACAGTTAATTATACTGTATTGTACACTTGAAATTTGCTAAAAGAGTAGGTCTGAAGTGTTCTCACCCAAAAAAGAATATCTGAGTTGATGGATGTATTCATTAACCTGATTGTGGTAATGATTTCACAATGTACACATATATCAAATCATGTTGTACATTTTAAATATATGCAATTTTATTTGTCATGTGTGCCTCCATGAGACTGTAATTTTAAAAAGAAATTAGCAGGAAAAGTAGGCTTCAATATCAACACAATATCAATACAATTTGTGGACATTTTGAGGCAAGGACTCTATTATACACCATCAGAAGGGTGTAGAAAAGCAATAGTTGAGTGAGAGGTACCCTCTGTGCTTTTCCTAACAGATGACTCCAAGGCATAGGATGCCAAAAGTGTTCGATTTCTAGGGCTGCCATTAATAAATAACCACATTTTTGCCGGTCAAAATAACAGAAATTTATTCTCTCACAGATTTGCAGTTTAGAAGTCCATAATCAAGGTGCTGACAAGTCCACGCTCCCCTTGAAATTTCTAGGAAAGACTTTTCTTTGCCTTTTACTGGCTTCTATTGATTGCCAGTAATTTTGGGCGTACCTTGACTTACGCATGCATCACTCCAGTCTCTGCCTCCTCCTTCACAGGGCCATGTTCCCTGTGTGATTCTACGTCTCTGTGTCAGAATCTTTCTCTCCTTTGCCTTATAAAGACACCAGCCATCAGATTGAGTGCCCACACTGATCCAGTACAAATTCATCTTGACAAATTACATCTGCAAAGACTGTATTCCCAAATACGACCCCATCATGAGTTCTGGGTGGAAGTGAGCTTTTGCGGGACTCTGCACCCCACTTTGCCACGCCTGCTCATGTCTGGCACGGAGCTCCCTACATCCCCTATGCTTTCCCAGCTCCATGCCTTGTTATGCCATCCCCTAGCCTGCACCCCAGATTTCTCTTCTCCCCACTTTTACCACACTCAAAATTTACTTTCTGTAGGCTTCAGTCACATTCTCTTTTTATTTTGTGAAATCTTGTTTGCTCACTCAAACTTAAAGGGATTTCTCTTTTTTACAAAACAAATTTTTGACAGCAATTAGTTCTGTATAATGTCTCTGGTATGTATACACTCAGTTAATTTTTTTCCAAGTGTTTTACCCACAGTTTTTTCTCCCAGAAGATCAATTGTGTGGGCCTAAGTTAACTATTCTCTCTTTCTTTTTGCAAAACCTAATAGTCTTCGTTGATCAAATTTTTCATTTTGAACACACTATGTAGGTTGAAAGAACCCTGAGGAGAAGAGAGAGGGAGCATGTTAGATACTGAACTTTTCATTCTTCAAAATTGCACGTAAGGAACATATTTTATTTTTTAGATGAAAAAAACTGAGGTTCAAAGTGCATGGCAGAGCCACAGTTTCAAACCATTTCCTGTTGATTTTGTGAAATCTGTGCTTTTCCATACTCCCTCCCTTCTGCCATGGCATTTCCAACTCTCAGAGCACCAGAAATTCCAAACGGGCAGGAGAGTGGGAAGTGGTTCCGAGAAGCTGGTTTTCTGTTGGTAGCTCTAGTAGAGAAGCCCTGTCCTGTAGCTCCTGACATGAGTCCACAGTAAAGTGCATCAGCCTGAGAGCAGCTGCTGTGGCAGTAAGTTCAGGGCACCTCTGAGAAAAGAGGGGACGCTCACCGACCTAGAGACATGTTTGAAAACCTAGGGCTTCCAAGGGGTCTTGGCAATCATTTCTTCTAGCTACCTCATTTTATGGAGACAATATACAATCATTAAAAATGTTTCAGGCCAGGCACGGTGGCTCACTTCTGTCATCCCAGCACTTTGGGAGGCCGAGGCAGGTGGATTGCTTGAGCTCAGGAATTCAAGACCAGCCTGGCCAACATGGTGAAACCTTGTCTCAACTGAAAATACAAAAATTAGCTGGGCGTGGTGTTACATGCCTGTAATCCCAGCTACTCGGGAGGCTAAGGCAAGAGAATCACTTGAACCCAGGAGGCAGAGGTTGCAGTGAACCAAGATTGCACCACTGCACGATGGCCTGGGGGCCTGGGTGACAGAATGAGATTCTGTCTAAAAAAAAAAAATTGAGAGAGATCATATTTAAATTACATCAAATTTTGTTTTAGTTATATTTACATTAATATAAATGCATATAGAGATTGTATGTATTTTTTGTTTAAAAATATAATTTAAAAAACTATATATATGAATCAGAAAGACTCATTTTCCAGGCATTTTGGGTTAGGGAAAATCTGTCCTTTGCTTCCCTAACCATTTTGAATGTGATTAAATATGCACACAAGTGCACACACCCGTGCACACACTGATGCAAACTTTAGCAAGTGACAAGAGGGTGACTTTTCACAGGGTAACTTTTTTCATTTGATCCCTCATTCATAAAATACTAGTATGATACACACCCCCACATAGATGATCCCCTTTTCTATGAAGGATGAAGATGCAAATGCTGCAAAGCTCACTGCAGGCCCCTGTCTCAGAAACAGTATTCTCAGCACTCTCCTGACGTTATTAATGGCCCCGATGTGCAAACCCAGAACAAAATAGAATTAAAATCCAAAGTTAATTTCAAGCTCCATTAGAAATTAAAGGTGTTGGGAAAGAAGTCAATATTTGCCCAGTGCAAAATGACTAAATTCAAAGCAATTAATTCTATTATTTTGTAACTTCTAAAAACTATAAAAGCCCTTCAAACAATGAAATGTTGCCATGCTCACACACATATACAATGTGTGACTAAAAATAATGAGAATGATATCCAGCAGCAACGTGCAAAAATCTATTTTATTATTTTATAGCCACACTATGTAGTATACACACTAAAGTGTGTCTTAAAATAGAGGCAATTATTCTATAAAATTCGTGGCTATTTCCAGCAATTATCCGCACTTAGCTGTAAATCTGGGAGGATTTAAGGGACAGAAACAATGCAAAAGAGCAAGGAGATTTATTTAAATGGAACAAATGTATCTGTTTTCTTAATTTTACTTTCTCTTTTTCCAGCTTCTTTTTATGTAATGCTATCGATCACCAAACAAATGACCTTAAACGCTATAGTTCCCGATAGGATAAGTATTTTGCAACCTGTAGAGCTGTAGGTCATAATAGACATAAAACTGGCACGCAGTAAAAGCTTTTTCCTGTCAGAATCATTGCCACTTCTTCCCTGTAGCGCCTTTTGGAGAAAGTCTGAGTTAACAAATGGATCTTTTCCAGGTCCGGAAAGATCAGAGTCAAATGGATTTGGATCAGATCTTGTAATGGGAATGTGTCACTCAGTTCCCTCCGCTTGTCAAGAAGGAGTCTCTTAAGAACCGATTCAAACATCACTTATCATTACAGCAGAGTGGGGTGAACGGTTGTAAAAGATAATGATAGACCAAACCAGTTCTTAGCTAAGGAGATGTCATGAGCCTTCTGATGAAACCTTTCTCTCTTTGTGATAGAAATCGTCAAAATGATTAAAGACTACTAGCAACAGAGGAAGGCATGGCCAGGCACTAGGACCATTCTAAGACCCATCAATATGAGGAAATGGAGCCATCGTTGGCCAAAGCCTCAGGCCCTTCAAGTTTCCAAATTTTTTTGTTTCTTTTGTTTTGTTTTTTGTTTGAGACGGAGTTTTGCTCTTGTTGCTCAGGTTGCAGTGCAATGGCACGATCTCGGCTCACTGCCACCTCCGCCTCCCAGGTTCAAGCAATTCTCCTGCTTCAGCCTCCTGAGTAGCTAGGATTACAGGCATGGACCACTATGCCCGGCTAATTTTATATTTTTGGTAGAGACGAGGTTTCTCCATGTTGGTCAGGCTGGTGTTGAACTCTCGACCTCAGGTGATCCACCTGCCTCAGCCTCCCAAAGTGCTGGCATTATAGGTGTGAGCCACCAAGCCCGGCCCAAGTTTCTAAATTTTGACACGTCCTTCCAGCGACTACTAAGCAACCCCTGGGCCTTTGAAAAGTTGTATCTTTTTAAATTGATTTCTTTTAAAATTGTACTAAATGTAGTTAGTTGCCTTGAAGGTGTGACTTGTTTAACCTGATCATACAAAGCTGGGCTTTAGGGGATGAGCCACGTGGACCACCAACATCTATCCACTGTTTGTTTTTCCACACTAGCTGTAACAAAAACACACTTATTAGACCAAATTGATTTTCTGCTCTCTTTATGTCTCCAAATTGCTCAGCTGTTTCTTCCTTCCTGTGATATTTTAAAAGGTCTGGAGTTCTAGCCCCAACTCCGTCACTTACTGTGGGTGTGAGCTGAGGCTGGTGACTTGCCCTCCCTGATCCTCACTCCCCTCTCCTGTCAAATGAAAATGATTGTACTTGCCTTGAAAGTTGTTTTCTTAAAAGAAAAAAACAATTTAAAATGTATGTGAAGTGGACACTCACGATCAGACCTGTTGTAGGTTCTCCAAAGTAGCAGCCGTGGACATTACCATGGATCTCCATTTTCCTGGGTTTCCCAGGACCGCACACTCTCTCCCCTCTGCATCCTTCAGACCTACTCTCCAGACAGCTTCTGGTACCTAGTAATAGTGCTTGTAGGTGACCGTAAGTCAAGTGAGAAAATATAACACACAGGAAAGTAGATAAGAATGCAAGGGTATGAACATAAGGTAAAAATGTGGAGTAACATATGTTTAAAAATTGTTAATCTTTCTCAACAACGTTTCTCACGGACTCAGCTAAGTAACCCGAAGAGGTTGGCTCTCTTCACCTGCTCCTCCCCACACCAGTCCACCCTTCAACCCTTCAACGTGGCTACCATCTTCTCTGTATCACTGGATCGACTCTCATCAGTTACTTCTATATTGGCAAATTGATGGTAACTTATATAAATGGGACATCTATATTTTACAGAAGTTGCTTTCTCTTTCTTATAGTGGTTTTCTTTGTTTTTTGTAACTCAGCAGCTCTTCATTTGGGTTCAGTTTAGTTCAAGCCTCTGCTTCTCAGTACACTTCCTGGGCTTTTTCCTTAGCCTTGTCCTTCAATAGTGGTGCTCTCTAGCTGTGTCCTCAGACTTTTCTGCTCAACATATGCACTTACCCTTACTGTCCCTAACTATGGCATCATTTCCACTATGTAAACAGTGGAAATACATACATTTCCACGATGTAAATTTCCATTTACATAGTGATTCCTTCATCTATAGTGCTACTCCAGAACATTTTGCTGGGCCCATTAAATGTCCCGATGGACAGTGACCAGCACATAGTAGAAATGTAATAAATGATTGTTGAATGAAGGATATCTGTAGATCCTAGCTATTATATCCCTGCATCAAGTTTGGCATATTGTAAATCAACTTATTCTTTCTGCACCCATCCCCCATTCCAACCAGACTTCCTTTTCCTCCTGCATTTCCTATAAAGGAAAAATGGTCCATTAGAAACCCAGCCACTGAAGCCAGTAATCTAGCCACATCTAATTACTCAGCAAGTTCAGCATCTTCCATCTCTGGAATGCCATTTGTATCCCATCTTCCTCTTCAGGTCATACTTCAACACAGATACCATTTCTGAATAACAGCAAAAACCTTCCAACTCTTGATTTAAGAGCCTTCAGTTTATCCTTCACACATCTGCAAAAGTGAGAATTTGATGCCATGACTTATCAGGTTAAATCTGGATATTATTTTACTGTGTCCCCACCCAAATCTCATCTTGAATTGTAGCTCCCCTAATCCCCATGTGTCCTGGGAGGGACCTGACAGGAGATAATTAAATCATGAGGGCAGGTTTTCCTGTGCTGTTCTCAGCATAGTGAATAAGTCTCATGAGATCTGATGATTTTATAAAAGGCAGTTCCCCTGCACACTCTCTCTTGCTTGCCGCCATGTATGACATGCCTTTGCTCTTCCTTCGCCTTCTGCCAGGCCTGTGAGGCCTCCCCAGCCATGTGGAACTGTGAGTCCATTAATCCTCTTTTTCTTTATAAATTACCCAGTCTCGGATATTTCTTTATAGCAGTATGAAAATGGAATAATACAAAACCCTTTCATAAATCTCCCAAGTTGTAAATACAAAATTTGAATAAACTAATCTCACGAAATATGTATAATCTTGTTCCTGTCTTTGTATAGTTTAACCTTTACCAACTTCCCACTCAGCTGCAGGCATTCTGAGCATGCTATAATGTTTTGTACACATCTTTGTATGGAATGCAAACTCCCTCTTTTACTTCATTATCATTGGCATTTTCTTCATTACTCAGCTCAAGTCTCTTTGATTGCAGGAAACATTGTATCATCCCAAATCTGATTTAGGGCCCCCACTCTCTGTTCTCCCACAGCATGCTGTACAGACCCTGTCAAAGAAAAAGCAATATGGAGTTGTGGGTTATTTGCTTTTTGATGTCAAAAAACATCTTATTAACTTCTCATACCAAAGAAACAGTACTGGACTGATGCAGTGGGTATTCAACAAATGCTTGTCATATAATGAATGGGAATTCCACATATACCTAGCCTGACACTCCCGAAAGTACTTATTGGTCTTTTTTGCTTGAAGGAAAGCCGCTGGACTTGGGTTAAACTTTCACCCTTCTCTTTCTCTGTCTCTTCCCTTCATTGTGCTTTTTCTTTCTAATCTGTATCAAGTGAGAGAGAACCTGATATTAGTCACATATTTGGAAATTTTTTGGTATCACTGAGATTTGGTCCCTGTCACTGTTCTTAGCAGTTACACTTTAAGCTGACTTACATATAGTTGTAAAAAGAAAGACGAGGTTCCCAGTTAAAGAAACTTCAGGGACAGAAAAGCTCTCTTCTGCTTGTCTCCTTGCTTGTAAAGTTAGTCTTTGATATAAAGTTTAATCCTTTTATGCTGCCTGGAATGTGTTCAGAGGTTTTCTCTGCAGATTGTTTCATCTGGCAGTTAATTCCTGGGCACTTCTGGGAATTGAAGGAAAGAGGTTTTTAAGCTTTAGTTACTGAGCTTGGATACCACCAGTCAATCCAACAGTTCTATGACTTTATGGTTTTTTGCTTTGTTTCCTCTAAATCAGTGATTCTTAAGTTGTATTTTATTTGATGGTCACCTGAGTAAGTCAATACAAGTACAGACAGACTCCTGGGCACCATCCCTTCTGATTCATAAGGTCTGTAATAGAGTCATGGAATCTGAATTTCACTGAGCTTATGAGGAGATTCCAGAGCAGAGGATTCGTCCCAATGTGAGTAGGCAAAATATTTTCTCTCTTAGTCTTTCTATCTGATCAGAAGATGAAACCTGTCTAGGGTTCTATTTATTCTAATTATTTCCCTTCTTTGACTTCAAGTTCCCCAGACTCTGAGGGCTAAAACCTAGTATTTAGTGGCCTTTTACAGAGCAAATTGGCTGGCCATTCCACCTTATCCTTGCCATGTATACCGTTAGCCATGCAGACTTTCCATTACCTCATGATCAAGAGTTTCAGTCTCTTCACCCTCACCAGAACAGAGGACATAGTCAAAGAGATCCCTGCAGAATACACTGACAAAGGACTTCAGAAGGAAAGGGAGTCCCAGTTATGAGGATAGCAGGCAAGGAAATATGGTAGAGCTTGTGTTCTGAATCATTCATTTCAGATTCTTTGCTTTTTACATTGAACATGTATTTGTGATTACTACAAATGGTGCCGAAAAAAAAAAAAATCCCAAAAAGTAAAAGTACAACCAATGCTATACAAAAAGAGATGAAAAAAAAAATCTCTAAAAGTTTAATGGTTTATAAGTATACTCATCAATTTTGAATTATTATTAATTCATAATTCCCAAGTAGTATGACAACTGATATGCACTTTACAAAAGACTTAGTAGGTTAGTATATGACAAATATTGCTTGGAAATTTTATTTTATTATAACACTCAATTTATAAATTTTAGGTTTCATAAGTAAGTGCTCCTATGACAGGCCTACAACTGTATATATACATACATATATACACACATATATACATATACACACATATACATATATATATAATGCTTCCTCATATATATATATATATATATATATATATATATGAACTTGGATACCACCAGTCAATCCAACAGTTCTATGTCTATATGGTTTTTTGCTTTGTTTCCTCTAAATCAGTGATTCTTAAATTGTATTTTATTTGATGATCACATGAGTAAGTCAATACAAGTACAGGCTCCTGGGCACCATCCCTTCTGATTCATAACATCAGATTCATATATATATATGATATATTATAATATATATAATAAATAAATATATATATATATATATGCATTATTTCCCACTGTTCTGAAGCAGCCAAATAAGAGTTACGCTATTGTGTCAGTGCATACAGACAACTGCAGTCCTTTGTAGTTTTTCGCCCCTCTGGCTACCTTTTTTATGTCAGTGACAAAAGGTGATGCATTTAGTACATCATGAATACCAACCTGTCACACTCTTTGAGCCCCTCCAGCACTTTTTCTTTTTGTTCTGATCTTCATACACTATTTAAAAGTGTTATGAGCACCAAGAATTCATAGAGTAATGATTCCACTATTTAATTCTTCATTTCTTTAAACAAGGTTTTTTTTTTTTTTTTTTTTCTTCCTCAAGCCGGTTTCCTTTTTTAATGAAAAAGCTAATTATCCTTTAAAACTTTTTTTTTTTTTGCATTTTGCAATAAAACTAGGAAGTAATTTAGTAACTTTCTAATAGTAAGTTAATGAGTTTTATCCCAGATCTAGTATCATGGGGCATATTTTTAATGTATACATAATGTTTCTAAACTAAGCCCAGTTAATATTTTCTTTTACATTTATCAGCAAGAAAGAGAGAAAGGAGACTAAAAACAGACCCATAGCTCCCCAAAGTGCTTAACAGTAGTATTTAACGGCATCCAATCATACTTAATCATTGTGTAGATGGAAAGCTCTTTGCAACAAAGCGACAAAGATTAGACAAACTGCTATAGTAGCCACCAGAGAACTTTTTATTTATTTCCTTTTTTTTTTTTTTTTTTTTTTTTTTTTTTTTTTTGAGATGGAGTCTCACTCTGTTGCCCAGGCTGGAATGCAGTGGCCGGATCTCAGCTCACTGCAAGCTCTGCCTCCCGGGTTTACGCCATTCTCCTGCCTCAGCCTGAACTTTTTATTTCTTATGTCCATTTTGGGCTGATTGTCCCTAAATAAGACCTAACCTATTTTCTCTGACTTTACGTGAGCAAAGAAAATGCCTTAAAAGTGCTTTGTATAGCAGGAGGTACAGGTGCCAAAGTAAACCTAGATGAAAGCTGTTTGTGTATTTGTTTGTTTGTTTGTTTTTATCATACTCAGTGGTCTCGTGATGCATGTAATTACCTTGACCAAAGCATTATAGTAGACAGCATTATCTTGGAAGAGTCTTAGGAAGATACAAACTGGACACATTTTTGAGAGAAGAAATAATAGGAGTTGGGTGAAAACGTATACAGCATGGGATCCCACCTAATGCACTTTATATCCTAAAATAGGGAGCTCTCCACACTCACCATCGCCATGCCCACACATCTCATACATGCATGCACTCACGTATTACTAATTCTGTGGTGTGACAATGTCCACACTCCCATTTGCAGACTTGTTCTTTTGAGACGGTTTATTGGAACCAGGGAGTACTTTTCTTAAAGAGAGAATTCTAAATTTTGTTGCACAATCAAAATCTTCAGTACTAAATATTCACATTAGCAACATAAAAGAAATGTCCATATAAAGATTAATTGTCCATACAACAGTTCCTAATGTTACACTTTAGATGATCTACAGTTTAGGTCACAGATACCCAGACCTATTGCAGAATCTGGCCATATTCAACTTCCATACGTCATTTTTTCCCATAACTAAAGATTGAAGTAGTTGGAATATTTTCATGATATCAGAAAGAGATTTTTAAAAATACATTAGCTTATCTAAAGTTATTTATCATTAGGAACTGTATGTTTTATTCTCATTTAAAGAAGCATAAATTGAATTTAAATCAAGATCTATCAAGATCTGTCTATCATATCACTTTCCAGAAGCCAACACTGTAAAACTCGAATATGCATGGCTTTTGGACAACAATTCCAGTCTTAGAATTGTATAGCAAGCAAATAATAAGACATAGTTACAAAGATGTATGTATACTTTTCACCTCAGCATAGTTTTGAATGATGAAAAATGTGAAACTCTTTTAACATCTGTCAATAGTTGTATGGTAAAATAAATGATGATCTAATGACATACTAAGAAACAATTACAGTTAGCAAGCAGAGATATATTGTTTGACAGATAAAACATAAGAAACCTACTCTATACTAAAAAGAGAATAAAACTAAAATGATAATACCTGGTTGAAAATATAAAGAAAGAAAAAAACATCAAGTGATATATTTTAACAATGATATTTGCTAAGTGATGAGTATGTCATTTGAATATTTTTTCATATTTTTAAAAAAT
This sequence comes from Rhinopithecus roxellana, assembly GCF_007565055.1. NCBI lineage: Eukaryota > Metazoa > Chordata > Mammalia > Primates > Cercopithecidae > Rhinopithecus > Rhinopithecus roxellana. The sequence continues at coordinate 31,621,087 of NC_044554.1, read as the reverse complement.
TGTCTTAGTTGAAATCAAGTGAACATGCATTATCTATATAATAAATGATACATGTATTTTCATTTTAAAATATTGTGTAAAGAGAAACTAAATATAAATAAAAGACCAGATGTTTAGTTTTACTGTATTTGAAATCCGTACTCATATTTGAAATACCTATTTATTTGTCTAAATACCCAAAAGGATTATAATCTTCTTAAGGCAAGAGGCCATGGATTTTCTTTTTTTTTTTTTTTTTTTTTCCATTGTACCCCTACAAAATAGTAGTTGCATGACAATGTATTATGAATAGTGTGTGAATGTATTATAAATGTGTAGGTGGCCTTGGTAAAGCCACTTTCTTTGCGGCTCATTTTTTTCATCTACAAAATAAACATAAGGTTCTCTACTCACCTCTCTGGGGATTGCTGTAATGTTAAAAGCAGGAAACACATGTTGATTATAAAGCCTTCCATGTATGTGAAGGAACATTATTTTTAACCACAGTGATTACACTCATAGAAATCAGTGGAGCAAGTGCTGAATTCCCATCCCCAGACTTGACTCAAGGCCAAATACAAAATAATGAAGCAAGCCAAAAATACAGGCTGCAAAAGCTGCTCATCTGTGCCTGCCTTCCTCATTTTAGAGACGTGGCCTGCCCTCAGGTTCCCTGCACCTTCCTGCTCTTTCTCTACCTCTCATGTGTAAGTGTATTTCCATTAAAACGGAGACCAGAGACACATGTTTTAATCTGCTCCCAGGAGGATTTGCATTTTCACCAGAGATAAGAAAGTATCAGACAAGACCAGGATCAGACCTGGATTTTTTCTGCTTTGAAGGTCACACCTGAAATCACAACCCTCTTCCTTCCCCTCACCTGAAGGCCAACCACCACCACATGGTACTTTCACCAGAAGTAGAGACCACTTTGACACCCAGATCTCTGCTGGGACTGAAAACACTATAAATCTACTCAAGCAAATTTCACCCCTCTGTAAGCAAAATACCACATGTTATTAAAAGTTATCCTTGTGTTACATGAAAAAATTAGAAAACAATACAATGACAGTAGGCTTTGCTACTATATCCCCATAATCACAGTCATAATGTATTAGGCACTAAGACCAATACAGAACAACCGTATGTATTTATTTGACTCTTTAATTAGATTGCAGTTTTTTGGATAGATGAAGGTATAATATAGATATAGATATTATGTATCAATAGATGTAGATAGATTTTTACATCTATTTTAATACTTATTTTCTGTTTATAAGTATGTAAAGTCAATATATATTTTACATATTTAAACATATATGCATTTTAAATAGGTTTCAATTTTTAAAATCTAAATATTACCATCTGCTTTAAAAGTCTATTATATATTTATATCTTGTTTTCAAGCTTTTTAACATAAAAGCCTGAAAATTATTCTAATCAGGACAAAGTCACAGAATAAACCTAGCCACATGCCCAAGGGAATGCAGTTTAATGGACTGTTTAGAATAGCATGAGGTTAATTAGGTTAAGATTGCTAGAAAGTGAGATTTGAACTAAAAAAAAGGGGGGGGGGGTGTTTTCCTGCTGGAAATGAGAAGATCAGAAAATTCAGTAAGAATTTATCCACACTGAGTATAGAGAAGAGAATGGGCCATCCTACCCATTGCTGAGGCCAAAACCCATCCTGGCTGCCTCTCTACACTCACACCCCACGTCTACCCCATCAACTAGTTCTGTTCTCAATGACTCTATCACCGCCATTCTAGTTCAAACACCATTGTCCTTTGTCTATTTTTGCAGTAGCTTCCTGCCTGCTCAACCTACTTTCACCCAGGCCATATTCACTCTCATCACAGCAGCCAGTGTGATTCTGTTAAAACATGCATCCTGGTCATGTCCAACCTCATGTCAGAGACAACAGCCTCTAAGGTCCTGAACTATACCTCGATGATCTTGGCTTCTACTGCCCTTCCCCTTGTTTGCTCACTCAGTTGCTTGCACATTTTAGTCATACTGAATGTGTTGCTGTCCCATGAACACATCAGGCAAGGATTAGATCCTCAGAGCGTGCCATGTGCTGTTCTTGCAACTTACCTACTGTATAGGACGATCCATCACCTCCATCCAGTCATCGCTCAGATGTCATCTTCTCTTCAAGACCCAACTTAAAAACCGTATTTAAAATGGTAACCTCACTTCTGTTTTCCTTATCTCCCTTGTCTGCTTTATTTTTCTTCATAGTTCATTGTGTTCTTTTTTTTTTTTTTTTTTTTTTTTTTTTTTTTTTTTTTTTTTTTGAGATGAGTCTCGCTCTGTTGCCCAGACTGGAGTGCAGTGGTGCGATCTCAGCTCACTGCAACCTCCGCCTCCTGGGTTCATGCGATCCTCCTGCCTCGGCCTCCCAAGTAGCTGGGACTACAGGCATGCGCCACCATGCCCAGCTAATTTTTGTATTTTTAGTGGAGATGGGGTTTTACATGTTGTCCAGGATGGTCTCGATCTCTTGACTTTGTGATCTGCCCACCTCGGCCTCCCTAAGTGCTGGGATTCCAGGCATAAGCCACTGCACCCAGCCCATTATATTCTAATATACTACATCTTTTACTTACTTGTCTGCTATATCACCTGTCTCCTGCAATTAGAATGTTAATTACATGAGCTCAGGACTCTCACCTGTCTTTTATGTTTATAATTGTCTCCCCAGCATCTAAAAAATTGTCCAGAACATTAGTAAGTACATAATAAATATTTTTTTAGATTAACTACATTCATTTATTTGTGCTGGGAACAGCAACAAAACTAGCCTGAAGAGAACGGGCTGAAATTAGACCTACAAAAGCCTGATTCTGTAGATTTTTCAGTTGGAAAATATTGAGTGCTTACATCAAGATAGTTATGGTATGATATACTGATACTGAAATGAAAGGTAAAAACCAAAGTAAAATTTAAGTATGGATCTTAAAATGAATAGCCCCACACCATTTCTTACTGGAAAATTTAAGTCTGACTCTATTGCTGCTACTATAGCAGAGATAAGAGACTTAAAATCTAGATGAATTAACAAAAGATTAAAAATCATTTAAAATTTTAGGAGAAAACTTAGTAAAACTCTTATAATGTGATTGCAAAAAAATGCACGGACAAATATTTCCAGGAACTGATGAAAATTGTCTATTGCTAATTATATATTTGTACTTGCTTTTTTTACAACTACTCATGTGTAGAACAAAAAAATAGACAAAATTAATCATAGGCTCAATGATTCACTATGTACAGTTTACAAATTAATTAGCTTCTCTTAATCTTTTCAATTAAAAAAGTGTTAAAGCATTAGTTTATTGCTTACTTCTGTGTTAAAATGCTGGTTAATTGCAAAACATTATTAGGGGCCAATATTAAAATTCCACTTACAAGTGTCAGAGAAGCAAAACACATTTAAAGTTGATTTGCAAATCCAGCTTACCTAAATCTACTTGGGATAAAGCAATACTGCTGAAGCACATAACCACATTCTGATGATGTATGTGCAATAGTTTTTCCCATTAGCTTACTTATGTATGTGTATGAGACAGAGAGAGAGAGAGAGAGAGAGAGAGTGTATTACCAGGATTAGCTCTAGTTCTTAACATCATAACAGAATATGAAGAACGATGCACAAAAAATTCATTTATAATTTATAAACGCTGCGCTTTTAATTTCAGGTGTTTTTTCTTTCTAGTTCCCTGTGTCAATCATATAGCTAGATACAGCCCACAAGCCTCTCTTATTCAGAAAACCACAAAATGTAATGAATTTCTTTCTTTTCCTTTTTTTTTTTTTTTTTTTTTTTGTATGTGTGTGTGTGTGCGCGCATTTGTGTGTGTGTGTGTGTGTGATATAATCTCGTTCTGTGCCCAGGATGGCGTGCAGTGGTGCGATCTCGGTTCACTGTGACCTCTGCCTCCCGGATTCAAGCGATTCCCCTGCCTCAGCCTCCTGAGTAGCTGGGATTGCAGGCACCTGCCACCACACCCAGCTATTTTTTTTTTTTTTTTTTTTTTTTTTTTTTTTTTTTTTTAGTAGAGACCAGATTTCACCATGTTGGGCAGGCTGGTCTCCAACTCCTGACCTCAAGTCATCTTCCCGCCATGACCTCCCAAGGTGCTAGATTACAGGCATGAGCCACCACACCCCACCAAGATGTAATGAATTTGATTAAGATTTGGAATCAGTCTTGCTGAGATATTCAAGGGGAATATTGTGAAATGGGATCTGATGCTATTCACAAAGAGTTTTTCTTAATGCTTCAGAGGCAGCTCTGACTGTTAGGGTTAGGGTCTTATACGGCAAGTACAAATACTCTTACTCTTAAATCTTCAATACAGCAGGCAGGGAGAACTTCCTTGTTGAATTTTTCACAATGCGCGAAAAGGATGCTTGGAAAGAAACATCCGGCCGGGCGCGGTGGCTCAAGCCTGTAATCCCAGCACTTTGGGAGGCCGAGACGGGCGGATCACGAGGTCAGGAGTTCGAGACCATCCTAGCTAACATGGTGAAACCCCGTCTCTACTAAAAAATACAAAAACCTAGCCGGGCGAGGTGGCGGGCGCCTGTAGTCCCAGCTACTCAGGAGGCTGAGGCAGGAGAATGGCGTAAACCCGGGAGGCGGAGCTTGCAGCAGTGAGTGAGCTGAGATCCGGCCACAGCACTCCAGCCTGGGCGGCAGAGCGAGACTCCATCTCAAAAAAAAAAAAAAAAAAAAGAAAAAAAGAAACATCCAAACATCAACTTCATTACAAACAGCAAATTGAGCAGCTGTGGGAGAGAAAGTTCAATTGGGACATAGAAGATCCATTCACTGATTTCAGAAAAGCTATTTCTGAAAATGTACAATAAGTATATAGCACTGGAGTAGCAAAATAAGTGTAAGTCAACTAAAGAAAGCTACGATAAACAAGAGAAACAATAAACAGGACCTGAGATTCATTTGCACACATGTAAATAAGACTGCAGCACAAAGTAAGGGATACTCCGTCAGCATTATTTGGCATTGGTAGTTGTTTTTGTTCAAATATTTAATCCATGTCCCAGAAAATGAAGATATCAAGTCCTTAAAAAGGACTTTTAAAAAATGTCAAGTAACAGGGAATGGAATTAACAGACAGGTTTTACCCAGCCATTTTAGTGACTATACTTTCAGGGATCATTTCTATAGTTTACTAGAGAGGTTTCTCTGAACGTGTAAAGCACCTAAAGATAACAAGCATCACTAAAAAAAATTGAAAATATTTTTATGAAGAAAAAAAAATAAGAATCATCCATTGCGTCACCATCTAGAAATAAGCACAGTTGTTTTTCTTTTCGTTTCCCTTTCTTTTCTTTTCTTTCTTTCTTTTTTTTTTTTTTTTTTTTGAGACGGAGACTCCCTCTGTCGCCTGGGCTGGAGTGCAGTGGCCGGATCTCAGCTCACTGCAAGCTCCGCCTCCCGGGTTTACGCTGCCTCAGCCTCCAGAGTAGCTGGGACTACAGGCGCCTGCTTAGTTTTTTGTATTTTTAGTAGAGACGGGGTTTCACCGTGTTAGCCAGGATGGTCTCGATCTCCTGACCTCGTGATCCACCCGTCTCGGCCTCCCAAAGTGCTGGGATTACAGGCTTGAGCCACCGCGCCCGGTCTCGTTTGCTTTTCTTTTGAGACAGAAACTCAATCTATTGCCCAGGCTGGAATGCAGTGGCGTGATCATGGCTCACTGTAACCTCTGCCTCCTGGGCTCAAGTGGTCCTCCCACCTCACCCTGTCTTGTTTTGTTTAAGAGAATATAGTTATCATGTAGCATAGAGTTAAGAGCATATAGTTATCAATTCCTTAAAGGTGAATTTCATTCTTGGTAGCTACTGTTAAAATTAAGCATGAACAATTGAAAGATTTTTTTTTTTTTTTTTTTTTTTTTAAGGAGACAGAGTCTCGCTGTGTCTCCCAGGCTGGAGTGCGGTGGCGTGATCTTGGCTCACTACAAGCTCCGCCTCCCAGGTTCACACCATTCTAGTGCCTCAGCCTCCCGAGTGGCTGGGACTACAGGCACCCACCACCAAGCCCGGCTACTTTTTGTGTGTGTGTATTTTTAGTAGAGACGGGGTTTCACCGTGTTAGCCAGAATGGTCTCGATCTCCTGACCTCATGATCCACTCGTCTCAGCCTCCCAAAATGCTGGGGAACAACTGAAAGATTTTGCAAAAATATCTATCTTATACCTGCAGTGTATCATCATTGGAGAAGAAACGAACATACATCGAACATAGGAACAATTAAACTTTCTAGATAAATGGAACTAAAAGAGTAACTTCAGTTTCACATGATGATGAATTACAGAAAAGAGAAAAAATTACATAGGAAAAAAAGGAGAATGTGAGAGATTGGGGAGAGAAAAATAAGTGAGAGAAGGTAGTAGACCATTAGGATGAAGAAGCAGAAGATGAAGGAGACAGGCAAGATGCTGACCTCTTACCTTAGTCAAGGTCTGGACTTTGGGGGCCTGTTCCAGCATCATCTTTTGCGATCTAGCACATGTAGGTACAAATGCTAGGAAAACATACGTCTGTCAAAGGCCAGTGTTTTTCTAGATCAGAAATATTCTTTAGCTCTTCAGGTGGACAGAGTTAGATCATGTGCTCTCGCAAGTATTTTTATAGATTTCAAAAACACTGAAATAATCAGCACTGAAAGAATGTAGCCGGGCTTGTTTCTAACCTTGGATTCTGTGCTTTGATTTTGTTATCACACCCCTCACTGTCAACCACCCTGAAAACAGACCTTATGAAAAATTATGGCCGGGCACGGTGGCTCACGCCTGTAATCCCAGCACTTTGGGAGGGCAATGTGGGCGGATCACCTGAGGTCAGGAGTTCTAGACCAGCCTGGCCAACATAATGAAACCCCGTCTCTACTGAAAATACAAAAATTAGCCGGGCGCGGTGGCGGGCACCTGTAGTCCCAGCTACTCGGGAGGCTGAGGCAGGAGAATCGCTTGAACCCGGGAGGCGGAGCTTGCAGTGAGCCGAGATAGCCCCACTGCTCTCCAGCCTGGGCGACAGAGACTCTGTCTCAAAAAAAAAAAAAAAAAAAAAAAAAAAAAAAGTCTCAGTTTCCTAGGGCTGCTCTAACAAATTATCACAAATGTTGTAGCTGAAAACAACACAAATATGTTTTCTTACAGTATGGGGGGGTCACAAGTCTGAAATGGGTCTCATTAGGTTAAAATCAACAGGACTGCATTCCCCCGGGAGGCTCTGAGAGAATCTGGTTCGTTCCTTTTTAGCTTCTGGAGGCCTTCCGCATTCCTGGGCTTGGGGCTCTGTCCTCCGTCTTCAAAGCCAGCAATGGCTGACGTAATGTTTCTCACATCACGTGGCTCTGGTACTGACTACCCTGCCTTCTCTTTCACTTGTTAAGATCCTTGTGTTTCTATTGGGCCCATCTAGACAATCTAAAATAATCTCCCACCTCAAAATCCTTAACCTAATCACATCTGCAAAATCCCTTTTGTCATGTAAAGTAACTTATCTACAGGTTTCAGGGATAGGGCAGTAACATCTTGGGAAGCCATCATTCTGCCTACCTCAAACCTAAAATTGTATTCTGTGATTATTTTTCAAAGGAATAAACTTAGGCCAGGTGCAGTGGCTCATGCCTGTAATCCCAGCACTTTGGGAGGCCAAGGTGGGCAGATTGCTTGAGGTCAGGAGTTGGAGACCAGCCTGGCCAACATGGTGCAACCCCATCTCAACAAAACTACAAAAATTAGCTGGACATGGTGGTGTGCCTGTAATCCCAGATACTGGGGAGACTGAGGCAGGAGAATTGCTGGAACCCAGGAGACGAGGTTGTAGTGAGCCATGAAGGTACCACTACACTCCAACTTGGGCAACAGAGTGGGACTCCATCTCAAAACAAACAAAAAAAAATTAATTCATAAAATCAAATATTTTTTCACTATGTGATAGAAGCAGAAATTAGAAAGCATTATGACCACTCAAGAATCATAAAGTCTTTAGTAGGACCGGTAGGTTAACATTTTTCCTGTTGGAGGGAGCCTTTGTTTGATATGTAAACTTTTCAAGAGCCATTGAAAGCTTTGGAAGGCTTCTTTCCAAAAATAATCTTTTAGAAAAAGTCTTTCCAAATAATCTGGTCCTTGCATTTTGGGCAAAATATTAGAAGTATGAGAAGCCAGAGTGTGAAAACTGAGTTAATATTCTTGTGAACATGAATACTTGGCAGCCAATATTGGGGCTGAAAATGTATTTAGAATGTTAATGTATTTCCATAGTATTTCAGATCAAAAATACTGAAGGGAACTTAATTGCAAATTAAAAATAGAGAATCTACAGGAATACGTTACATTTCTTATAGCTTCCTGTACAATATCAAGTCAAGTAGAGCAAGAAGTGGTTCCTACTTCACATAATTTTTCTCAGAAGGATGATTTTATTTACTACTATTGCTCTGTAAATATTATGCTTCAAAGGAAGCTCAAACAACTGGCTGTGTTATCGCTGAGGTCAGTGTCTCTCATGGTACTCGCTTCATGCTCTGTCCATCTGGTAAATGACATGCAAAGATGGCTTCCTCTAAGTTTCTAAGACACAGGTACTCATATTTAACTTCCACGGAGGAGGAACACAAGAGCGAAATGTAAAGGTCTGCATTTGGTGCCTGTGTTCCCATCCATTCCTAAGAGAAGGTGACATAGGCCTACTGTTTATCAAGAGCATTTGACACTAATGAGTGTCCTTATAGAAAAGTTAGAACCTTTCTATAAGACTTTGTGTTTTACTTTCCAGAAAATTCCAATTCACTAAACTCTCCATTTCTTCTCCTACTAATGTGTTATTTTCAGGGTGTTTTCTTCTTCTGATAGTCTCAGAGGCCCGTGCTCAGCTTCTGTCAACCCTGTCCTCTGTCAATCAGTCACTTCATTTACCCCTAGGGTTTGACTCTTCACAGATTTCTGGATATCTCCCTGCGAAGGGATAGCTCTTCTGTTGCTAATGACTAGCATGAGGGTTGGTAAGTAGTGACAGTAAAGTTAACATTCCTTGACCACATGAATGTGAGCAATGCTTTGGATCAGACACCTCTAAGGCCTCTGCCCCACCTTCCAGATTAAGTCGGAAATGCCTATCTTGGTATTCAGGATCCACCCAATCCACCTTTCCTGGCTAATTTTCCGTTTCTCTCCTATGTTAACACTGCATTCCCACCAAAGGGACTGTTCCCCATTCCTGGAATCCCTAGGATAAATTCCATTAATTTGCCTGCTTCAGTGTATTTGTTCATGCCATCCTCCTTCCTCTATTGATCATAGTTTCGCTGTAACTTTGTTGGGAACAAAAGAAGCATGACCCTTTCTTCTTGTGCAAGGTTTAGATCAGTTTAGAAATAAGATGCCTGGTAGAAAAAAGCTGGCTATCAAAATGTCTGCTTTATTACAATAAAAGCTTATTTGAAAGCTTTGCTTAGATCTACCTACAGTCTAAGCATACTGCTAATATGACTGTCCATGCAAAAACTGAACTCCCATTCCATGGAAGTCTCCCCTGGCAAAGAAATAGCCTGCCCCAACAAGTTTCCCATGTGGAAGATGCGAGAATATTGCTCCTGGGCAGCCTGAAATGGAGAACATAAATGTTGCTCCTCTGATCAGGTTTTGTTTCTTCTTCTAAATTCACAAAATAGATGAGTCATTTTCTGCCTCTCTTCACTTGCCAGGATCAGTGATTGTGAAGGTAGGGATCAGGGTGGGAGTGAGAGGAATATAGAGAGAGGCCCAAAGTCACCTTGGCTAAAGTTTCTCTGTGTGGAAACGTGAGACCAGGCACTTTTATGAGGCTTTCTTGAATATGTTTATCTATAAAAAATAATTTTTTCCCTTTGTGCTCCCAGGTTTGTAGGTTATATCCCTCATGCAGAACTCAGAGAGTGGTTCAGCTACTAAATACCATCTGTTAGCCTGTTCCAGCTACTGTAACCAAATGCCATAAACTGCATGGCTTATAAATAACAGAACTTTATTTCTGACAGTTTTAGAAGCTGGGAAAGTCCAAGATCAAGGTGCTGGCAGATTCTGATGAGGGTCCCCTGCTTTCTGGTTCATAGATGGCACTCTCACAAGTGTGCCCATGTAGCAGAAGGGGCACAAGGGGTCTCTCTGAAGCCTCTTTTATGAGGGCACTAATTCTACCTGTGAGGGCTCCACCCTCATGGCCTAATCACCTCCCACAGTTCCCCACCTCTTACCACCAGCTTAGGGGATTAGGATTTCAACATATGAACTTGGAGGAGACACAAATATTCTGACCGTAGCATACACTTACTGGTTTTTTATTTCTGATTTTAATTTGTGTTTAAAGGAATATCTAGGTATTCCTAACAACTATTATCGAAATCTTCCACCAGTATTTTCAGTAAATGCCTGGGGAACAGAAAATGAATGAATTAAAGTATGTACCAACAGTATTTTAGAAAAAAAACTAAAATTTGCACCTTCCTTTTTTTATTCACAATATTATTTTCATGCGCAATATTTAGAATTATTACCAAAAGTTGTAGCAGAGACTATAAATTAAAAAAAAATTCAAGGGAGCATATTAGAATTAAAAAGTAAAATGGTAGAAACAAATGGCTTGGTGGGATAAGGAGCAGAAAATTTATTTCCATATTCTCAGTTTTACAAATTTGCCACCTTCACATTCTGGAGGAGAAAAGTTTGAAAGAATGCCTTTTTAAATCCATTGAAAAACATGGATAGCTGATGATTTACCCATATTCAAACTTCAGAATTTTCTGGCCCAGCAAAAAAGACCTACTACAAAATAATAGTTTATTGAAGACAGAAAAAAAAAAAAAATGTTACTCTGCCTTATTCATATGCCTGGGAATACAATGTATTTGAAACATATTTCTAAATGAATAACAAACTTGTAAACCAACACAATCAAATGAATTCATTTTCATACTAGTTATGTGTTACACAGTAACAAATTACTCCAGATTGTGGTAGCCTAAAGCAAGAAACTCATTATTTCACAGTGTCTGTGGGTCAAGATTTCAGGCATAGCTTAGCTGAGTGCCTGTGGCCTGGGTCTCTCACAATCAAGATGCAATCAAGATGTTGATGTCAGTGAGGGCTGCAGTGATCATAAGGCCCAAGAGGGTAAAGATCCACTTCCAAAATCATTCAAATGCTGCTGGCAGGTCTCAGCTCTTTGCTAGTCATTGACTGGGCACATCTGTTCTTTCCCATGTAGCCTCGTCATGGGGCTGACCGCATGGCATCCCGGTTCACCAAGAGGGAGAGTTCTGAGACAGAGAGAGGAGAGAGCGAGAGAGAGAATGAATGCACGAAACAGAAGCCAGTCTTGTAATAGCCTAATCACGGAAATGACATTTCATCACTTCACCATATTGTATTCTTCGGGAGCAAGTCACTAGGTCCAGCGAGTCTCAAAGGCATGAATACCAGGAGTTGGGGATCCTTTGGGGTCACCGTAGAAGCTTCCCTACACATCCTTCTTGCCCACCTTGTCTGGATAAGTTCTGTCTGTTCCTGGAGACAGCTGAAGAATTTCCTCTTCCAGGAAACTCCCTCCACATAGCTGAGCCTCCTTCTCTCTCTTCTGCAGCAGCTTGGCCCCCTGTATCAGGGCATTCTGAACTGCACAGGTGCCTTGTGAGCACCTGTCTCCTTGTGTGTCTCTCTCTTCAGGCTCTTATTCCTCAACAACCTGGTTCCTGTCTTACTCAAGTCCCATGCCTAGCTCACAGCACAGACCATGTGCTTTTGTACAAATGTCTCATGTGGAGGTATAAATTATAATTGAACATAACAGACTTCCATTCAGGTTACCTCCAGAAAACAAATACAGTGATTAATCTCTTTCACTTGCCCCTAATACTCCTCTGCAATATTTAAGTACTAAGGTAAAACATTTTCCTCAGTTTGGGAACTTGATATTTAATGAAACATTGTGTGAGTCCGTTGACAATGCTTACCTCAGCTGCAGTTCCACGGATGACTTAGGAATGTATAAAATAGATCTCTTATTTTTCACTGATACAACTTCGGGTCAGACTCTCACACAACTGCACACATAGTAGCTTTGCTCCACTCCTTGTCTACAGCCTAGATGTTTGCAAATAGTGCTTTGGTTTTTCTTTAAAATATCCCTTTGCTATTACTGTAAATCCCCACTGCTTGGTTCAGTTAAAAAAAATAGCATGGCTAGCTGGGCATGGTGGTGCATGCCTATAATCGCAGCTACCCAGGAGGCTAAGGCAGGAGAATCACTTGAACCCAGGAGGCAGAGGTTGCAGGTGAGCTGAGATCATGCCATTGCGCTCCAGTCTGGGCAACAAGAGTGAAACTCCATCTAAAAAAAAGAAAAAATAGCATGGATCTTTATGCCCTGGCACCGTGCTAGGTCCCCAACATTCACAGAAGACTAAAATATAATTTCTAGTGTGGGAGGCAAAGGTTTATAAGCCAAAGAGGCACAACTCATCAGCTGGATTTTGCACTGTGACGAGAACTTAGAGGAGCATGACTCTCTTCTCATTTAGGGACTCTGGAGGGATGTATAACTAAGGTTCAGGTCAGCACACCCAGTGCAACATGCATTCTGTGTGCAGAAGGTAAATTGAAAACTCTGGTTGAGGGTCTCAGTGGACCTCAAAGCAGCCCTGACATTTTCTTTTAAGTTAGTGCAACATAGGAGTTCCAATTCTACGTTCATCCTCCACCGGGAGTCCCCAGGAGAGGGACCAGAGAATGGAGTGAAAACAAAGGAAAGGAGAGAAACCACCGCTCTGGTGGTTACAAAGACACCAGGGCCAGTAGAAACCTGGGTCATACGATAATTTCTACTGGTTCAGTTTCTACTGAATAATTTCCACAATTAAAAATGACTCCAAGCATTTACGCATGGGTAAAACCTAGAAAGTGAAGCAACTGCTTGTTATATCTTGTTAGCAGACAAAGAAAGGATGGTGAAATCAGCTGTTGGTGAAATTCTGACAGCAGGGAAAGTCGGGGGCTGGCATTTCTGGCAGGCATGAGAGTCACAAACAGGAGACAAAATATCTCAAGAGACAATCTAGCCTTATTCTTAATTTTTGCCTAACATATTTGTTTTGACATAACATTGTCATACATCTTTAAGTTGAGAATCAGGAACATATCTTTGTTATAATAATATTTTTGATGTCAAAGAAACACAGAGCATATGCTGTCTTAGGAATTCTAAATGGCAAATGACATGTGTGTCTGTATGACAAAGACAAGGAGAGACAGAGGCAAATATAAGGAGAGAAATGCAAACCAACTCTCAAAGCACTTAAATCATATTATAAGTGGGCAAAGACAAGGAGAGACAGAAATAGAGACAAAAATAAGGAGAGCAATGCAAACCAACACTCAAAGCCCTTAAATCATATTCTAAGTGGATAAAGTGTCACATGTGAAAGAAGTGAGATACCAGATACTTGTGGGAACTAAAAATGGTTGGGCATGTCCAGAGCATGTAAAGAATGGGCAGCAGATATAGTTGGATGGGTAGGCAGAAGCTATTGATAAAATATTGGATATCTGAAACCCAAGTCCTTGAACATTATTCTGGAAGATTTCAATTTAATGGGGCTGCACGTCTTAACATAAGAAGGGAAGATTATGTTAAGAAGTCATACACAGGGAGAAAAGAAATTCTCTAGGATCAAGTTACTTCAATAAACATATTTACTAACTGTATTAATATTACGACTCTTTAATATTCTGATATGTTCCTTGTTTCCTAAATTTATTTTCCAACAGAAACTTTTTCTTGGGGAGCATGGGTTACAGGATCTCAAGGAGCCAGTAGTCCAGTTGTTCTAGAAAATATTGTTAGTCCCGGCGCAGTGGCTCACACCTGTAATCCTAGCACTTTGGGAGGTTGAGGCAGGCAGATCACTTGAGGTCAGGAGTTTGAGACCAGGCTGTCCAACATGGTGAAACCTCCTCTGTACTAAAATACAAAAATTAGCCAGGTGTGGTGGTGTGTGCCTGTAATCCCAGCTACTCGAGAGGCTGAGGCAGGAGAAACACTTGAACATGGGAGGTGGAGGTTGAAGTGAGCCGACCCCCAGTGCGCTCCAGCCTGGGAGACACAGTGAGAGTCCATATCAAAGAAAAGAAAAGAAAAGAAAAGAAAAGAAAAGAAAAGAAAGGAAAGGGAAAGGGAAAGGGAAAGGGAAAGGGAAAGGGAAAGGGAAAGGGAAAGGGAAAGGGAAAGGGAAAGGGAAAGGGAAAGGGAAAGGGAAAGGGAAAGGGAAGGAAGAAAGGAAGGGAAAGGAAAGGAAAGGAAAGAAAGGAGGGGGGGGGGGAGGGGAGGGGAGGGGAGGGATGCTTGAATCTTTGGCATTTTTTAAAAATCTGATTTGCACTGTGACTTTGGAACAAAGAATTTCATTTGTTTGGGCTTTCTCTTTTTACTTGTGGACTGAAGAGACAGAAGAAAATTAAGCAGTTTCTGGGATCCCTTCTAGCAGTAATATTCTCCTAGTCTATGGAAAATACGCTATAATCAGCCTGTCTGGAATACAGATATCAAGCTTGAGGTAAAGTTTTACTCATGAGGATTAAATCAGTGACAAGTAGCATATTTAAGAAAAAAATATACAATCAACTTGAACACCCTAATAATGGTTCAGTGCTCATTGCTTAGAGGAATGATTTTTTAACAAGGTCCTGATTTTAAAGGCTAATGTTCATTTTTTGCCTCAACCATAAGTAAGAGCTAGAACCTGGAGCATATAGGTCAATAGATTCTAAAGTATATTTCAGTATGTGCAAACCAAATCAATTAGACTTTTTAAGTGAAAATGAAAACCTCTTTGAGTTCAGGCCTAGGCTAGCTGGTAAAGACGGAGGAATCATGTGCTCATGACTAGTCCTCTTCCACCGGTATGTCAAGTATTAAGAGAAAGAAGAAAGACATTTCTAAATAATTTGGGGTTTGGGGACTATGGCTTGATTTGTACTCGCATTTATTTCCTTAGAATATAAGCCATGGATTAAGTTTTTCTATCATTAAGGCACCATTAACTATTAGAACAAGTTAACATTAACCAATAGAACAGGTACACTTTTGATTTCCATGAATTATGCAAGACAGGTATTTCTTTCTTTTCTTTACTTTTTTTTTTTTCTAACACTGAGTGTTGCTCTGTCACCTGGGCTGGAGGGCAGTGGCACGATCTTGGCTCACTGCAAGCTCCGCCTCCTGGGTTCACTCCATTCTCCTGCCTCAGCCTCCCAAGTAGCTGGGACTACAGGCACCCACCACCACACCCGGCTGACTTTTTTGTATTTTTAGTAGAGACGGGATTTCATTGTGTTAGCCAGGATGATCTTGATCTCCTGACCTCGTGATCCGCCCTCCTTGGCCTCCCAAAGTGCTGGGATTACAGATGTGAGTCACCACGCCCGGTCAAGACAGGTATTTCTTTTCACATTTTGTAAATTAGAAACCAAGGTTTAGAAATCTTAGAGAGCATACCCAAGGTCCTAAAAAGTGAAAAGCTGCAAAAATGGAAATGCATCTTAAGTCTTCTCAGTATGTGCCGCGTCGTACCTCATTTTCTAAAAGATAGCATTCCTCAAGAAAATGTATACATACTGCATGAAAGTCCCTGTAAATAATGCAAATGCTCTTTGAATTTTTAAAATGTATTCTAAAACTCTTGTCAAAATAATACAGTTAGTTTTTACCAAGTAGCATTTGGAGCCACATTACATAGCCGAATTTAAATTATAATGGCTTGAATCCTCTTACTCTTTGGCACAGGTGGGAGCAGGCAGGCACGCTAGGGAGGGGCAGATGTGAGCCGTGGAACTATCTCATTCCCTTAGGAAGCCCTTTTTACGAAAGGAAGGTTGGCGTCTGTCATAGTTTTGGTTCTTCTCGAGGC
Source organism: Rhinopithecus roxellana (assembly GCF_007565055.1). Lineage (NCBI taxonomy): Eukaryota > Metazoa > Chordata > Mammalia > Primates > Cercopithecidae > Rhinopithecus > Rhinopithecus roxellana. The sequence goes on along the minus strand of NC_044554.1, from coordinate 31,605,126 downwards.
AGATTCTGAGATTAAGACCCAGGCTGGCCTGAGACTGGGAGGAGGATTATTTGGGAGGTTATCCTGGCAAACCCAAGTGAAGGAGTGGAGATCATAAGACAGGAGAGGGAGGAAAGCCAAAAAAAAAAAAAAAAAAAAAAAAAAAAGTGCATTGATAGGGAGCAACTGCTGCTATCAATTGAGCTGAAACCCACTGGAGAGTCTCTGAGAAACCTTTTGGTACGTGGGGATGCTGGGACATGAGTCACTGACTCCTGTCCTGTGTTGGTTCAGGGTGGGCTCTAAGGATATTGACTTTCACACACTTCCTGGTTGCAACTGTGTGTGGCCATGCAGGCTCCCTTTGAGCCCAAAAAAGTCTACGGAGAGACATACATGTCTGAGGGGGGAAGATGTTATTTTACTCAAAATAGTCAAACTCAATTGTAGCTGAACCCAGAAGAATATTTAGGGGAGAAAAATACATGAAGTTATATTTCCTCATTCACAGGGATCATGGCATAAGGCAGACTGCATGGGTTAGGGTAGTTTGGGCTGCCCGTAAGTGTAACATTCTCTGTGCTAAGGCCACCTTGGTTGGTTTTCTAAGGATGCAGGTGTGTCTCATGGCACAGGAGGCCAGAGAAGGGCTCAGAAAGGATGCAGAGCATGAACAGAATCTTACTCATTCTGTCTCTCATTTGGCCTCCTAGTGAAAGCTAGAAAGTGTGCTAGCTTTCACTCTCTCCTTTACACGCAACACACACAGACACACATGTACACGCATACATGTACACACATGCATTCACACATGTGTGCTCACATACAGACTAGCTTTTTTGTTTTTCTTGTACAGCTTTCATGTTCCTTCATAGTTCTTTCATGGTTTAATTATGGGGCAAATGGTCTCTCTCTTCTGGTAACAATTTTATATTCCTGGCCAAGGGACCCAGGTTGGCCCACACGTGAGAGGGAACAGTGGAAGTAGGATATGTAATGCCCACAAGAACAGGCATCAGAAGAGAAGCCCAGGAGTTGATTCTACATGTAAATCCATTATAATACCAATCAGAGCAGGTCAGTATTCTATCAAATAGCCAAATGCAGAGGTAAGCAGGAAGTCAGTAGTATCTTTCGTGATTTTTTAAAATGGCACACAGTAGATGAGCTCAGAACATATACAATACAGTAGCCACTGGGCAACCTTTAGATAAACAGAGGAAAAGAACCAGGCCATGGGGATGAAACCATCTTTAATAATGGCAAGTGGAACAATGTATAAAAAAGTTATGCTAATCATAAAATGGAAAAGATACATGTCCATTTTAGAATCAAACAGCACAGAAAATATGTGAGTATATCAGCACCATCTATCTACATTGTACTCTTGAGAGCTTGTAGATTCTGAGTTTAACAGCACCATATCATGAAAAATGATACTGGAGAATCTGGATTGCTTTATACCATGGGTCTCAGTGAGAAAGTCAGCTTTCTCTTTCCCAATGCAAATAAAGATTAGCAAATATATTTAACTAATATTTATATCTGTTTTGGTGATTCACTTCGGCTTTTGAAAGTGATCTCCACCATAAAAAGACAGAAAGCAATCTTCCTTTTCTCCTTCCTTCTATTATTCATTCATTTATTCATATTACTATATTATAGGCACTGTGCCACATTCTCTGTAGAAACACCTGACACTAGATCATGAGGCTACAACATAACATTGTGGCTTTTTCAGAGAATTATTTCACAGCCTATTTCCAGAGCAAAGTAACAGTGCTGTGTTTTTGGATTTTTTTTTTTTTTATGTTTATGTTGTTGTTTTTATTGAAGTCAAACTATTATGGTGATGTTACCAACTTCTTTCAAAGCAGAGGCCAGGGAATCAAGGGCGTTGAGGTTTAATAAAATAAAAGCAAAGTATATTTGTATATTTTTCATGTGTTAGGACTACAGGTTTTCAGAAAATAAACATTTAATGCATAGGCAATTTTATCATTGGAGATTTCAAAGGGGATATACATTTATTGCTATCAACAGAGCTGGATAAAAAGATTTTTTCTATTTCCATAATGTTCCATTATGTTTTTAAACATGAAAAATTTATTCATATTGCTGAGAAATCACAGGACTACACCAGGTGTGATAAGGTCCCAATCTAATAAAAGTTTAGCTATCTCTCTGGCTATTAGTGTTTATTTATTCAAGAAAGGTCCGGAATGTTATTTTGAATATTCAGTGTTTTATCAATAATCGTGGGAATGGTGGTGACAGTAGTGGCAATGACAAAAATAACATCTGTATTAGTCTGTTTTCACACTGCTGATAAAGACATACCTGAGACTGTGAAGAAAAAGAGGTTTAATTGGACTTACAGTTCCACATGTGTGAGGAGGCCTCAGAATCATGGTAGAAGGCAAAAGATACTTCTTTTTTTGTTTGTTTGTTTTTTGATATGGAGTCTTGCTCTGTTGCCCAGGCTGGAGTGCAGTGGCACGATCTCGGCTCACCACAACCTCTGCCTCCTGGGTTCAAGCAATTCTCCTGCCTCAGCCTCCCCAGTAGCTGGGACTGTAGTCATGTGCCACCGTGTTGGCTAAGTTTTGTAATTTTAGTAGAGACAGGCTTTCACTATGTTGGCCAGGCTGGTCTCGAACTTCTGACCTTGTGATCTGCCTGCTTCAGCTTCCCAAAGTGCTGGGATTACAGGTGTGAACCACTGCCCCCAGCTGAAAGGTACTTCTTACAAGGCAAGAAAAAAGGAGGAAGATGCAAAAGCGGAAATCCCTCATAAACCCATCAGATCTCATGAGACTTACTGACTATCACAAAAATAGCACAGGAAAGACTGGCCCCCTTGATTCAGTTACCTCCCCCTGAGTCCCTCCTACAACACACAGGCATTCTGGGAGATACGATTCAAGTTGAGATTTGGGTGGGGACACAGTCAAACCATATCATTCTGCCGCTGACTCCTCCAAACTTCATGTCCTCACATTTCAAAACCAATCATGCCTTCCCCAACAGTCCCCCAAAGTCTTAACTCATTTCACCATTAACTCTCAAGTCCACAGTGCAAAGTCTCATCTGAGACAAGGCAAGTCCTTTCCACCTATGAACCTGCAAAATCAAAAGCAAGGTAATTACTTTCTAGATATAATGGGATTACAGGTATTGGGCAAATACAGCTGTTCCAAATGGGAGACATTGGCCAAAACAAAGGAGTTACGGGGACCATGCAAGTCTGAAATCCAGTGGGGCAGTCAAATTTTGAAGCTCCAAAATGATCTCCTTTGACTCCAGATTTGACATCCAGGTCACACTGATGCAAGAGGTGGGTTCCCGTGGTCTTGGGCAACTCCTCCCCTGTGGCTTTACAGGATACAGCCTCCTTCCCAGATGCTTTCAGGAGCTGGAGTTGAGTGTCTGTGGCTTTTCCAAGTTCAAGGTGCAAACTGTTGGTGGATCTACCATTTTGGGGTCTGGAGGATGGTGGCCCTCTTCTTACAGCTCCACTAGGCAGTGCCCCAGTTGGTACTCTGTGTGGGGGCTCCGACCCAACATTTCCCTTCCATACTGACCTCCATGAGGTCCCCATCCCTGCAGCAAATTTCTGCCTGAGCATCCAGGCGTTTCCATACATCCTCTGAAATCTAGGCAGAGGTTCCCAAATCTTAATTCTGGACTTCTGTGCACCTGCAGGCTCAACACCACACGGAATCTGCCAAGGCTTGGGGGTTACATCTTCTGAAACCACAGCCCAAGCTGTACATTGGCTCCTTTCAGCCATGGCTGGAGAGGCTGGTACACAGGGCAACACGTCCCTAGGCTGCACGCAGCACAGGGAACCTGGGCCCAGCCCATGAAATCACTTTGTCCTCCTGGAGCTTCAGGCCTGTGATGGGAGGGGCTGCTGTGAAGGTCTTTGACATGATCTGGAGACATTTTCCCCATGGTTTGAGGGTTAACATTAGGCTTCTTGCTACTTATGCAAATTTCTGCAGCTGGCTTGAATTTCCCCCCAAAAAATGGGTTTTTCTTTTTTTTTCTTTTCTTTTCTTTTCCTTTTTTGAGACAGCGTCTCACTCTGTCACCCAGGCTGGAGTGCAGTGGCATGATCTCGGCTCACTGCAAGCTCCACCTCCCGGGTTCACGCCCTTCTGCTGCCTCAGCCTGCCGAGTAGCTGGAATTACAGGCGCCCGCCACCATGCCCGGCTAATTTTTTGTATTTTTAGTAGAGATGGGGTTTCACAGTGTTTGCCAGGATGGTCTCGATCTCCTGACCTTGTGATTCACCTGCCTTGGCCTCCCAAAGTGCTGGGATTACAGGTGTGAGCCACCATGCCTGGCCGTGTTTTTCTTTTCCATCGCATAGTCAGGCTGCAAATTTTCCAAACCTTTATACTCTGCTTCCTTTCTATAACTGAATGCACTTAACAGTACCTAAGTCACCTCTTAAATGTTTTGGTGCTTAGAAATTTATTCTGCTAGATACTGCAAATCAGCTCTCTCAAGTTCAAAGTTCCACAAACTCTAGGGCAGGGGCAAAATGCCACCAGTCTCTTTGCTAAACATAACAACAGTTACTTTTGATCCAGTTCCCAACAATTTCCTCATCTCCATCTGAGACCACCTCAGCCTGGATTTTATTGTTCATACTGCTATCGGCATTTTAAACAAAGCCATTCAACAAGTCTCTAGGAGATCCCAAACTTTCCCACATTTTCTGGTCGTCTTCTGAGCCCTCCAAACTGTTCCAGCCTCTGCCTGTTACCCAGTTCCAAAGTCACTTCCACATTTTTGGGTATCTTTTCAGCAATGCCCCACTCTACTGTTACCAATTTACTGTATTAGTCTGTTTTCATGCTGCTGATAAAGACCTACCCAAGACTGGGAAGAAAAAGGAGGTTTAATTGGACTTACAGTTTCACATGGCTGAGGAGTCCTCAGAATCATGGTGGAAGGTGAAAGACACTTCTTGCATGGCAGCAGCAAGAGAAAATGAGGAAGAACTAAAAGCGGAAATCCCTGATAAACCCATCAGATCTCGTGAGACTTATTCACTATCACAAGAATAGCGTGGAAAAAACCGGCGCTCATGATTCAATTACCTCCCCATGGGTCCCTCCCAAAACATTTGGGAATTCTGGGAGATACAACTCAAGTTGAGATTTGGGTAGGGACACAGCCAAACCATTTAAATATCTTACTTTTGTATTAAAAAATATGATTCCTGAAGTATTTACTCATATACTGCCTCATTTATTTCTCGTAAGAACTCTGGGAAATAAAAAGCTATCACCTCTGTTTTACTGATAAGTAAATGTAGACTAAAAGAGTTCAGATGATATGTGAGAGAACACATAGATGACAATGACAAAGCTATAGCTGGAATTCAGTTTGTGTTTGGGGATGTTGCTTTGTTTTATTTTGATCTTAGAAAAAAAGAACTAAAAGTTATCATAAAAGACTTTATTCTTACTGTAAATTCAAAGATGATGTTTATTCATGCCTAGGACAAAATTTGTATTAACAATCAAATATTACAGAAGGTTGTGAATTTTTTGATGACCTGATTATGTTTACATAAGTGTCTACCTTTTCTAAAGCTCATAAATATGAAACCTTTGGGTGGACTCTTCCCAGAACTGATTTCCATAAACTTAGTGAATATGAGTAGGAAAAATCAGCTCAAGGGACAGGTACTCATTGTGTATACTCTTTAGTGATACAGAAATAAAAGAAAAGTTAAATACCTATATTTATAAAATTGAATCTTTTAAAGTCAGCTGATGGGTCAACATGTAGGTAACATTTTTAAGCTTCATTCTTAAAAAAATAAGCTTTAGTTTTTTAAAAAAGTATTTATTTGGAGCCGGGCACAATGGCTCATATGTGTAATCCCAGCTACTCATGGAGGCTGAGGCAAGAGGATCACTTGAGCCCAGGAGACCACCCTGGGCAAGATAGTGAGGCCCCATTTCAAGAAAGAAAAAACACCTTACTTTTTACTTCATTGCCTCAGTGATACCAGACCAACAAGGCATTGGTAAGAATAGTTTTAACTATACTCACAATTATATACTGGCTTCAGTGGTACTAGCAACAGTTAAAACTGAAGACACATTAAGCATGTAATAAGTGTGAACTATTAATAAGCAAAGCCATTAGAACTAGTATTAAACCATTTCATTCTTATCATCCTTTACAGATAAAGAATCAGAGACTGAGAGAGCTTAATAATACTGCTATTCAGTTAGCAAGCTATTCCGTGGTTTACAGAGATTAGTATTGCCTTTAACTTTCTGGCTTTTAGAATTACACAATTCTCCATCAACATGGAGGCTCAACCTGATTTGGGGCCTTGTGTAAGCCAGTGGTTTTCAACCTGGCGTGATTTTGACCCCAGGTGACATTTGGCAATGCCTAGAGACATTTGTGATTGTCCCATTGAGTGGGGGTTGCTATGGTATCTAATGGTAGAGTTCAGTGACATTGGTGAACATCCTACAAAGCACTGAAGAGACCCTGACAAAGAATTTTCCAGCCTAAAGCGTCAGCAGTGCTGAGGTTGAGAAACCTTGATATGGGCCTTTAAGACTGAATATTAATGAAAATGTTTATTTAAATCAGTTCATATGGTCCCAGTGCCACTTAGAATTATATTTCTTAACAAGATAGAGCTCAATTTCTTCTGCCCATGCCTCCTTAGGATACAGAAGAATGAGCCAGTAGTACCCTTCCACGGAACAAAATAGGGCAATCATACGATTCTGAATGCCAAGGGGACTTTCAGATTGACGGCTTCATAAAGTGACTGACACCTTGGACAGTTCCCAAGAAAATTACTAAAACTTGAGTCTTTTGCAGGTATGCAAAACCCATGAATTTCATAAAAAATAAATCTTTATTTCAAAGATAGGACTTTTAAAATTTAAAGTGGCCTTCAGGTGGAGAAAGAACTAGGAATCGAAATTTCAAAGGGCAGTAAAAACAAGTGATAATTTCATTTGACTCTCACAATCAAGAGGAAGCAGGATCATGATGAGAGTTTAGCACTTCTATCCACACCTTGAAATGTATCAAGTGCCTCTCCCTGGCTTCTCGCCCTTACACTGAAGTAGATGTCCCAAGACTTCAGATATATACACTATGGACAAGTATTTGCCTTCACTTGCAGAAATTCAAGCGGCACCAGCAGTTTGGAGGCAGAAGTCCCAACGGGAGTAAGGAAACTAGGGTCCAGGGCCTGACTCTTCCCTGTCATTTTGGTGCCCCTTTCCCGCCTACCCACACCCTACCCCAACGTGTGGCATAATACAGGGGTCATTAAATATTGGACTACAGCTTGACAAAGACCTGATAACAATAGGTGGCCGAGGCTGGGCGCAATGGTTCATGCCTATAATCCCAGCACTTTGAGAGGCGGAGGCGGGCGGATCACCTGAGGTCAGGAGTTGCAGACCAGCCTGGACAACATGGTGAAACCTGTCACTACTGAAAAAACAAAATTATCTGGGCGTGGTGGCAGGCCCCTGTAATCCCAGCTACTCAGGAGGCTGAGGCAGGAGAATGGCTTGAACCCGGGAGGCGGATGTTGCAGTAAGTGGAGATCAGGCCACTGCACTCTAGCCTGAGTGAAAGAGCTAGACTGTCTCAAAAACGGTGGCCACCAGCTGTGTCAAAATCAACCAGTTAAAAGGTGGAAATTAAATATTACAGTGGAAAAATACTTCTAGTTGGGGAATGAAAACTTCCTACAATCTAAGATGACTGCCATGAAATGATCATTCAGGTTCTTCTGGGCTCTTGCTCTTGGATGAATAAAGGGCTTTTTCCTCCTCCACAGTTCCAATCTTATGAATGTGTAATGGAGATAAATGTTTTGGAAGTATCTCCATTTGCCTGGCTCCTTGGTGTCTCTGTGTAGGACTTTCTCCCCTTTCAGGCCAAGCTTCCATCAGTGAGTAGAGAAGATAGGGAGGAGGTGAGGACTGCGAAGGTCACAGTAAGAATGCAAATACAGTAGTAAGAACAGTTTTATATTCACCCTCTGTCAGCAAAAATAGGCTTTCCCAGTCTGCAGCAATGTACTGGAACAGACTTAAAGACAGGCATTGCCAAGAAATAGGGATTTACTAAATTCCTTTATATTCCCTTTTAATATGTCAAGAGGCAGTCCTGGTATCCTTGATCATATAGCATTTCCCCACACGGAGGTTAGAACCAGACAGGAAGAAGAGAGAAATCCACACATACTCATCCCAGTAGGGGGAGAAACAAACCTCTGAAACTCTGAGCACTTACATGACCCACTGTGGCCAGAACTAAGCTACCCAAGACAACTTTTATTGCATCCACTAAATTTACCAGATGAGTCTAAAATGACATGTTTCTTTTCCCAGCGTTTTAAAATCAATTCCTCCTTTGAAACTTCTCTCCAATTACTCTTCATCTGTATAAATTCATGTATATTTTCATTCATTGACTCATTCAACAACTATTTATTGAGCATCTACCACGTACAGTAGGGTGCTGCAAATGCACCAGTGAGTAGGTACAGATAAAGCCCCTGCCCTCTTGAAACTTACTTTTTAGGTGGAAAGAAACAAAAAGACGAGTAAATATCATTTCCGGCTGTGATCAATTTTATGAAGAAAAACAAACAAGGACTTCCTGGTCCTCGTGCTCACTCGCTTCCAACAGTTTTGGGGGACACCAAAGGGACAGAGAGGAGTCAGGCCCCAGACCCCAGCTGCCTTGTGCCCACTGGGACTGCTGTTTCCAAAATTCTAGTGCCACTTGAGTTTTTGCGAATGAGGGGAAGTATCTGTGCGCAGTGTATGTGTCTGAAATCTTTGGACATCTACTGCAGTGGGAGGGAGAGGAGTCCTGGAGAGGCCTCAGGGCATTTCAAGGTGGCGAGAGCAATGCTAACACGCAGAGTTCTCTGACTTCCTAATGCACCTCCCTCTCTGCCATTAGACTCACGTTTTTCAATAGCTGCTTGATGCAATCACTTTCTTTCTCACGACCCGCAACTGCTCATACTGCCTGATGCTACCTCCCAAGCCTTGAACATAGCTTCAAATAACATGTTTAACCTATGCCTGGCCATAAAGCCTCCCTTCTCACCACGCCAACTCTTCTAAAGTCACATAAAAATCCCAGTTCTCTATCCACACATCTAAGAATGGACACTCCTCTGTCTTCTCTTCCCTATCTTTCTAAATCCGACCCTTTTATTACGATTCAACCAGTTCCCTGCCTGCTCTATTCCATTCAACACCCAGACCACAGTGATATATCCTTTGTCTAATCTTTCACAATACAGTTTAGTACTTGACATTACAGATTCCCAAACGTGGAAAGAACCATGCTGGTCTTTCAGTCTAGCCTTAAACACAAGGTGAGTAACACAGTTATAACCTTTCTAATAGGTAGTTTGAGACTTTCACACTCTCTCCTAATGTTTTCCAAATAAGTACCTTTTTAAAACTATAAATACACAGTGGCAAATTAAACTATTTTGATTATTCTATTAAGCATTCATAATCATAAAGCTATGAATAAATCTGTATGCTTAGAACTCTTATATAATCATAAAACAAACTTAAAAATTAAATTCAAACTGAATGACAAAATTAATTTATTCCAAATGATCAACATTAATTTAATGTGACATGTAATATTTAGCTAAAGCAAAGTACCTGTTCTCAATGTAAGTGTGGTATTGGCTACTATCAGACTGAATATGTTATAATGGGGCCTTACTTACTTACAAAGGCCATCTCTGTCATTTTTTCTTAAAGAACCTTAAAAAAAAAGTTGTAGCTCCTTACTAAAGAAATCTCCAATGCTAACACAATACAAGCATGACTTAATTACAGGGTGATTATCTAGATCATGTGGACTTTTCATTCAATTAAAAATTAAAATGAATATCTTTAACCATTTTCAAAGAAACACACACATCTTTTACTATATGCCTTCATTTAACAAGGGTCCAGAAATCCATGTTATAAAGGTTTGTACTGATTCAGATGTTTATACTTTGACTCTGAAAATGGATCCTACGTAAAATGTGCTGACAAAAAGGGCTATTTTTAACTTGTGTGCATTCTTCCTTATAGTACCTAAAAATGGATGTTGCGCATGCTGGATGTTAACTAAAGATTCCTTGAATATATTATTTCTATGTGTTATTTCTTCTGATATGAATTTGAAAAAACATTTACTTACAGACCACTAAAAATCTCCCAGGAAACTGAGTTAGTGGTGACTCTTTGATTCTGACCTTCTGGAAAAATATTTTCATGAACTCCCCGAAGCTTTTTAATAAACTACTCCTCACAGTGATGCAAGTCAAATTTAAGATAGAAGAAACTCAACATTAATCGATGTAAGAAAATCTAAGTCAAGGTGTCCTAAAAATCAAGCAATGTTTTAAGAATGTTCAATCAAGTGTGAATGCTGGTGAATGAAAATTTCTTCCGTTGCAGACAATTATGTGAAGGGTACAACTTTTTTATACTGTGTCCAACTCTCTCCTAGAGTCATAGTAGCCCTGCTAAAAAAAAATTAGTAAAACAAACAATAACAGCAACAACAAAAACACATTAGGCCAAGTGCAGTGGCTCATGCCTGTAATTCCACCTCTTTGGAAGGCCAAGCAGGGAGGATCAGTTGAAGCCAGGAGTTTGAGACCAGCCTGGGCAACATAGTGAGACCCCGTCTAAAAAAATAAAAATTTAGCCCACAAAATGGCATGCACCTGTAGTCTCAACTACTTGGGAGGCTGAGGCAGAAGGATTTCTTGAGCCTAGGAGGTCAAGCCTACAGTGAACTGTGATCATGCCACTGTCCTCCAGCCTAGGCAACAGAGTGAGACAATAAAAAATAAAAAATAAAAAAATAAAAAAAAAATTCCTTACTCTCTTTGAAATTTTCATAAAGCCACCTGTAGTTTGGATGTTTCCCAGGGAAAACAGTAAAAACAAATTCGATACTCCTCAACTAAAAGGCCTGATATCATGTTTATGCCAGTTTTTTTTCTGAGTATTTTACCTTTTTTTTCTCTACTTAGTTTCATCAATTAAAGGCTTATTGTTAAGGGAGAAAAGCATTAGGACCCCCAGTAAGATGCTCCAGGGAGTGTGTTTTCAGCTCAATGTAAGAAAAAAATTTTTGAACCATTAGTACTCTTTGAAACTCTGTTTTTTCCAAAATAGTGAGGTGTCTCTTAGTATAACAGCTTATACAGAGGCTGAATGACGCCAACTTTGGGCTTATGTTTTTAGGTTATCTAGACTGTTAGTTCTGATTTTAGAATGTTTGTAAGTTAGGACTGAATTAATAAGCCAATGTTTTCTTATTTAAAAAGAAATTATATATATATATATACATACATACACATATACACACACACACACACACACACACATATATCTCTCTCTCTCAAAAAATGTAAGCTACATTCCCATTTATCTTTAGTATTCTCCATATCTCTTTCATTTCCAGAGTAATGGTCCTTGGGAAGATAATAGCTAGCATAATGAGAGTTGGTACTTACCCAGCACTCAATAAGTACAAGACTCTCTAAATGTTCATTCCTCACAAAACTCTATGAGATAGGTTATAGCGCTGTTCCTCTTCTACAGATAAGGGAACTGGGCCACTAAAGGTTAAGTGATGTGCTGATACTTCCAAAGCTCATAAACAGAAGAGTCATCCAGAGCCAAACTATTTTGGCTTCAAAGTCCAGGCAGTTAAACAATGACACTATCCACTCACTAGTACCTCCTTCTGGAGAAGCCACTAGGACAGTCTCAGAATATTACTGGACTACTAAACAAATTGAAATTCTTGAAAGCTGAATTGCGTTGTGTTTTTACCCCATCATCATAAATCTTTACATTTGTTCAGACCCGGAAAATGAATGTCAGAGCAGCCTTAAAACCTGACTGTGATTGCTTAACGATGCCAATGTAGTGACACTATCAACTTCCAGCTGTAATCAAGTAGAGACTGAGATCCCTACACCAAGTCAAAAACTTTTATTTCTTCACATACTATGGTACTATGGACCATGGTGTCAGGAATGATCACAACCCAAAGAATCACAGAATACAGAGTTTTAGAGCTGGCAGCATTTTTAGGAATTGTTCATTCTTTCTTTGTTATTACAGAAATGAGGATACTGACTTCTGAGAAGATGATATTTCAAAGCCATGCGATGGCTTTATAACTACTCTTTCTGACTCCACTCTTAACTCTCTCACGTCCAGGCTGATATCAGCCGAAGGAAATTTGTAATAAAATTTGATCATCTCATTCTGCTTCTTTACACTCCTTCAAATGTTCCGCATTACTTTGAGACTTAATCAAAGTCCTTCAGTTAAAGCATCAGTTCTTTCAAGACCTGGTCCCTGATTGTCTGCAGTCTCATCAGCTCCTACTTGCTCCTTTTGAAATCTGGACTCCAGTCACTCTGAGTGTCATTCTAGACCCCCCAGACATCACACTCTTACCTCCGAGCCTTTACACATCTCATTCCTTCTTCTTTTACAGCACTTCCCCTGGACTCTTCTGTCTGCCTCCACTTCATTTTTCAGAATGCAGCTTAATACCTCCAAAGAAAGTCGCCTCTAACCTGGAGGTCACATTTGTTCTGTTTAGTTATTCAAACTCCCAATTTAAACAAGCCTGTCTATCTTGTTTCCTAACCTGTGACAGATATAAAGAGTAATTTATATTTCAGTGTGTTAGGATACAAGAAGAGCAATTAGAATTTGCACAATAGCAACATGACCTCTCAAGTAACAATATATTGTAAGGATTCACTGCTTATAAAAAGGGAAACAAGGAGGGCAGATCACAAGCTCAGGAGATCGAGAACATCCCGGCCTAAAATGGTGAAACCCCGTCTCTACTGAAAATATCAAAATCAGCTGGGCATGGTGGCGCATGCCTGTAATCCCAGCTACTTGGCAGGCTGAAGCAAGAGAATCACTTGAACCAGGGAGTTGGAGGTTGTAGTATGCCAAGATAGCACCATTGCAATCCAACCAGCCTCATGACAGAGCGAGACTCTGTCTCCAAAAAAAAAAAAGGAAACAAGTTAATGAAACAAAGTTTTCTGGGATCGTTTGATAAAGGTGTCATATTGATGCAGCATAATCCAGTGATTGATGTAGGTAATTTTGAAACCTGAGTCAGCAAGAAATAGCAATTATATTTAATGTAGTATGATTAAGGAGGCAGGAAACTGCAATAACGTAGAATGATTTCCACTAACGATACTTAAAATAAAATGAGTTTTAGTGCTTATAGCAAGGAAAACTCCATTTGTGTTTAAGATCTACTTCTTTTAAAGTGTATATGATACAGGGGGAAGATGGTAACAGTTAGAACACCCAAATTCTGCTCTGGTAATTGACACTAAATTAGTGAATGACTTTGAGTGAGTAAGCCATATGATATCTTTAACTCTTAGTATAATGTAGTGGCTAAGAACAGGGGCTATAGGCTCAAATCTCATTCCATTCCATTACTTTCAAGCTCCATAGCCTTCTGTTACTTTAATTGCTGTCAACCCCACTTTCCTCCTTTGAAATGGAAAGAATAATACCTACCTCATAGGATTACTGTGAAAAACAGATGGCACAACACTTACAAAACACTCAGCATATAATATGACACATAGGAAGACCTCAAACAGCTGTTGTTGTTGTAGTAATTATTATAAGTATTTACAGTGAGGGAGATAGATTACACGCTCTCAAAGGTCTTCTCAAGCTCTAAAATTCTGTGGTTCTATGAACAACTCACTCCCAAATGATGTCAGATAAATGAGATCTCACTGTATACTGGGCAACAAAATCAATATGGCCAATTTTCAGTCGTACCCAGTAAGGTAAGGTGAGCAGGGCATGAATTATTCAAAACTTTGGTTACACTCAATATATTTCTATTTGATCATGGAATGCATAGAACTATTTAAAAGAGTATTTTTAAACTTCTCATATTATGTTTAATGATTAAAGTGAGTTTGGCCTTTCTGTGTTCACCAAGGGAAAAGAAATGGAGCAAGGCTGGATAGTTTCTATATGCGCTCCACTTAATCATTAACGACTTAGGTGAAATCATCCAGCAACTGATTGGGTAATAAAAAGTGCAAGCAGTATAATACAGTGTTGGCCCAGATAACAGACCTTCCTATAAGTGAGAGCCAGTAGCACGTCATCTCCTTATGAAGCTTTTTCAGAATTTCAGGTAGTTCAGGTCCACATGTGCTTTGAAATCCTAAGTGTGAGAAGATGACTATGAAGTGTTTTTCCACCTACATCTTAATTTTCAAAATAGCCTTATCGCAGCATTGATGTCTAATAGAGTTCCTGGACACAGTGGCTACAGTCCAATGCTATAATAATCTAATTAACTAAACTCTTTATTTATCATATAATTGCCTCCTCACCTATCACACACTTCACCATTTAAAGTGATATCCTTTTCCTTTATTCTTTTTTAAATGAAGAATTTGTTCAGAGAGACATTTGGATTGTTCAATGGTTAAAAAAAAAAAAAAGCTCCAATAAAAAGAAAAAAAATAAGAAAGTACGAGTTTGTGCTGGACAGCGGAAGTCACATCACCCCGGCAGACAGAGCACCTGTTGAAATCCAGGACTTCATTTACCGACGAGCTGTGTGACTTTGGCAAATTCCTAAATCTCCCTGAGACTTAGTGTCTTGATTTGTAAGCTGGGAATAATCAGAGGAAGTTAACTGAGAAGCTATTGGGACCTAAGCTTCAGGGCCTTAGGTTCACATAGTCATATGCTTATGTTCACATAGTCATATGCTTATGTTAAATTTACAACGTTAAGATAGCTTAACTGTGACTAGCGAGGAGCTCTGTCTCTTTCAATATGACTTTCTTCCATCACATGGTGAAGATCTTTGGAGAAACATTTAACAGTTTTGCTGTCATGCTGAGATAAAGTTGAGATCCATAAATTTGTATGGATGTGACAATATGTATGAGCTCTAAAGTTATTTCTCTATATTGTCACATATTGCTAGGCATCTAGTGTAGGAATGATTTTCAAACACACTCCCGCTGCCCATGTTCAGAACGACATATGTATTTGTATGTAAATATTTCATTTTTTTCTTAAAGAGAGATTCCAATATGGCATTAAATTCAAGTTCCAGAAAACCTAGATTTTCCTTTGGGGATAATGATACCTACCTTATACTATTTTTGTGAAGATTAATGTGGAAGATTTTTCCTACTTTCCTTTTTTTCCTCTGTTTTACCTTCTCATTCTTATTCTGAACAATTATATAAGAAGAAGGACATGAAGATTATCTAATTCAGAGTTTTTATGTTTTATTCCCAAACATTTCTACCCCCTCAAATAAAACCATTAGGCATGATCTTGATGCATATAATACGCCAGTAATTGACAGGATTTATATGAAGCTTAACCCTCACTGTTTGGGGAATATCCATCTCTCATTTCTGTAAATCTCCAAAGAACCATGGCGAGCCCCAGGATTCCATATACTCCATTTGAAAACCCATGATTTAACTCAATTCCCTCTTTTTGTAATGGAAACTAATTTCAGAGAGGCTAAGTAATCTCTTGTCTTCCCATTCTGTGTTCAATTCACCATATCTTTTCTGTAGGTTTGTGATAGCAAACAATTATTATTATTTATTCGTTTTAAACATAAAGCTACCTGTTTTAAATGAAAAAATTTATAAATATTCTTCATGTCATGGAATATTCTAGAGGGATTAAATCCTTAAATGTAAGTGTTTTCAAACTGGAAGAAAATACAGAAGACTACATGTACAAATGAGGTTTTGAGGTAACCTCTTACCAAAGCCAGCAGAGATGGGTAGAAATCTGAAACTCTTGTCTGTAAATGTACAACATATAATATTCTTCTCCAAATAATAAATTGGCAAATTATGTTTGCAACAGTTATGACACATACAAACTGCTCTTAGAAATAGAAATTATGCAAAGAATGATGACTCAGAAGCCCACAGAAGAGCGCATTTCAATGGCCCCAGCCTTCCAAAAAGATATTTTGGGCTCCCTGGTAGTAAGAGAAATACAGGTTAAGTAGCAATGAGCTATCACTTCACATCCATCAGAGTGGCAAACAATTAAAAGTGATAATAAGTACTATTGGTGGGGATGAGTTAAAAGGGTACTTTTATCTATTTCTGGCAGAAAATGAAAATTGTTATAGGCTTTCAGAAAGCAATCTGAAAATATCTATTCCAATTTAAAAAAAAATGCGGCCGGGCACGGTGGCTCAAGCCTATAATCCCAGCACTTTGGGAGGCCGAGACGGGCGGATCACGAGGTCAGGAGATCGAGACCATCCTGGCTAACACGGTGAAACCCCGTCTCTACTAAAAATACAAAAACTAGCCGGGCGAGGTGGCGGGCGCCTGTAGTCTCAGCTACTCGGGAGGCTAAGGCAGGAGAATGGCGTAAACCCGGGAGGCGGAGCTTGCAGTGAGCTGAGATCTGGCCACTGCACTCCAGTCCGGGCAATAGAGCGAGACTCCGCCTCAAAAAAAAAAAAAAAAAAAAATGCAAGTCTTCTTTCCAGGGCCACAGCATGACTTTCATGGGCCCTAGAAACTTGTGCCTGAGTTATCTTCTTTCTCTATTAATATTATATATATGATAAGATTTGGCTGTGTGCCCACCCAAATCTCATCTTGAATTGTAGCTCCCGCAATTCCCATGTGGTGTGGGAGGGACCCGGTGGGAGATCATTGAATGATGGGGGCAGTTCCCCCACACTGTTCTCAGAATAGTGAATAAGTCTCATGAGATCTGATGGTTTTATCAGGGATTTCTGCTTTCGTTTGACTCTCATTCTCTCTTGCCTGCCGCCATGTAAGATGTGACTTTCTCCTTCTGCCATGATTGTGAAGCCTCCCCAGCTATGTGGAACAGTGAGTCAATTAAACCTCCTTCCTTTATAAATCACCCAGTCTTGGGTATATCTTCATTAACAGCATGAGAACAGACTAATACAATCACATTTGCTAATGTCTCTTTAATCAAAACAAGCCATATAATCAGACCCAGAATCATGGTGGGAGGGCCCATACAAGAGCACAGATGAGAGGAGGCATGATTCACTATAAAGAACATTACTGTAAAATTTTGTCAGTGTGTGCAACTGCATATTTATGTACACATTATCATGTTGGTATGGTAAAGATCAGCAAGAAAAAAAATGGGCCGGGCATGGTGGCTCACGCCTGTAATCCCAACACTTTGGGAGGCCAAGGAGGGCAGATCACGAGGTCAGGAGATCGAGACCATCCTGGCTAACACGGTAAAACCCTGTTTCTACTAAAAATACAAAAAATTAGCTGGGCGTGGTGGTGGGCGCCTGTAGTCCTAGCTACTCAGGAGGCTGAGGCAGGAGAATGGCGTGAACCCGGGAGGCGGAGCTTGCAGTGAGCCGAGATTGCACCACTGCACTCCAGCCTGGGCGACACAGCAAGACTCCAACTCACCAAAAAAAAAAAAAGGGACTATTAATAATTTTATTCAGATAGAGCAGATAGAGTGAAGTTACTTAACTGTTTAATAACAGTTTATATTATATATTAATTCATTAAAAGCTGTTTATCAAGTGCCTACTCTATGATAGATGAGTGCTGAGTGCAGAACAATCTTCTGGAAAGGTGAATATCAAGGGAGAAGCCCACAACTAAGACTGTTTACTTAGTTATTGTAACACCATCTTTGGGGGATTAAAAAAGGTAGATGTGTACTTGTGCATCATAATTTCTTAGCCTAGGACCAATGTTTTATTACACTTAAATACTCAATATGATTTCTGTGACTACTTGGAGCTTGGTGAAGCCAGTGTACAGGGAAAGGGGAAAAGCCAATACAACAGTGCACTGTCAAGTTGACTGTGGTCAGTTGAGTTAGGTGCTCCGTCCCAGGGGAGCTCCCTGAGGAACCCTTTGAAACACATCGCAGATCTTTCTGCCCAGGAGTATACATGGATGAAACTGATTCTCATCCCCCTTTGTTGTAGTGACTCCAAGGGCATTGACTTTACCAGATTTTTGGCATATGCGTGCATAAGGCCACATACATTTCTGACACTAACCCTGCTCTGTAGCATCAGTGAAACCCTCAGGACAAGAACCAAGAGGAACAGGGTAGATGCCGTATCTGTGATTAGCTAATTAAAACCTAGGAGACATTGGTTACCACAGCAGTGGCTGCAGTAAGAGGTGGAGCCAAAAGGATATAAATTAGTATGCAAGAAGTGTCTGATACAGCCCATCCCTTGCAGAACTGAGACTTGCTCATGTCTTCTCTCAAATCTAATCTGTCATAAAGTCATGTTCAATCTCTGCAACATTTCAATGTAAAAGATTGGTGGAATAAATGACAATCCCTATTATTACAGCTGAATCCACGGCAATAATTGATATTATTTATCCTTCCCTTCAACTCACCCTAAGCCAGTATTTCAGTGGGTTGCTTGCCTGATGCAGTGACCCAGACTTTCATCTCCTGGAGATCTAGATCCTTAGTTACCTTGCTCTTCACCAGCCACTAATGCTGCAGTTGCTCAATCACCATTAACATTGAGCACAGAAGCAGCAACAGGTATTACATTAAATCCCCTGGGTTCCAGATATATTTCTGCCTGACTGCTAGGGGACAGCAGCCCTGTCTCCTCAGCATAATCCAGATAAGCTACCGCTGCCAGTACAGTAACTCCTTTCTTTGCTTGATGGTCCACTGGCATGAGGAGTTTTTGTTTTTGTTTTTGTTTTCTGTCTTTATTTCTTCTAAAACACACGCACACACACACAACAATAACAACAACAACAACAACAGGATATATGTGCAGAACATGCAAGTTTGTTACATAGGTCTATGTGTGCCATGGTGGTTTGCTGTACCTATTGATCTATCCTCTAAGTTCCCTCCCCTCAACCCACACCCCCCAACAGGCCCTGGTATGTGTTGTTCCTCTCCCTGTGTCCATGTGTTCTCAATATTCACCTCTCACTTAGGAGTGAGAACATGCAGTGCTGGGTTTTCTGTTCCTGTGTTAGTTTGCTGAGGATGATAGCTTCCAGCTTCATCCATGTCCCTGAAAAGGACATGATCTCATTCCTTTTTATGGCTGCATAGTATTCCATGGTGTATATGTGCCACATTTTCTTTATCTAGTCTATCACTGATGGGCATTTGGGTTGGTTCCATGTCTTTGCTATTGTGAATAGTGCTGCAGTAAACATGTGTGCATGTGTCTTTACAGTAGAATGATTTATAATCCTTTGAGTATATAGCCACTAATGGGATTGCTGGGTCAAATGGTATTTCTGGTTCTAGATCCTTGAGGAATTGCCACACTGTCTTCCACAATGGTTGAACTAATTTACATACATTCCCACCAACAGTGTAAAAGCGTTCCTATTTCTCCACAGCCTCACCAGCATCTATTGTTTTCTGACTTTTTAATAATCGCCATTCTGACTGGTGTGAGATGGTGTTTTATTGTGGTTTAGATTTGCATTTCTCTGATGATCAGTGAATTTGAGCTTTTTTTCATACATTTGTTGGAAACCTAAATGTCTTCTTTTGAAAAGTGTCTGTTCATATTCTTTGCCCACTTTTTGATGGTTTTTTTTTTTCTTACAAATATGTTTAAATTCCTTGTAAATTCGGGATATTAGACCTTTGTCAGATGGGTAGATTGCAAAAATTTTCTCCCTTTCTGTAGGTTGCCTGTTCACTCTAGTGATAGTTTCTTTTGCTGTGCAGAAGCTCTTTAGTTTAATTAGATCCCATTTGTCAATTTTGGCTTTTGTTGCAATTGCTTTTGGCATTTTTGTCATGAAGTCTTTGCCCATGCCTATGTCCTGAATGGTATTGCCTAGGTTTTCTTCTAGGGTTTTTAGGGTTTGGGGTTTTACATTTAAGTCTTCAGTCCATCTTGAGTTAATTTTGTATAAGGTGTAAGGAAGGGGTCCAGTTTCAGTTTTCTGCATATGGCTAGCCAGTTTTCCCAGGACAATTTACTGAACAGGAGATCCTTTCCCCATTGCTTGTTTTTGTTGGGTTTGTCAAAGAGCAGATGCTTGTAGATGTGTGGTGTTATTTCTGAGGTCTCTGTTCAGTTCCATTAGTCTATATGTCTGTTTGGTACCAGTAACGTGCTGTTTTGGTTACTGTAGCCTTGTAATATAGTTTGAAGTCAGATAGCATGATGCCTCCACCTTTGTTCTTTTTGCTTAGGATTGTCTTAGCTATACGGGGTCTTCTTTGATTCCATATGAAATTTAAAATAGTTATTTATAATTCTGTGAAGAATGTCAATAGTAGTTTGATGGGAATAGTATTGAATCTATAAGTTACTTTGGGCAGTATGGCCATTTTCATGATATTGATTCTTCCTATCTATGAGGATGAAACGTTTTTGCATTTGTTGATGTCTGCTCTTATTTCCTTGAGCAATGGTTTGTAGGCCTCCTTGAAGAGGTCCTTCATGTCCCTTGTAAGTTGTATTCCTAGGCTTATATTATCTTTGTAGTAATTGTGAGTGGGAGTTCATTCATGATTCGGCTCTCTCCTTACCTATTGTTGGTGTAAAGGAATTCTTGTGATTTTTGCACATTGATTTTGTACCCCGAGACTTTGCTGAAGTTGCTTATCAGTTCAAGATGTTTTGGGGCTGAGATGATGGGGTTTTCTAAATATAAAATCATGTCATCTGCAAACAGAGACAACTGGACTTCTGACCTGAGGAGCTTTAAGTGACCAGATCACAGCCATTGTTTGAAGTAAAGGGGAACCCATATACTTGACAGATATGGTAAGACCAATGCTTCCCGTGGTCATCACCCATTGCAAATCCTGCTGAGGTCTATAAAAAATAGTCACCACAGCAGTGCTGGTATAAGGGGTGAGTCAAGGGATTTGAAGCAGTGGGCTCAATGTGTCTGATAGAGTAATATATAATCTACATAGAGAAGCTAATTATCCACACCATGTCTTCTTTTCTTCCCCCTTTTCTTATCACATACACCCTGGAATCAGAGCTATTTATTTAAATAACACATGCATTATATTTGAATTATTTGGTTGCACATGCTCTATAAAGCAATACATTATTTTTATTAGAATGTCAATGATCAAATACTTGATAAAAATTTTTCCTTTATGGAAATTTCCCCTGAGGGGGAATATCACAATTTTCATAGAAGGATTTAGAAGTTGCACTATATAATAAGAAATGAGTACTACAGATCCTTAGCAAATATGACTTTATTCTTCCACTTTTAACAAAATAAATGCCTTGGAACAAATCACTCAGTTTGATCATGATTGAAGTTCCTATTGGAACAATATATTTGGCATTTGTTAATTATTTTTCAGTGGGGCTGAGTGATATCGTTTAACTGTGTCCCCACCCAAATCTCACCTTAAATTGTAATAATCCCCACATGTCAAGGGCAGGGCCAGATGGAGATAATTGAATCATGGAGTGGTTTCCACCATACTGTTCTTGTGGTAGTGAATGAGTCTTATGAGATCTGATGGTTTTATACATAAGAGTTCCCCTGCACAATCTCTCTTGCCTGCCACCATGTAAGATGTGCCTTTGTTCTTCCTTCATCTTCCACCATGATTATGAGGCCTCCCCAGCCATGTGGAACTGGAAGTCCATTAAACTATCTCCTTTATAAATTACCCAGTCTCACACATCTTTATTAGCAGCATGAGAATGGACTAATAATACCCTGAGCATGAGTAGAAGAGAGTCTCAAACTGAAGTGAAGAAAAAGGGAAGGGGCTGATATGGGGAGAGGAGCAGTCCCTCATCAGCAACATCAAATCCATTTCCCCTGAGGAAAGACAATGCCAGACAACTGTAGAACTGGGCCAGCACCTTCTGAAACGATCTTGTTCCCCAAATAACTACAACAGATATTAAATAGTAGATAAGCTAACAAGTAAAAGCAGAAGTGAAAAAAATTGTTCCATGAAAATACAGGTACTATATATACATATAGATATAGTACATAAATATGTGTGTGTGTACTTAAGCCACAATGCTGTAAGAAATCATAAATTTATCTGAAAATACTGGGTAAGGAGATAGTATCCATAAAAAATACTATTCGCATAGAATTTAAATATTCAGTGAGCTTTCATTGACTAACTTTCGGACACCAGGCATTGTGCTATCATGTAGGAATGTAGCAAAAATGACATAGTTCTTATGTGCACTAAAGTAAACATTATCCAGAAATACGTAGTCTTTCTTGTTTTCTTAAATTGGAAGACAAACAGTATAGGTTTCTCCTATTGGCCCAGGTATATCATTATCAAGTTCAACTATTCTGGCAGGTGGTAATAACTTGTTTTTCTTCTCATGCTGTCTGCCATAAATAGGATCAATAAAGTCAGAATAAAGATCACAAAAACTTTCATTACAGTGCGAGTAGTTTAATGCAGCAGTTTCTATGTGCCTAGATTAGTGGCAGATACTTTAAGATTCTGGAATATCTGAAAATGTTATTACTTCTCTGGTTCTTGATTGTGTAAGGAATGCTGAAGTTATTGACTCCTTAATCTCTACTGAAGGGGCTTACTTTGAAGACCAGCAATTTCATTACTTGATTCTGAGAGGACTTTAACAGAATCTCAAGCAATGTAAGTGACATTTAGCAATCATAGCAATAGTCTGATCTTTCTGTCCTATTATAAAACAAGCCTACATTTATATAATCCTCAGATCTCAAAAGAAGTTGGAGAAAGCCACTGCCCGGGAAGTTCCTTATCCTAAACCTAAATCAGATGCTAATATCTTGTTGCTGTTTCAGTTTTAACAATAGACTCTCAAGGATGCTAATGTCTTGTTGCTGTTTCGGTTTGAAAAAAGACTCTCACTTGTACTCATCGACGAGTGTTCTCTATTTCCTATCGGGATTAGCTATATTTAAATCTTCTTTTAAGTCTGACAGAAGAGCTCTGAAATCACCAATAATGTCTTCATTACTACACCGATACTTAAATAATGGACAAGAAATTATAAAGGCTTAGCAAAGACATTCAGATTATTATGGCTTTTTGAAATATGCACCATAAACTATTAAGATCTTAGAGTGCTTGGCCAAAGTAAAACTTGAATATCCCATCAAATACCTCATTTTGATGAGAAAATTTATACTCAGAAAATTTAAGTGGCAAATAATCCAAGTCATACAGACTGTAAGTTACAGAACCAAGGCACAAAAAGGAGTTCTGACTCTTGATCTAAAAGTCTTCCCACTGTGTCCCTCTATGGCCTTCAATTTTGGGCGGTGTATTTTGTTTGTTTTTTATTTGAGTTATATAAGAGTTTAAACACAATTCTTTCTACTATGGGAAACAGCTTATTTCATTTTCAAATTTTGAAGCTCACATTTTTTAATGGTTTATTTTTTCATTAAATTTGAAAGGCTTTATTTAACAATTAAAAATCAGTCCTATTGCCTCATCCATTGAATTAGATAAATTACAGTAAAACATTTTACAGCTGTAAATTAGTATAAAAACATAGCTATCTTTTTATTATTTGAATCATAGAATGACTTTACTTAAAATGACTAAAGTTTGCATTTAGAATGAACACTTTTTAATTTAAAAGTCTGATTTTTCATTTAACTGTGATTTGTTTAGCTAAAAACAAATGGAGAATTTGAATTTCTTTACTCCATTTTTCTTTCCTCAACACACACACACACATACACACACACAGATATAAATAAGAAAAATTTACACTTCCAAGAGTCATTTCCTTAGTGAATCACATCCCTCACTTTTTTCCACACTATCCTTCAATGATGAGAATGAAATTTGCCTTATTTCTCCATGGTATCAGTAGAAACAATTCAACACAATGTTTAAACAAGTGTAAGGACCCTGTAGTCAGAATTCCTGTGTTCAAATCCTGGCTCTGCCTTTTTCTAGGTGAGCAATCTTGGACAAGTTGACTATTAAATAATTGCTCTGAGCAGATGGCAGTGACAGAGCCCTGGGAGAATAACTCTCTCTCCAGGCCAGGAGAAGAAAAATGACAGTGCAAGACAGAGGATAGGACAGTCAAGAGGCAAAAAGAAACACAAACGTAAGGGCACAGAAATGAAGGAAGAATGTTTCCATGAGGAGTCAACCATCAATGACAATGTCTACTAAAGTCCTAGAGAATGAGAATGTAGTGAAAGCCCAGGATAGGTATCAATGACATTCTTGAAGGTGAGACAGCAGTGATAACATTCTGACTTGAGGGGCTAAGGTGTAAGTGGTTAAGAAGCAGGAGTTTCTCTAGACTGGACTGGGAAACAGGAATAGCATGTAGCACATGTCTACCTGCCCTTGAATCTAAGATCCAGGAGACCACTGCAGATGAATAGAGAAGATGTAGCCAGTGGAAAAAAGAGAGGAGGTAAATCTTGAAAACCATTAAATGATCTGAGGACATGGTTCTGGGGAGGAACTGTAAGGAAAAGTCTTTCTCTTGTCTTTCTTGCAACCTCCTATTCATCCTATAAGACTCAGCATAAAACCACTCACAAATAAAGTCTTTCCGAACTGTCCTAAATCAGCTTCTCCAATTTCTTTTTCTAAAGTCTCCGAGTACTTTGTTTTATAATCTTTTATAACATTTAACAAATTATATATAGTATTTTCTTAGTTAACATGCCTGCCTCATATATTACATAGCAAATTCCCCAGAGCTAGGGTTTATGACTTTTTTACTTTTTTCTTCCTAGGGCAGGGCATAGTGTTAGATACTACTACCACATTAGTGGGTGTTCATAAAATAATTAATTAGCAATAAGAAAGGGGCTGGGTGTGGTGGCTTGTGCCTGTAATCCCAGCACTCTGGGAGGCCAAGGTCAGGAGTTAAGAGACCAGCCTGGCCAACATGGTAAAACCCTGTCTCTACTAAAAATACAAAAATTAGCCAGGCTTGGTGCCGCATGCCTGTAATCCTAGCTACTGAGGCAGGAGGATCGCTTGAACCCGGGAGGCGGAGGTTTCAGTGAGCCAAGATTGTGTCATTGCACTCCAGCCTAGGTGATAAGCAAAACTCCATCTCAAAAAAAAAAAAAAAAAAAAAAGAAAGAAAGAAAGAAAGAAAAGGAAATGAGAGGGAGAAGGTTAGAGATGGGAATGGAGACTAAGACTAAGGAGATGGAGCAACATAAGCAACCTCTATAGGATCTGAGCAAGATGAACTGGATGCTAAGCCTCTTCTTGCAGACCCATTAAATTGAGGAAGCGTGAGTTTCTAGCATGCCTGTTGGATTTTGTAGGCTTTCTCTCCTTCTTAGAGTTTTCTATAACCTAATAGTAACTCTGAATAAAATACAAGTAGAGTTGTTTAGGTTTAGTCATAAAATACAGGAAAATTTGATATTCTGTGGAGTGCAGGTCATAGAATACCAAGAATGGACATTGAAGTCACCAAGAAATATAGCAGTCACAGTGATGTAGAGACAAAGAGTTCTGATTTTGTGACTGGCATTGCAATAGTATGGATTTTTTTTTTCTTTGAAACATTGCCTTGGAGCCAATGTATATTATAGAGGGATTTGGGAAGGATCAAATAAAAGACAAAAATGGGCTGGGTATGGGGAAGGGAGAGAATAGAAATGAAATAATAAATGTAGATATACTCTGGCTTTCAGAAACTTTCTGAAGGACTTATCAAGTAAAAGAACTACAAGCTGTTGTAATTTCAACAAGAAATTGAAACTTTGTCTTTTTTAAAAAATCCTAATTTGCTCCCTCCCCTTGAGACTTGGACAGGTGAACAAACTCATTGGGGGCTATAATGAATAACATCTCATACAGAAATTATATGCAGGGAAAGCTCATGACACAATCTTAGCATACAGAATATCTGTTTTTACATCCACACTCTCTCTACCATCTTCATTTGCTGTGTGCTGATAATGAGACAGTGGTCCCTAAGGGAAATAATGTAGTTTACTCAGGGCATTCATTCAAGCTCTAAAAAAAAAAACTCCAAACAGACAGAGAACATATGAGGTTAATATTCAAGTGTTAATGAGGACTTAGGTATTGCGAAGCTTATATTGTACTAATTAAAAATAATTGCATGGTCCTAGAATTAGAGAGCTTTCACTGAGGAGGGTCTCAAGGTCATTGCCGCCTCTCTGGATTTCCAACTTGGCTGTGCACAAACCTCGTGGTTACTTTAACAGGAATAATTAGGTTCTGGGCAAACACATTCCTCCAACCAAATTCACTAGAGTCTGTTTGAGATTTAAAAAAAATAATAATAAAGTCAGTTTCATGGTTTCTAATGAGAAATACCTCTTTCCAATATAGAAACTTATTTCTGAAAATCAGATTAGGATCAGAAGGTGGTTTCATGGTTAAAAAGGGAGCAGAACAAGGAGGGCCCCAGAGACCATCCTACACTGAACAATACCAACCCAGATAAGCCCTATATAAACTATATCACTGCTATGCCTACATTTTACATGACAAGGTTTCTTTATTCATTCAAGGGTAGAAATTCCCAGAAAAACTAATACCTCTTTTTAGCATCTTATAACCTGGTCCCTACAGCAAGTATGTATGGGTATGTAGTAAGCTTGTGATCGCCTCCAATATAAAAGAGCAGAAAGGTGAGGACATTCTTAAGCGATTGATTGATAAGAAAAATGTTATATTACAGCATTTGTTATCAAAATTAGATTTAAAATTATTTCATGCTTTTTCCCAGTTTCATATCAAATCATTAAAAGTGAATATTTTCCCTCTTCTGTACAATCAGGAAGACTGCTTATGATGTTCCAAAGATAACCTTTATGTATGTGCTCAGCTTTAACTTGTGAGTAAGTTTCTCACATGGGTTAATACTTGCCCACTTCTAGTGATCCTCATGCTTTCAAGGTCACAACAGGAAGGATGTATATTTCAAGTTTGTTTCTCTCAAAGCACCAGGAGTAGACAGGGATGGAAAGAGTCTTCCTCAGTTCATCAGCATCATGGAACTGTAGCTCTTCTCCTAGGGAATAGGACCTCCTTCATGTTTCTCCCCCAACCCTATCCATTCTTTAATTGATGCTTTATTTGCCAGCAATTCATGCCTATTACTTATTTTTACTCTTAAACCTTTTGCTTTTCTCTCTCTGCCAGTGTTTTGGCAATCCTGTATAGGCCTGCGGCCACGTCTGCATGTAAGCAGAGAACAGAGGCGTTAACAGAATTTCTCTCTCACATCCTCTGCTTGGGCCATGGTGTTTCATGTTCTACTGGTAGACATAACCTTCAAGGCTATGTGGACCTTTAAAGTCAGTATGAAAATTTGACTTCATTCTTCCATCTTTCTTTATTATTTTGCTTAACATACCTTGTGTTCATCCACAACACTGGAAGCACATTAGTTGCTTAATAAAAGTTATTCTTTAAATAGAGCCATTATTTTTATATAGTTGTGATATTATTTCCATACACTATTTATATAAAATCATATTATTTTATATAGTTTTTATATAGTTGTGATAAAAATAATGCTTCCCACCAGAGGTTCATGTCCTAATTCATGGAACCAGTGAATGTGTAACTTTATATGGCAAAGGGACTTTGTACTTGTTAAGAGCCTTGATTTGAGGAGATTATCCTGGATTATCTGGGTGACTTTGTGTAATGACAGAGCTCCTTAAAATAGTCAGAGAAAGAAATTATGAAAGCAGAGAGTTGGAATGATGTAGCACAAGGAATATTCCACATAATTCCTAGCTTTGAAGACGGGGGACTGGGACGATGAGCCCAGGAATGTGTGTGGCCTCTATACCCCGGAAAGGCAAGAATACAGATTCCCCGCTAGAATTTTCAGGAGAAATACAGTGCTACCAACACTTTGAATTTAGCCCAGTGAACCCCATTTCAAACTTCTAACCAGAACTGTATCATTATTATGAACAGTATCATCATCTCTAGAACTGTAAGATAAATTGGTGTTATTTTAAGTCACTAAGTGTCTGTCATTCGTTATAGCAGCAAGAGGAAACTCATACAATAGTACTTCATCATTTTCCTTGATAGGTAATATGCAGACAACATTCATTGTTTAATGAAAATGAATAAGATATTTAGGGGCCGGGCGCAGTGGCTCACACCTGTAATCCCAGCACTTTGGGAGGCCGAGGCAGATGGAAGTCAGGAGTTTGAGACCAGCTTGGCCAACGTGGTGAAACCCCATCTCTACTGAAAATACAAAAATTAACCAGACATGTTGGCAGGTGCCTGTAATCCCAGCTAATTGGGAAGCTGAGGCAGGAGAATCGCTGGAACCCAGGAGGCAGAGGTTGCAGTGAGCCAAGATTGCACCACTGCACTCCAGCCTGGGCAACAGAGCCAGACTCCATAGCAAAAAAAGAAAAAAAAAAGATATTTAGGACTTGTCACTGTCACTGTCTAAATTTCTGCATGCCATGAAATTCAATCTGATATTTATGTTCAGTAGTAATATTTCTGAATAGCTGAGATTTACTTATGAATATATAGCATGAGAACTTTTACTTGGGACTGGGAGTTGCAACAGAGAAAAATTACTTTACCAATAAATCAATAGACTTGATGAGTCTATTTATTTTGCCATCAACCCAATTACCTTTCTGTTCGTCAGCAGGCTACTGGCAAAACTCAATTATCGACGATGGCTCAGACCCTTCTCTTTCTTCAGTGGCTGCCTTAGCTCTTGTGTTCTGTCATCTCCTAGGGCTTACTGTGCAAAAATTGTGCAACCCAGCTAGGATTCCACTGGGAGCAGAGCTAACTGGCTGAGGCGTGCAGGGTAAATACTGTCATTAGCTCATTATCTGCATAAAAATTTAAATATACTCAATAACTTCTAGTTTTTGAAGTATCTGATTTTATTTAATCTTCACAATAACTTGGTGAAGAAGGTATTACTATTAGGTTGGTATGAAAGCATTTGCAGTTTTTGCCATTACTTTTAATGGCAAAGTCGCAATTACTTTTGCACCAACTTAATACCTCAATTTTACAGTTGAAAAAAACCACGTTAGGGAGAGTACCCAGGCAGTAAATGACAGAAAGGAGATATGAACTAAAATTTATTAATTCTTTATTCAGATGATAAAACTAATGTGATTTTGCTCTATCACACCTATTCTTGTCATTTTACTCCAGTGTCAAAATTCTAGACACATATTTTTAAATGTATTTTAAAGACAAAATAACATAACATATGCACATTGTAAAGTGATGTGGGAAATTTTAAAATCTATAAAAAGTTTTAAATCGCCCACAATATTACTGCTGAAAAATAACAACTCTTACTATTTTGATGTATTTATAAACATTTTTCTGTGTATTTATGTATTTCTTTTGACACAGTTTTGCATCCCATTCCATTTTATCATATTTCCATTGAAGTGAGTTGGCATTCTAACCTTATCATATATACAGTTTTACTGTATTGTCTTTCAGTAACCTACTTTCGCTGGATATTTAAATATAAATAAAAATTAGTCTACCTTGAATTTACCTTTTTTCAGGATGAAATCTATTTTTCTCCAAATGCAGTCAGAGGACAGTAGTGCCAGCATCATTTGGGAGCTTGTTATAACTGCAAATTCTCTACTGAGTCCAGGTCTTTGGGGTGAAATCCAGGAATTTCTGTTTTAACAAGCTCTCCCGGTGTTTCATACATGTAAAACTTTGGACTGAAGTGTTTGCTTTTCCGTATGTATTGATGAGGCAAAGCAACTTAGGCCTATTGCAGGCTAAAGGGAAGCACAATAATTGTTACACTTTGAAGAAAAACAGCTCCTTCCTTCCCCCTTCCTTCCTTCCTTCCTTCCTTCCTTCCTTCCTTCCTTCCTTCCTTCCTTCCTTCCTTCCTTCCCTCCCTCCCTCCCTCCCTCCCTCCCTCCCTCCCTTCCTTCCTTCCTCTGTCTCTCTCTCTCTTTTTTAGAGATGGAGTCTTACTCTGTCACCTAGGCTGGAGTGCAATGGCACAATCTTGTTTCACTGCATCCTCTGCCTCCCGGATTCAAGAGATTCTCCTGCCTCAGCCTCTTAAGTAGCTGGGACTACAGGTACCTGCCACCATGCCCAACTAATTTTTGTATTTTTAGAAGAGACCAGGTTTTACCATGTTGGCCAGGATGCTCTCGATTTCTTGACCTTCAGCCTGCATTGCCCTCCCAAAAGTGCTGGCATTACAGGCGTGATCCACCGTGCCCAGCCTAATATTTTTAAAAATGTATCTAGAGATGGGGTCTCACAATGTTGCCCAAGCTGGTCTCAAACTCTTGGCTTCAAGCAATCGTCTCACCTAAGTCTCCCAAAGTGTTGGGATTACAGGCATGAGCCACCTTGCCCAGCCTAATTGTTAACTCTGACTGAGAACTTTTGTAGATTGAGAAAGCAGCTGGAGTATATTGTAGACAAAGGCCACCCCAGAAAGGGTGAGTGTGAGGTAAGCAAGCTCCCGTGGCGAATTTGCCTGACCAGAGCACAGCGTTCAAGCTGGCAGGCAGCTGAAGCCGAGAAAGACCTGTTAGGACAACGAAAGTTCTTGTACACATAGATGAAGATC
Organism: Rhinopithecus roxellana; assembly: GCF_007565055.1. Classification (NCBI taxonomy): domain Eukaryota; kingdom Metazoa; phylum Chordata; class Mammalia; order Primates; family Cercopithecidae; genus Rhinopithecus; species Rhinopithecus roxellana. The sequence goes on along the minus strand of NC_044554.1, from coordinate 31,574,465 downwards.
TGTGATATAATTTATAGATATTGAAGAAATATTACACATTATTTAACATAAAAGTGATGTTCCACAACTAGACCAACATTGGTTAAAAGCACACTTTAGTGAGAAGTAAAGAGATATTTGGGTAGAACAGCCAATTAATAAGGTGACTGTCGGAAACAAGATACCAGATGAAGGAAAATGATAAGGAGTTTTGGCAGAAGGAAAAGACAATGATTAATTACTAAATATTATAATGGAAAAGAAGGGGGATGGTTTCAATGGCAGATTGGCCAAAGGGACTAAGAGGAAAACTAGAATTTGAATCTGACATCCTGGTTTCTCTTGAGCTGTACATAACAATTTTGATAATCTGGAGAGAGGTATAAAAAATTAATAAAACAGTTTTTTGCAAAGATTGTGAGTTTAGGTTACTCTTAACCCCTCTTTATTCCTAACGACCTACATCCAGTTGGTTTCTATGTCTTGCAGATCTTAAAAAAAAAAAAAAAAAAAAAAAAAAAAATTGAGGCTGGACACAGTGGCCCAAGCCTATAATCCCAGCACTTTGGGAGGTCAAGGTGCGGATCACCTGAGGTCAGGAGTTCGAGACCAGCCTGACCAACATGGAGAAACCCAGTCTCTACTAAAAATACAAAATTAGCTGGGTACGGTGGCAGATGCCTGTAATCCCAGCTACTCGGGAGGCTGAGGCAGGAGAATCACTTGAATCTGAAAGGCAGAGGTTGTGGTGAGCCGAGATCGCGCCATTGAATTCCAGCCTGGGTGACAAGAACGAAACTGTCTCAAACAAACAAACAAACAAAACCTTTGAAACATTTGAATCAGTTCATCAGTTCTATTTACTCTCTTCTTTGTCATATTGCTTTAGTTTAAGTACTGGTAATCTTTCAACTGGCAACCTATAGTTGAAACAGCCTAAATATTCTTTCTACCTTTTGAATTACTTCCCTAAAACCTGTTGCTTTGCTACACAGAGTTTTCATTCTGTTTAAGTTGATACAAAACCTATACTGACTTATGCCATCTTCCTGCTAACAGTTTAAAAATACTTTTCCTCTGCTTTTTATTGTACTGTTTTACTTGCTATGACATTCTGAATTAGAGCAGCCATGTAGTTTATCATCTGAATGAGGCCCTTGGGACATTGAAAGTGGGCATATTAATAATTACACTGGGACAAAAGATGTCTGGGCTTTGCTTAGCTTTCTAGCCCCATCCTCTTCTAATAGCAGTTTACGAATGAGCAATACCAAAATAATTAGTGAACAAACACTGTTCCCTTCTATCTGTGTTGTTTACAGCTGTATCTGCAATGCCTAACACACTGCTCAATGCACCATAGCTCCTCAACAACTATGTGCAAAAGAGGAAATGAGGGAGGGAGGCATGGAAGGAGAAATTAATAGATCAAAGAATTTTAGAAAGCTTGAATCTAGTACTCTGTTGTTGAAATGACATAGAGTTGAAAGTCTAATATCCTTGGAGAGAGGAAGCCATGGAAAGCCAAAAGAGACACAGAGAACTTGGTGTAGAGGAAGGTTAAAAAAGGGAAGTCCCAGAATCAGACCACCCATGAAACTGACTTTCTGATCTCAACCAGGCTCTAGTGAATTTGGCTGGAGAAACAAGTTTTTCCAGAGCCTAATTATTCCTGTTAGAGTAACTACCGAGGTTTGTGCACAGCCAGGCTAGAAATCCAGAGAGATGGCAATGACCTTGAGACCCTCCTCAGTGCAAGTTCTCTAATTCTAGGACCATGCAATTATTTGTAATTAGTGCAATATAAGCTTTACAATGTCTTGTAATTTATTTTGTACTGTTTTGTAATTTAACACACAGCAACCCCAAAGAGTGGAATTCAAGTGAAACTTACCCAAGACTTCCCTGCTTTTGTATCAGGTAGACATATTTTTACCAAAAATGTATCTTAGTTTTGTGAAAAGAACTTTCAATTCTTCATTAACTTCTGGGTGGAGCTGTTTACAAAAAGTTTTCTCGGTAGCATGTTAGATGTTCTAACTACAAAGGCGATGTGTAAACGTCCGTTTTGTACTTCTGAAAACAGGTGCAGTCTCAGTGAGAAAAAGAAAATTTGTCATGAGCACTGGAATAAAAAGGGAAGTAATGAATAAAAACATAATTTAATTACATGAATGTCAGCTTTCTACACAAACTAGATTTGATGTAATTAAAGCACCTGGAACAAATAAAATGAATCAATGAAATCTCTCACCTTTTTTTTTGAGATAAAGTAAGATTCAAAATTACATAATATTTATGGACAACTTGTACTAACTATGCAAAAAATAAGTGTGCGTGTGAGCGTACGTGTGTGTGTGCACAAGAGAGGCAGAGAGAGTGAAGGATAATTTTTTCTGGCCTCTGAGTTGATAACCAACAAAGCAGCCAACATAAATTTTTTATAGTAAGGGGATAATATCTATAAATAAGTATAAATTAAATATTGTTTTCAATGATCATGAGCCCCAGTAAAATAAACATTACATTTGTTTCATGATTGATTGTTTTAGTATTTTCCCCAGCATACAGTCATACCAGGAGCCTGATATCTTTGTTAGGTCAGGAATGCTTATAGAGAAAGAAACAAATTATGAATTTAAATTTAGAGGCATGTTCATTCCAGGAAGAACTACTCCAAACTAGTGGTTTGCTAGCATTGCCTGTGCCACTGTGGCATTTATCTGGGGAGCCATTTGTTCTGTGCTGTGCTCATGTAGGATATTTTGTTTGTTCTAGCTATCTACGAGCCTTCCTGTGAAGCATACAAACACCTAGGCCAGACGTCAAATTACTACTGGATAGATCCTGATGGCAGTGGACCTCTGGGGCCTCTGAAAGTTTACTGCAACATGACAGGTAACTGTGTCATATCTATGTTTTATGACAGTGCTTTTCTATATGTTGTGAATAAGCAGTTCCACCAGTGGTTTGTTTCTTGGGTGCTGTGTTTTTTTTTTTTTTTTTTTTTTTTTGAGGCGGAGTCTCGCTCTGTCGCCCGGACTGGAGGGCAGTGGCCAGATCTCAACTCACTGCAAGCTCCGCCTCCCGGGTTTACGCCATTATCCTGCCTCAGCCTCCCGAGTAGCTGGGACCACAGGCGCCCACCACCTCGCCCGGCTAGTTTTTGTATTTTTAGTAGAGACGGGGTTTCACCGTGTTAGCCAGGATGGTCTCGATCTCCTGACCTCGTGATCCGCCCGTCTCGGCCTCCCAAAGTGCTGGGATTACAGGCTTGAGCCACCGCGCCCGGCCAAGGGTGCTGTGTTTTTATGACAGCATCTAATCAACAAAATATTGCTGGATTTCTTAGATAAGATGATGAAATGTATTATTAATGCAATAAAACATTTTGACACTGTGCTTTTCAAAAAGTTTACCTTTGATGTGAACAATTAAGAATCTGTTTTTTTTTTTTTTTTTTTTTTTTTTTTTTTTTTTTTTTTTTTTAATCAGCATGTAGGGGGAAAAACCAGAAAGAGAAATTGCAAAGTTAAGCCCAAAGAAAGAATTAGTAACCTAGACTAGGGAAATTTAGTATCACTGCTCCAATATCCTCACTGCGCATTCTAGAGGAAGCTTTTAGATCATGCCAGACCTTCCTCAATTCTCCATAATTATAGAGGAAATCTTTCTAAGTACTGAAATCCCATTCTGATAATAGCAAAAATTACCTGAAGCTTTTACGAAACATATTTGGGCCTTTCTTCTTGGGAAGAGGACCTAGTTTTTCTCCACTACCATGTGAAATGAGATTATGGGTTCTTGTCAACTGCCACAACAACGTGTAAAATGTGCAGATCTCTAAGATAAGAACGGATTTTCCATCAGACACTTGGCAACATCTTACACTTCAAAAATCCCGAGGAAGGTGTGAGGTATGCATTGTTTACTGGCTCCAGCAAAAGACCAGCATTTGATGTGAACTCCTGGGTATAAGATGATAAGGGTAATGAAAATAAGATGCTACTGATGGTAATTACTGAGTGTGACTGTTTACCATCTGTCAAGTACCGTGACAAATCCTTTAGACAGACAGACACTTGAGTTTACATCCTGGCTTCATTAGTCACCACATGTGTAATATTGGGCACTTTAGTAACTTTGCTAAATTCAATAAGCCTCAGAATCTTTATCTGTAAATGAACTAATGAGAATACCCACCTCATAGCATTATTGTATGAATACAATAAGACAATCTGCATATGGTTCTAAGCTTATTGTCTAACACATGGCAAACCTTCAATAAAAGTTATTGGATGAAGAAATGTAAAGGCTTTGGGAGTTAAATAACTTGCCCCTATTAGGCCGGGTATGGTGGCTCACGCCTGTAATCCCAGCACCTTGGGAGGCTGAGGTGGGCAGATCACGAGGTCAAGAGATTGAGACCATTCTGGCCAACGTGATGAAACCTATCTCTACTAAAAATCCAAAAATTAGCTGGGCTTGGTGGCACACACACGTAGTCCCAGCTACTCGGGAGACTGAGGCAGGAGAATCGCTTGATCCCTGGAGGCAGAGGTGGTAGTGAGCCAAGATCATGCCACTGCCCTCCAGCCTGGTGACAGAGCAAGACTCCATCTCAATAAATAAATAAATAAATAAATAAATCTTGCCCATATTATTCAGGCAAGATTCAAATTGAATTATTTGCAGCCCATGGATCTTACTTCTGGCTATAGTTCAGAACCATTTATAGAGTTTTATCTTGTTTTTGGTTTTGTTTTCTATACAAACTTCTTGGCACTATCCCTGCAGACTCTGATTCATTATGTCTGAAGTGGAAATCAGATTGTGCAACTAGAACAGAAAACCAGGAATGGCACTCTAGGCAAGCAGATACCAGCAGGGAACTCTCAGCAGTATCGGGAAGCCATGGTATAGTATAGATGGTATAGAATGGAAGGGAAAATGGTGAGGACAACAGTGTAGTATGGAAGACATGTGGAGAAGACAATAAATGGGAGCTGACCAGTCTGGGCAACATAGTGAGACCACATCTCTATTTAGAAAAAGTCCCAGCTCCTTGGGAGGTTCAGGTGGAAGGATCCCTTGAGCCCCGGAGGTTCGAGGCTGCAGTGAGTCGTGAGCATACCACTGTACTCCCGTCTAAATTTCTAAATTTCCCTAAATTTCTAATTTTCCCTAAATTCTGATTTTCCTTAGATTTCTAAATTTCCCTGTATTTCTAAATTTCCTCTAGAAATTTGGAAGATGCTAGCTCTCAGTTTAATTTCTTTTCTATTTTGAAAAAGAACTTTAATCAGGCCTCAGAGAAGGAACACACTTGCCAGAGAGATTAATCTAAGAGTTCACTGACAGCTGGACTTGTCAGTGCACTCGAATTCTTTTTTGTATACCTTCATTTTTATCTTATTAGCACTAAAATAGTAACCTATGATGACTTGACTTAATTTATAAGAATCTTGATTCTGGTTTCTCCTAATATATGAACATATATAATACAATTAAAGTCTGTTCTTAACCTCAAGGAACATCAGGGTATCCTGGGTTGGACTGGACAATTAAGAATTTATTTTAGTTATTTTCTTAAATTCATCTCAAAGGAAAATTAGAAAAAGAAAACAAAACTGTAATATACACAATTCTCATATCAAGGACACACACAACACACAGGACTAGTCTACTCTCAGGAGAGCTTCTCCTGTGCATTGAATCCTTTGCTCAGAAACATATGTCTTATCTTCGTCAATATCTCCCTTAAACAGCATGGCTGCAATTTAACTCAGCACTTCAGATGCCAGCTGAGCTGTAAGGAGCAGGTACAACTTTTTGCAAATAGAATATTTTTCTTCTATTCGTTCAAGATAGTTATGACCATCAGTGTGTTCAAGGACCCTTGAAGAATCTTCCCTTACAGGCCAACAGGCACCTTTCAGTTCTTTGCCACTGACCAACCCTTCCTTTTCCTGGAAAGAATGTGGATTTAACATCATTAGGAGAGCACGATACCACAAAGCTTGGCTTGGGCTATTCCATTTCCAAGAGATACATGTTAAAGAAGAGGAGGGAGTGACAGCATGAGGTAGTCTATAAAGTCTTGGTATACAACTCTATGTCGTGAAAAATTATAAATGCTCCCCTAAACCTGAAGTATAGAAGGAGGCAAGCACTCAAAAAGGTGAAGAAGAGAAATTAGCCCTATAAATCAATCCCCCAGGGTACAAGAGAGATTGGCTCATTCCAAAGAACTGAAATCCCAGTCGTTAGAACATAGTGAGCCTTAGAGAGGGACTCAAAATAAAGCAGGGGAAAGGTGGGTGGGGGCAGGCCAGAGCAGACCAGCTGTAAGAAATGTAGGGCAGGAAAAAATTTGCACTTTTTTTTAAATTTATTTTTCAATTGCAGTGGGTGGTCATCTATGGAAAGATTTTAAGCAAGATAATAAGATCTTAATTGCATTCATACATCTACCACTTGGGCTACTATAAGAGACAGCATGAAAACATTGGGACCAGCACTGATGCTGTTGTGAAAGTTCAATGAAGAGATGATGCTGCCTTGAACTAGGGTAGTGATGGTTTAAAGTGATGAGAAATTGATACATTTTGAGATCTGTTTTGAAGGTAGAATTGACAGGATTGGTAAAAGTTTGGATGAGAATGTTTAAAGAGAGACAGTTATCAATACTAACTTCTCAACATATGGACTGAGTAACTGGATGAATTATAGTGCTATTTAGGAGAAGTGGACAATTAAGGGTAAAACAGTTTTAACGGAAGCTCAAGAACTTACTTTTGACCTAATTAAATGTGAAGTGCCATGTGCCATCTAAACTGAGATGCAAATTTTGCAGTTGGATAAGCCCCCAAAGCCTGATTGGGTTAGAGATATAAATGTGCCAATTATTAGCATATTAATATATGAGAATTGATAATATCATTTGGGGATTGATGTAACAGAGAAACAGCATCTCAGGAATGAGCTCTTTTTTTATTATTTATTTTTATTATACTTTAAGTTCTAGGGTACATGTGCATAACGTGCAGGTTTGTTACATATGTATATTTGTGCCATTTTGGTGTGCTGCACCCATCAACTCGTCAGCACCCATCAATTCATCATTTATATCATGTATAACTCCCCGATGCAATCCCTCCCCCCTCCCCCCTCCCCATGATATGCCCCAGTGTGTGATGTTCCCCCTCCGGAGTCCAAGTGATCTCATTGTTCAGTTCCCACCTATGAGTGAGAACATGCAGTGTTTGGTTTTCTCTTCTTGTGATAGTTTGCTAAGAATGATGGTTTCCAGCTGCATCCATGTCCCTACAAAGGACACAAACTCATCCTTTTTTATGGCTGCATAGTATTCCATGGTGTATATGTGCCACATTTTCTTAATCCAGTCTGTCACAGATGGACATTTGGGCTGATTCCAAGTCTTTACTATTGTGAATAGTGCTGCAATAAACATACGTGTACATGTGTCTTTGTAGTAGAATAATAGAAATTCAATAGGCAGGACACAGTGGCTCACGCATGTAATCCCAGCACTTTGGGAGGCCAAGGCGGGTGGATCACTTGAGCCCAGGAGTTCAAGACCAGCCTTGGCAACATGGCAAGACCCTATTTCTACCAAAAAAAAAAAAAAAGCAAAAACAAAAACTAGCTGGGCATGGTGGTGCAAACCTGTGGTCCCAGCTACTTAGGAGGCTGAGGTGGAAGGATCACTTGAGCCTAGGAGGTCAAGGCTGCAATGAGCCATCATCACACCACTGGATTCCAGCCCGAGTGCCAGAAACCCTGTCAGGAAGGAGGAGGAGGAGGAGGAGGAGGAGGAGTGGGAGGGGGAGGGGAAAGGAAGGGCAAGGCGGGGGGCAAGATGAGGAATTAGTCCATTCTCATGATGCTATAAAGAACTTCCCTGAGTCTGTTCTTACACTGCTATGAAGAACTTCTCTGAGATTGAGTAATTTATAAAGGAAAGCAGTTTAATTGACTCACAGTTGCTCATGACTGGGGAAACGTCAGGAAATTTACAATCATGGCAGAAGGGGAAGCAGACACCCTTCTTCACACGGCAGCAGGGGACAGCATGTGAAGACAGAATTATCAAACACTTAAAAACCATTGGATCTCATGAGAACTCACTCACTAACATGAGAAGTGCTTGGAGAAAACTGTCCCCATAATCCAATCACCTCTCACCAGGTCCTTCCCTCAACACGTGGGGATTGTGTGGATTACAATTCAAGAGGAGATTTGGACAGGGACACAGAGCCAAACCATGTTACTCAATACTTCAACAGAGAGACATTAGGGTTCTAGTGTTAAAATATTTAATAAGTGTTAGGAAAAATATACATAATTGAGGGTAAGTAGAGAAAAAGTTCTCACTGAGAGCATTTGTGGGGCAAATAGATCATCTGTGTGGAAGTTAAAATGACTGCTTAGATCCTATAGAATGACAAAAAGACTTGGAGAATGAAAAGCAACTTGGCATCCATGCACACATATATAATGGATGTGGTGGTGCCACAGAAGTATGGCAAATAACAGCCACTAGAATGCAGGGAACGTGGTATGGCCAGGAATGATGAACCTTCTATGGATGCTGCATAGACAGTATAGGAGAACCATGGCTTGAGCTACATCCTAGGCAATTAAGGGATGTTCTAAGTGACAGAGCCTTTCCAGCACTGCATAGGACACCAGCAAAATCTTCCACAAAACGGCTGACTCATGAGCTGAGTCTTGAAGAACAAGTGGGTGTTATGAGGCTGGGAAATCACGAGAAGGAAAAATAGGTCAACTTATAAAATGCTTTGTGTAGGATGCAGAGCAGTTGAAACTTTGTCCTGAGGTGAGAGCAAGCGATGGATGGTTTCAAGCAAAAGAGTAATTTAATCAGGCATTGTATATTAAAAACATCACTTTGGCTGCTGTGAAAAATATTCTCCAAAAAGACCCAGAGATAAGACAGGGAAACAGGTCCGAAAGCCCCCATAGTAATGCAGGAGTTGAAAATGGAAACTTAAAGTAAGAAGGGATTGATTTGATAAGTATTTAAGAAGATGAGTTGGCCAGACTGTTCCTTATGAGATAGAGAAAGTTGAAAATGATAACCCCATGACATGGAACACAGAGAAGCAGAGGAAAACTAGGAAAAGGGTAAGATTCTATGTCACTTTGGGTCCCTGCAATTCAACGGGGTAAAGTTGTCCTATAGGCAGATGCTACACAAAGTCACTGTAGGACCTTGAACACATTTAAAAAAAAAAAAAATTGTGGCTGGGCACGGTGACTCATGCCTGTAATCTCAGCACTTTGGGAGGCCAAGATGGGTGGATCACCTGAGGTCAGGAGTTCAAGACCAGCCTGACCAACACGGCGAAACCCCATCTCTTCTAAAAATACGAAAATTAGCTGACTGTGGTGGCGCACACCTGTAGTCCCAGCTACACAGGGGGCTGAGACAGGAGAGTCACTTGAACCTGGGGGGCAGAGGTTGCAGTGAGCCAAGATTGTACCACTGCACTGAGGCCTGGGCAACAGAGCAAGACTCTATCTCAAAAAATAAATAAATAAATATAAAATAAAAAAACCTTGTCTCAGTTTTCTTGTAAATAAAGTGCAGGAATTGGAATAAGTTGACTTCTACACTGCCTTTCGTTCAAAAAAAAAAAAGGAAAATATTTATCTTGTTACCATGTGACATGAAAAAAATCACTGCTTGTAGTCAAATAATTTAGACAGAAACCTCTTATCTCAAACAAGCTTGAATTTACTATTTCTTGGCTAAGTTTGACATAAATTGACTCTTTATTTTTTATCATAAGGCAGTAGTTCTACTATGTAATTCTTCTGACTGTCTGCAGCTCAGAGCTACATCTCTCAGAAATTTGGAAATTAGGGGGTGTCCTAAATTATAGAGCATTTCGAGTGCTGCACAGTTGATGACATTGAGAAGAGAAGATTTTTCACTGAGTCCTTTGTAGAAAAATATCCTGTGAAAGCCAAAGCCTGGTTTCTTTTTTTAGATCTTAGGGCACATGAAAAAATGTGATCATTGTTAGCCTTGCCTTCCTTCTCAATTTTTATGCTCCCTCTGAAAATTTGGTGTTAAAACTTTGTGAATATAAACAATCTTGTATTTTCAGTATCAACCTCTTTTAATTGTATATTTTTTCTAACATTTCAGCTTTTCATTTCCATTTTCTTTAGGTGTTACCAGCATCCTCTCCCTAGAAACCCTGAACCTTTGTATTTAAAGCTTCATTTAGTTCTTTCTTCTAGATGATTAATAGTAACAACAGTAAATAATGCTAGATCCAGTCACTATCCTTGGAACTTTACTATCTATCCTTAAACCTAAGACAATATTTTTCTTCATCCTCTATCCTCTAATTCATTTTCTCTGTAAATCTCTTTGCATTCATTTTTTTCTTAATTTAAGTAAGCATCTGTGCTCTAGTGCGTGAAGTTTCAAGTCCAAATAAAGTACTCCTCTTCCATTCTTCCTAGCCCTGATTTTGTAGTTTTATCAAAAAGCCATTAAGCTTGTTTACATAATTTGTGCTTTATAAAGCCCCAGGATTTAACTGATCAAATTCTATTATCCTCTATAATAGTAAAAGCTGTTCATGTCTTTTTAATCTAATATTTATAGAGAGCTTGTAATGGAAGTTTCTAAGCCTTTGCCCTCGGTATTAGTATTGTATTTAGTATTAGGCTTCTCACAAGTTTTACAAGTACAGTGTGGGCAGGAGAAAATGGGTCACTGAGGTGGTGGACTTGGGCTCCAGTGGAAAGTATCATAAACCCACCCACTTCCACCTCCCCGTGTCCACAAAGCAAAACAGTTTCTATCCTATAGTACAGTCATGCACCGCCTAACATTTCAGTCAACAATAGACTACATCTAGAATGGTGGTCCTGTAAGATTACAGGCCAGGCGCAGTGGCTCATGCCTGTAATCCCAGCACTTTGGGAGGCCGAGGCGAGCGGATCATGAGGTGCGGAGATAGAGACCATCCTGGCTAACACAGTGAAACCCCGTTTCTACTAAATACACAAAAAATTAGCCGGGCGTGGCAGCGGGCGCCTGTAGTCCCAGCTACACGGGAGGCTGAGGCAGGAGAATGGCCTGAACCCAGGAGGAGGAGCTTGCAGTGAGCCGAGATCGCGCCACTGCACTCCAGCCTGGGCACAGAGAGAGAATCCGTCTCAAAAAAAAAAAAAAAAAGAAAAGAAAAGAAAAGAACTATTTATGGTAGAAGGAAATCTGGTAAACTGAGGATAATAAAGAGGGAAGAAAAAAAGATTATAATGGTGTATGTTTACTGTACCTTTTCTATGTGTAGATAGGTTTACATACACAGACACCGTTCTGTTACAATTGTCCACAGTATTCAGTACAGTAATATATTGTACAGGTTTGTAGCCTAAGAGCAATAGGCTTGACCATACATCCTAGGTGTGTGGTGGGTTATACCACTGAGCTTTGTGTAAGTACACACTATCATGTTCACACAATGACCAGATCACCTAATGACACATTTCTCAGAACCTATGCCTGTTGTTAAATGACACGACTGTACTCTTTTCCTTAGCAGTTTTCAGTAATACAAATTTAGTATCCACAGTTTCTGTGTGTCAAGGCACAGATGACCTGGGTCTACTGCTCAGAGTCTCACCATTCTGAGACCAAGGTGTCAGCCAGGGCTTGGATTTTACCAGAGACTTGGGATCTTCTTGGAAGTTTATTCAAGTGTTGACAGATTCATTTCCTTGTGGTTTAAAGACTGACGTCTCATATTCTTACCGGCTCTTGGCCCCAGATTGCTGTCAGCTCCCAGAGGCTGCTCCCAGGTCCCTGTGGTGGGGCTCTGCCTGTCCAGGAGGAGTTCTCTGACTCACTTTCCAGCACTTACCTGACTTGGTCCTCACTCAGGATAATTACCCATTTGATTAACTCAAACTCACCAGATTACAGCCCTCAATTACACCTGCAAAATCTCTTCATCTTTTCCATGTAAAGAAGCCCAATCCCATTAGTGACACCCCATCATATTTCCTGACCCACCCCCAGTCTAGGAGAGGTTATTATGCCCAGTGGACCCACCAGTTGGCTGGAATCTTGAAGACCATTTCAGAATTCTGTTCAGCATGCTTACCTATGTGCCTCTGTAAATTATTCATAATTCCAACAACCTTTATTTCTACCTTTTGAATAAGAGCAGTGCCACATTTAGATTATAAGATCTTAGGCTCTACTGTTAATATTCTTATAGTTGTAACATACTGTTTGGTAAAAAGTTTGCCAATAAAGATAAGCAAAAATAAAAATTGCTTGTCAACCAGAAATGACAGTTACTAACACATTAGGCACTGTGTGATAAAGATTTTATATGTTATACAGGTACCTGCATATATAATTGAGGGCAAACTAAATGCCAGCCACATTTTTAAAATATCACATGCATTAACTCGTCCAATAACTCATGACAGCCTCGCAAGGTGGGTAATACTATTGTTCTCCCATTTTTTGATGATAAAACTAGAGCTCAGAGAAATTAAGTGCTGGGCCACACACGTAGTAAATAATGAAGCTTGACTTTTTAGCCAGGCTTGTGTGTTCAGAGCTAGTTTGTAGTTACCGTGTGTATGTGTATTTTCACACAAGTTCACACATATGTAGGAACAGCACTCCTCATTTTAGATTCTGTAGTATGATTTACAATATGATTGCCAAAATGAGCATTTTTTATTCAGATCTCTTCATTATCATTAAAACCTTCTTACACAGCTCTGATTCATTAGCTGTGGTTTGGACAGCATTTTTGTTATAAACAATTTACTTCTTAATTATCTAACTAATGCCTTGGGGTTTTTAATCAGAGGACACCTTTTAAATGAAATCAATATATAAACCATTATAGGTAATTAGTAACATTTTTAGTTCTTAATTCAACTATAAGTATTTTCTCTAATATAATTTTTTAAGAACTTTACATAATTTGTGTATTTCCTGTATACCTAAGTTTATCATCCCTTAAGGTTTGAGCCCAGCTTTCAGAATAACTTAAACTCTATCCCCAACATCTAGTTAATTTTTCAATGTAAAGTCTTAAACTGAATCTAACAAAATCTTGTTTGAATATGCAACAGGATTGAATGAAATTGTAATGGATATCATCTGTAACAACATGATGGTTATATTCTTCCCCTTTCCGAGAGGAAATCATGTAGAAATGGGGACACGCAGAGCTCTCCTATTCTATATCAGGGCTTATTAACATTCATAAATTGGGCACTACCAAGCTAGTAACCCCTTCATTTTCCTGTATATCATAACTATTTCTCTGATGTGTGCACTGGCTTCCTCCATTTTTTCCCTCTACTCATTTTTATTTTTTTCTCATCAAAGCCATTTTCTCTCCTCTTTCTGTCTCCTAACCTAGTTTACCTCCTCTATGGTTAACCCACTCAGAGAATAGCTGTCCTTTATGTCTTCTTTCAGACATATCTTCTCCTCTTTGTCGACCTCTCACAGGCTGTCTTTGTTATAAACCTTTGTAATCACTCAGCAACTCCTGCTTCACGCATTCAGCTATTTCAGTTCTTCACAATCAGTGTAAATCTTTGAATTCAATTCTGCTCATACCGCTTCAATTGAAAATCTCGGAACCAACTCGCTGATCAAACACAGCCTGTAAAGAACTCTTCTCCGAAACTGATTACCCACTCCCGAAGACTCCCTTCTGGATTCAGCCTCATTCCATAGACAGCTTCTGCCTGCCAGGCTTTCTTTGCAATCTCGTCTTCATTGTGTGTCAGTCATAGTGATGGGTTAATACTATAGAAGTTCTCAAATAGTTTTCAAACTTTAAATTAAAAAAAAAGGAGAGGAAAACCATGAGATCCAGTGAGGCCTACACCACAGGAGAGGACCCAGAAAGGGGGTACGAGACCCCAGGTGAAATCAAGACAAAGTGGCTTTAGATACACAACAGGTCACTCAGCCCTTCTGAGGCCTCCAAAATCGTACTCTATATGCAAATGCTCTTCCTTCAAATATTTTAATCTAACCTGACAAAACAGTATCTTATAAACACTGCCCGATATTGTGCTTTTAAAAGCACTGCCTTTGTTATGCAATTTCTCTGCTCAAAATCCGAGAAAGACCGAACAATGTGTATGGCTAGGGACTGTTGTTTATTTCCTCTGGCACTTGGAATCTGAAACTCTTGCCTAGTCTACAATAATCAACTATTCAAACAGGATGGGAAACTCACACACACACACACACACACACACACACACACACACACGTTGGGAAATTCAATTAGATCAACTTATTGCTTTGCAATCAAAAATCAAAAACCACAGGAATAATCTCATACCTTTTTTTTACTAGGAATTTCTCTCTTCCAGCTGAACTTAAAGCCAATAACTGTGTTTCTGTTTCTCCAAACTTTAGGTTTTTCCAATTTGTGGATCACCTTTTATTTCTTCTGAGGATGTCAAGTTTCATATCAGAATGTCCCTAGAAATTTTAGAAAGAAAATCTCATACAGCAGCTAATCTCTCTTTTTATCTCGTGTCTTTGTCTAATCACTGCAACCGAGAAAGTTAAATAGTAAACTGAACCAATATTATATGTTGCCCTAACTGGAAAATACTTGAAGTTTTATTTCCTGGAACTGACTTAAACTAGAGGCCCTAAAACCTATCAGTGCCCCACATAAATGACTGCTGCATAAAAGTACTTGTTTCATTAATGAATAATGAAAATAAAACTTTGGAAAAAAATAGCCCTGTCGACGAAGTTGTCAAAAAATTGGTTTGCTGCATTTAGATACAGACAGCTTCACTAGAATTAAACTCTTCACATAATTATTAATCTCATGTTCGGTTTTTACTCAGATTTCTGAACAAAATCAGCATTAAAACGTGAGACTAGGCAAGAACTTTCTATATCATTCACTTTATCATCATTACTATTATTATTCATGTTTTGCTTTTATGTGTATCCATGGTGTTCTGTCTTCACTGGACCCGTATTTGTCCTTCTGTTTCTAAGCTCACTTGGTGTAGCTCTAGGTTTCAGGGCTAGGACAAGGCAGCATAATTTTGAGAGGTGAAATGAATGCCTTCGCTGCTCCAGGCAGCAGGACATGGAGGACAGAGCGGGATGTTTGTCAGAACATTGTAGAATCTGATATCTTTTTGCTCTCAGGTTTTAAAAGACTATAAAATAATATTGAGCATCTTGCTGACATTTCACTTTGCTCTAACATGAGGTGTTTGCTGTCTATATCTGGGGTATACCATCATCATGGACTTCATCTTCACCATGTCTGTGTTTGTTTATCCAAGAATGTCTTCATCCCCCCTATATTGGAATTCATGATTTTTATATAATGTCTTCTTCCTTTTAATTTTACTCTCTAATGTGGATATAGCACATCCCCTGGTAGCTCCTTGATCCTTTAGTACAGCCTACTTCTTCTCTGAAAGTTAGAAGAATCTTCTTTTTGTCCCAAATGTTCTGAAATTTCAAAACAATGTGACTTGGAATAGGTCAGTTTTCATGTATTTGCTGGGTAGTTCACTTTAACATTGGCAACTCATGTTCTTAAATTTCTTTTTATTTGTCTGCTTGTGATTCTGTCTCTTATGATTTAGTTACTGTCTCTTTCTAGAATGCTTTCCATTGTGGTTTTAAATGTGAGTTCTTTTTTCCTCTTGAAAATTTCCTTTTCAATGGTGTTCTGTTATTGCTTTATGAATGCAATATCTATTTTGTATCCCAAGGATAATAAAACACCTTTTTTTCCCTTCTTTCTTAGTTTTCTCTAAGTTCCTTGATTCTGTTCATTTTTCTGACCTTCACAGCTTTCCTCATATTCATGATTATTATTAGCTGTGAGTTTATTATTAGGGGTGGGAGGGTCTTGTTGACTTCGAGCTTTACTGTGGGTTAGAGTAAAAATTATGTCCTGGCTTGCTCAGTACAGTCCCATTTTACTCCCATTGCCCTGATATCCTTGTGAATAGCTCTTCCTTTTATTCTCATTAGTATCCTCATTTGGATGATAAATTACTTGATCACCTCACGGCACAGGAAGCTGAGTGTTCCTGTTTTTGGACTCTCTCACCTGGTGTCAGCATTTTTTTTTTTTTCATTTGCTTTTTATTAGTCAGATTCTCTAAGGATACGTTTTAAAATTTCTCTCCTGGAGGTTTCTGATCTGGTTGCCAACAATCTTGGAAGCATTTGGAGAAAGAGGTCCAAGAGCATGGTCATTCAGTGTATAGTATAAGTCTAGACAATCTCCATTTTCTGTGTAGTTTCCACATCCTTTGTTCTTCTCAATGCAGGAATTCTTTTAGAAAATAAACCTCCTGTTATCTACCAGAGTGAGAGAGGAGTAGTCAATCAGCCACAAGGCCTAGGAGACCTGGGGATCTACTATCTGTCAAACAGCCTTAATCCAGTTCTCCTTACTTTATTAATTACTGAATCTTTTATGGATTCATGGTTGAAAATTGGGTTGGTTCTCATCTTTCCAGACTGTCAAGTTATGATTCAGCATTCTTGGATCTACTAAGTCAGTTAGCACTGTATTCATTTGCTTTCCATCCTCCAAAATTGTGTTGCTCGTTTTGATTCATATTCTCCTGATCTTTGTGGAAAACATGTATGTGTGTGTGTGTGTGCGTGTGTGTGTGTGTGTATTTCCTAGCTTTAGGGGTATATATGTGTGTGTGTGAGAGTGTGTGTTTTCCCTAGCTTTAGGGGGGTGTTTGTGTGTGTATTCCCTAGTTTTAGGGGTATATATGTGTGTGTGTGTATTCCCTAGCTTTAGGGGTATACATATACGTGTGTGTGTGTGTATGTGTGTTTGTGTGTATATGTGTGTATTCCCTAGTTTTAGGGGTATATGTGTGTGTATATTCCCTAGCTTTGGGGGTGTATATATGTGTGTGTGTATTCCCTAGCTTTAGGGATATATATCTATGTGTGTTTGTGTGTGTGTGTGTATTCCCTAGCTTTAGGGATATATATCTATGTGTGTTTGTGTGTGCGTGTGTGTGTGTATTCCCTAGCTTTAGGGATATATGTGTGTGTGTGAGTATGTGTGTGTATTACCTAGCTTTAGGGGTGTAAATATGTGTGTGTGTATTCCCTAGCTTTAGGGGTGTATATATGTATATGTGTATTCCCTAGCTTTAGGGGTATATATCTATGTGTGCGTGTGTGTGTGTGTGTGAATTCCCTAGTTTTAGGGGATTTAGAAGACATAAAAGTTAAATGTCAGTGTGCCAGTGTTTACCCACCATCCTAACCAAGGTGCACCTTCTTTATTTTTAATTCTGTAATTTAATGTCATAAAACCAAATAGTTCAAATACATGTTTCAAAACACATATTTTAAAATGCATGAAAATCTCCAAATGTAATGTAAATTAATAAATGTTCCTTGTTGGTTAAGGAGCGTCTAAAACACAAGTGTTTATTATTGATCCTCTGCTGTATCCGAGGTAAATTTTTCATCTATTGTGTTTTATTTATTCTTCACAATAACCCGGAGAAGTATTAGGGTCCCAATTTTGAGATATGGAAACTGAAACATAAATAGATATTAACATTTTCTGTAACATAATTTACAAAGGCTGTTTACACAAATAATATAGATTTGGATGACCTCCTGTATCATTTAGTGGCATAAATGTGTCTCTTCCACTTTTTAATAGGTTGAAACATTTGAAGGAACCCTCAGTTCTTATAATAATATAAATTACTATTATTTTTATTTGAAATTTTTTTTCTTCTATCTATGATTTCTGGTTAACTGGAGTCTAGACTGAGGAAGGACCATGTCTATCTTGTTTACTACTGAACCCAGCAGAATGTCTGGTATATGTCGGCACTATTACTGCTGTGAATAGACCTCGCTGCTGTGACTTTTTCAGTCGAGCTAAGTAGCCACCACCAATCTCAGTGCTAAATAAGAAAACAGGTTTGAGATAGGTAAGAGTGTGCCTCACTTATAATTAGAAGACATGCGTTTATTAGCAGTATGCTTAAAAATCATTCACACTATCTGTCCTATAAATGTGAAAAAATCCAAGTGCTCTATCCTTTTAGGCACTCTAACTGGTCCTTGTATGGCTGTTTTTATAGTAAATATGAAAATGTTCTAGAAGCAAGACTGAGTTTGCCTTATCCTGGGATCAGGTAACTAGAATCCTCTAATGAATGAAAAAGATCTATTTAGGAATCAGGCCTCAGTCAGCATTATGAAAAGTAAAAGGTAAAGAGTTCACTAGATTCTTTCATCTTTTTGATGCAAGAGTGAAGAGATACTAAAATGTTTTAGCTAAGCAACTTACATGAACATGAGTAATTTCTTCCATCAATAAAAACTCAACTTCCATAATGCAACTAACAATTAAACTTATGCTAACAAAAATAGCAGGTTTTGAGCAATGGTAAATACAACTTATATGCTTGCGGTAGTATCTACCTCTACAATCTGTTCTTTTAATGAAATGCTAGACAACCCCCTATGAAGTGTGGGTTTTGTTCTCGCTTAAGGTGACTGATCAGCCTTACACCAACCCTTGGATATAGCGCCATATTGTCTAATACACATGCAATTATATCTAACTGTCCTTGGGGTGTATTTTAAAAGTAAATTACAAACCACATAGCTTATGAGTTGACTATCCAGGTCGTTTTACCAACTGTTTATGAAAGAAACTATGTCAACATGAAGGAGTCAATTTGGAAAACATGTGCAAGAGATGGCTACTTTCACATGACCAGTATGTTGATTAGCTGTAACGTGCTATAAAGAGTTGTGTTTTACTAATAGTGTCACTGATGACCCTTGGTTCATTCATCATACTTCTGTACCACTTCTGCTACTTATGAACTACAATCCCAGGCCAGCTTGAGCAATAGTTTCCTTTACATTTTGCTTTGTTTGTTGCTTCTTTAACACGTCCTTATTTCTGTAGTCTTCCCTCTATGTTCTCCACTAGATAGAAGAAGAGGATTTGACATGATGCTAAGCCTATTAATATAATAGTTTCTTCTCTCAGTGGTATTTACATTTCAAAGAGAATAACAACAAGATGAACCAAAATATGGAAGCAATCTTTTCAGGCAGGATACCTTCCATTACTCTCTAAATCACTCCTATCTATAACTCCCATTCTACCCGTGTATACAAAGACTCATAGCCCATGTAATATTTAAAGGCTCTCCCACGTAGAGTTTCTTCTATTGGGGTGGCAAGGGGGGAATTGGCAAGCCACTATTTCTATTAACTGCTCTGTCTTTTGCTTCAATATCTGCTTCATAACAAGTTTTTTCTCACTAGCTACCCCATTTTATAGACAAAGGCTCAGAGGAAAATGAGATCAGAGAAAAAAAATGAGTTAAATATCATCTGCAAACAAATATAAAGCAACACACCATGCGAGAAATGCTTACCCCCTCTGGATAGAGAATTCTCTCTTGGTATCATGTTGGTGTCATTGTTCCCACCACCTCTACTATCCTCAAGTTTATCTTTCCTTTGAGAGTTCCAGATTCTATTTATTAAATATCCAGAATCTCCATACACAATATTCATTTTTAAGATTTTGAACTGCTAATCTCCATTCCTATTAATATTTGATGGCAAAATGTTCCAACTTCCTATACAACATTTGTGTACTTCCTTCACTGTGGCCACTTTAGAATCTGTATATAACTGGGTAGGCAAGGACCAAACTTGCTCAGAAAGTTTCATAGATGCTGCAGTTTTATCATTGCATTGCCTATCTGCATGGTAATTTTTTAAATCAGTTATTATAAGCATGTTTGATACTTTTGGTTGATAATGGAAAGTAAAGGGGAATAAAGGTTCAGCTAATTAAAAGAGATGATTAGAAAGAAGTTGGCTTTGCAGGAGATTTATTGATAAAACCACTGATATTTTCTTTTTCCTGTTTCAAGCCTTGGGCAAAACCCTTATGAAAACATTTAGAATTTAGAGGGACTGTCATGGCCCCACTAAGCATTTGACTCATCTGGTTGCTACAGTGTCATTAAAATGAATTTTTGGTGCCAGTTCAATTTGTCATTGGCTCTACAGACATGACCTTATTCACACTGATTGCTCTTCCGTTAATGGTAGTACAGTAAAGGAAACGAAATAAGAATATCGTGTTGAAAAGAAGGTCTACATGCAAAGGGTTTCTTTAACAGTATTATTATATCATGATGCTTTCAGAGATGTGAAGTATATTTATTAAATATATTCCTAGATTATAAGAATCTTGCTTTAAATGGTATATTAATTTTCTGCCATAGTGGAAAATTATTTAGTGTATAGTATAAATCATTCCTAAAATAAAACATTATGGGATTTATATAAGCTTGTCAATATCAACTTTTCATTTAGAAAATTACAAAAGAAACCATTTATTTAAACACTTTAAAACCCTGTATATCCCAAAATTAAAGTATCATTTTCAACAGAGATATAACTTTTCTGTCTTTTGCCTTCCCTAAGCTTAGAAAACTCACAGAGTTTATGAACTTTAAATCAAAATCAACTTTGTTTCTTAATTTCTCACCAACATTATTTTAAAATACTGAATATCTTTAATAAATATGGAGAAAAAGTCAATTCAGAAATATTCTTGCAAATCGGTCTCTTTTAACATAATCTTTAAGTCATCGCTTACACTTCCCAGTCACTTTAGTAAATTCTTAATTGACATGGTTCCAAATCTCTTCCTAATTCTGGTCATTATGTTCTTTTTCAAATTTCATAAACTATGTGGTTCGATTAACAGCAAGCTTCATGGCAAGTACAATATAGTGAGGTTTTGTCAGATAGCAGAAAGAGGGTGTGAATCATTTCCCAGAGTTACGAAATATCTATGTTTATCGTTCTTTGTTATCTTCCAGGTACAGATTTCAGAATTTTAATGTGTTTACCTAAGCTTGCATAATTGTTAGTGTATTTACTAAACCAATATTTATGAGTGCATCTTATGTTTCAGGTATAGGTACACAGTGATGAACAGACATAAAATCTGATTGTGTGGAACTTATAATGTTATAAGTATGTATAAAATGATTTCAGACAATCTGTTATAATATGCCAGTGCTATAGTTGTTGCTGTCAGAGACATTGGATTATTGAAAAATGAGAAAGGTTTGTATTATTAATGTTCCATTTATAGCCAATTTCTGATAGATAATTAACTACCTTAAGAAAGCAATTCTTAAACTTTAGTGATTTGCGTATTGTCTTCAGGAGTTTCACTAAGCCCCAGACCACCTATTTAATTTAGTAATAAATATATTTTTAATTGACTCCCATTTTAAAATCTTCTTCTCATTCTAATAAGATTTCCATGAAATATTGTGTTTAATACACTTGACATTCCTTCCTACTGTGCTGTTAGACATCATATTGTTTATATATATCATAATGCAATATCATATGAAATGATATTTCACAAAGCATCAGTGGTATACACACTTGGGAAATTCTGGCTTAACTAAACCCTTGTACCTAATTTAACATTTTTCTCCAAAATTATTAACTTTTATGACCTTAGACCAAGAATTGTGACTAGTGCAATTCACAAATTTTCAAAATTGAATATCTTATCTAAATGCAAAGAAGGCTTCAGCATGATAACTTTATTTTAAAACACAGATGTTGTGATTGATAGTAAATTATTCAACTGGATTCTAATGAGTTATTTGCTGACTGTTTATGCATGTTGACCCAAGTACTCTTCATTCCCACATCTGTCCTTTAGACAGTCTCCTTTTTCTGTCCTTCCAACTATAACTCCGATTTAATATTTAATGAGCAATTACTGTGTTTTATATTCCTTCCCTCAAAGAAGACAAGCTGTCTGAAGACATTCTAAACTGACCACTCCCCCCACCCCTCTGCCCACTCCCCCCGCCCCTCTGCCCACTCCCCCCGCCCCTCTGCCCACTCCCCCTGCCCCTCTGCCCACTCTCCCCGCCCCTCTGCCCACTCCCCCCGCCCCTCTGCCCACTCTCCCTGCCCCTCTGCCCACTCCCCCTGCCCCTCTGCCCAACCCCGCCGTCCCTGGCCTCTCCTCTCTCTCACCTTACCAAGCTCACAGTCCTAAGCTTCAGGTAATGGCTATTACACCCTCACTGAATTTTGAACTGAAGAGAATATGAATTACCTAGTCACATCTAGTTTTACAGATGAAAAAATTGAGACTTATGTTTTGATAGTCCAAACTTAAATGCTGAAATTTTTTTAAAGTGGGTTCAGCATATTCACACAAGCACCCCAATCATAATAGTTTGAACACTTCCTAAAAACACCTTGTATTGCTGTCTGTTTCCATCAGTTTGCAAAATGTTGATCCTGTTTTTACATTATTTGTTTTTTGTGTTTTTTTGTTATTTGTTTGTTTTTTTTTATTTATTTGTTTGTTTTTGAGACAGAGTTTTGCTCTGTCATCCAGGCTGGCATGATCTCGGCTGCAACCTCTGCCTCCCAGGTTGAAGCGATTTTCCTGCTTTAGCCTCCCAAGTAGCTGGGACTACGGGCGCGTGCCACCATGCCTGGCTAATTTTTGTATTTTTATTAGAAACAGGGCTTCGCCATGTTTGCCAGGCTGGTCTCGAACTCCAGACCTCAAGTGATCCACCCACCTCAGCCTCCCAAAGTGCCGGGATTACAGGTGTGAGCCACCATGCCTGGCCCGTTATTCGTTTATCTAATAGCTTAATCATTCATCACTGACATTTTGAACATATTTAACAACATCAACAATAACAAAGTTCTAAAATTTCTCCAACACTGTGTTCTAGACATGGCGCTTCCTGTGAACAATTCCACTAGAGGTAGGTGGTGCTATTACTATTCCCTTTCATATGTGAGGCAGCTAAACCATAGGTAGATAACTGGCCTTGAGTCAGCCATTATTAAATAGGAGAGTGGAAACTAGCTTTGTGTCATGTTGGTGATCACCATCTTTGTCATTTCATTATAATTTCCACTTTATTCCAGGTGCCATGCTAGAGGTGTAAGATACTGTATAAATTTATAAAACACAAATCACACTTTAAATAGATCTTTAGTCTAGTTTAAAAGAGAGAAGTAAAAGTATTTATTCACCAGAGGTACATACAAATAATTTTGGGATATTGTCAGAATTCAAATCTGCCTTTATAGGAGAAAGATTCATTATTATTGATATACATGGAACCATGCTGTATAGACAGTTCCAGTCAAAATGCTCCACATAGCTTTGGACAATATCAGGATCACTGGAATAAGTACATAGCATGGCAAAATGAGTTTTGTGTTGTTTTTCCTCCTGGAAATAAAGCCAATATAAGACCCCTGGTCAACCAAGAGAAAAGTTCATAAAGGCAGGTTCCAGTAGCTCAGAGTTAGTGTATAGGATTTCTTGTGACAAAAGCCTTATGACATATCATCAGTGAATTTCGCTTCTCCCATTCAAATCTGGAGATTAGTCACTAACTCCAGCTTAGTAACAACTCAGCAGTAACAACACGTGCTCAGTTTCGTTTACTGAAATAAAACCACAAAAAACTGTTTCTAGTGGTATGATTGTTATAAAAATATACATTGTATACAAAGCAGAGAACTTATATACAGTAGGAGTTTGCTAAATATATATATATATTTCTAATTGATTAAAGAAAATACAATAGTAAGGACCTACCTATTTATACATATAAGTAATTTGAGTTGTGGAATATAATGTAAGATTATGGAATTTTTTTCTCCTTGTGCTGTAAAATATGAACAAAGAGATTTTAGAAAAAGATATAAAGAATTCTATCACTTATTAAAAATGATAATACTTACTGAAGTTCTTTAAAGGACATTGTGCTTTTAAAGAGTTTTTGAAATACCCTGAAGTTTCAAACAAGTGAATGTCTGTAATTGACAGCAAACTCTAATGAGAGTTGTGGTGTTGTAAATTAGCTTTGTAGTTTCAATTTTTTATCCTGAACCGGTTTACACTGGCACTTGTAGATTGCATGTTCTTATTGCAGGTGACATTGAGAGATTACATTAAGTTGGTTATCGATCATACTGTATAGGTTCACTTTACTAAAATGTAATCTCTGTTTCAACAAATCTAAATCTGACAAAATATGCCATTTTTATGCCTTATGGACTCAGAAAGAAGTTATAAGGGAGATGAGAGGCAGGTTGCAGCCACAAACTCTGGGCATTTCAAATCTAGCCCAGAGCGTTATTTATTAAATTAAATGATACATATGAAAATGTTTCCTATATTTAATATCCTGTTATGAAACTATAGTACTTTAAAAAGTACAAAACAAGTGTCATTGAATATTTTCTGTCTACAAAACATTCTGGAAAGTATTTAAATGAATAAATCAGTTCCCTCCAGAGACTGAGTAGTAAAGAAATTATTTGTGCCAATAATGATATATCTATGCTAATTACCATAACAGAAGTAAAACAGAATAGTGTATATATTTCTTTTCTTATTTCTAGCTTATCTTATTAATTGTGTCAGCTTCTTTTCATATTTTTCTTTATATGAGTTAATCTGGTCTCATTCTTTGTGAAGTAACCATATCCTACCCTGACTTTACCAAATATACAAAAGTAACTATAGCCAAAGCTACTAATATTAATCTGGACTTCTTTATGCAAAACAACGTTCACAGTGATTTAACTGCGGACTCTAATCCCCAGAGCCTATCTAGTCATTATTGTGATATCGTTTTTGTTACTTCAAACATTTGCCATGCAGGCAGAAACATGTATATGTGTGTTCCTGGAAAATCTATCAAGCAGATTCCCAGGAAGTCTCATAAGGTGGTATTTATTACATTCATAATATTATTATTGTTCAGAGACCTTGTTGAAAACCAAGAGGTGTTGAAACCCTAAGTGAATGACCCATTAAATACAACTCAGTAGACTGATGGATAAAACTAAAAAGCCAATTAATTTAATTTATAAGAAATAATTATCTAGAAACCCTGATACTCAAAATTATAACTACTGCATCCTCTCCCTATGGCAGTTCTACATAATCAGCTCCATTTGGGGGCTTAGAATCAGCATGAAAGGAATTACATAAATCACACGAATTGATGACATATGCCTAAGCCTGTTTGTTGCATTATTTTGCTACTTTAGTCTACTGGATAAAATTCCCTCTCCGTCGGATAGTGCTTTGACAATCACCAACCACTTCTGCTCCTACAACTCTATTCTTTTTCCTAACTTTTAAAATGGAACAAATACCATTCTGTTCATTTCATATATATATATAATGTCAAACAGATTAAAATTAGTTCTTTCCGACATACAAATCAATCCATCTCATATAAGTTTAAATTTTTCTATTCTGATCCAGGTATCAATTTTAACTCTGCAAATAATTGTATTCCTCACATGTCTACATTGTGGAGACGCCAAAGTACTCAGAGCATATTCTCTAAGGGGAGACGCCTGTAACTCAACATTATAAAATATGAACGTTACGTTTACTATCAGTGTCTCAGGTAACAGAATAATTCATTGATTCTTACATTCACGTGATTTTTCACTATTTCAATATCTCTGAAATCAGCATGTATCTTACTGTTGGTAGCATCTCACATCTATTGGCCAAGCAGAGACTGTGGCATGGGTGTCTTTGCCTATGGACATGTGGCACTTGCATCAAAACTTGCAAAATAGGTCTCAGTGCCTTAGAGGAATGTTCTGGAGACAATAGAGGCTCACCCTTTTTAAGAACTCTATCACCAATGCTTTTGTAGACAGACAGAACCATTCAGAGCAAATCAATGATTCAAGTTGCAAAGTGTTTCAAGAGTGTTAGATTATGAAATGAGAAGAAATTTGGGGGATGGCTTAACCAAGTCATGTCACTTATGTTTTCCTTTTCAAGTATGCACAAAAGTGATATAATTTTAAAAAGATTAGAAGAACTCTTGAGATGTTTCATTTTCTTTTTCTTAGTGGTGCACAGTATAGTGGTGTATCTTACAATCCAGGGTCTCCTAATTATGAAATATAACAATACATACTTTAAAGTAATATTCCATCTGTATACATTTATTGGACATTGTAGAAATATCTAGGAGCAGAAGTCAACACTTTTTCAAGGCAGGCAAATCTTTATTTACTCCTTTATAAAGGATCATCGTAGAAAGTCATTTCCTTATTCTGAAATATGTAATGGATACATTTTAGTAATATTTTCAAATTCTATCCTAATAGAAAATGGAAAAATTAAAGTTGTTGATTCATGAGGTATGATGATCTATTCTATTGCCACAGAGTCAAAGCCATTACATGGTTTGCCCTTGAGAAAATAGTAGAGACTATAAATTTGTGTAGATAAGATATGGGAAGAAAATGTCATGTTTAAATCTGTAAATGGAATTCCCTGGAAAAGGGTTAGCAGCGCCACTATTACTGATGTGAAAAATTCAGAGCTGTTTGCCTCTTCCTCTCTGATCCAGAGATGCTCCCGAGAAAGACACGGCTCTGCTTTGAAGAGGCTCTAGCAGGCAGGCATCTTCATGCTCACACAGGCCTCTCTGCTGAGGTGGCCTCTCGGGGAGGCCTCACAAAAACTCCCTGTCCCCAGCTCCCAGGATCAGGGAAGACGGCTGCCCTTGATGGCCTGTGGAGATCTGGAGACAGGGCGTGCGGCCAGGACAGACATTGATTGGCACGACCCTCAGTGAGAATCTCAGTGACCTTCCTAGGACCTCCTGGGTCTGCTAGGGCACATCAGTCTCTGAGTCTCCCTGTTGCCCACAGCCTTCTGTCTGCACTTTCCTAAAAGCAGTTCCCATACATTGAATTTCTGTGGCTTGACTTAATTTCCTATCTCCGTATGTCAGTTCCAAATCAGAAGCAGGCATATTTACAGACCTGGCTTGGTTGGCTTACCCAGTTAAAGATGTTAAGTAATTAAATTGTCTTTTTTTTTCAACAATGCAGTATTATTTTTTAAATAACGCAGTATATAAGGATATACTGTTCTAATTTAAAAATCTAATCTGCTGTTCTAATTTAAAAATCATTAAACAAATAAATATCATTACTATGAGTTAGGCATAAAATAACTTTGGTGAGATATGTACAAATTTATATGTAGATTTGATATAAAATTTTATATAAATATAAATATATTTACATTGTATATAATTATATATGTGTAAATAATATATATTATATCATATTATAGGTGTAAGGATCTATTAATATATAGATAGATGATATATATAGATCTATATATATGATATCAATATATGTATATAGATATAGATGATATTAATCTGGAATCACCACCAGAAATAAATAGTAGGCAAAGGTAATTTGGAGGCCAAAATATAAATACTTATTATCTCTCACCTTTAATTAATTCAGGTTTTATATAATTGACCAACTTATTTTAAATTATTTTCTATGGAATTTCTGTGGTATTTTACCCCTCTAAAAGTGTATGTGTTTGTCTGTCTGTATGTATGCATATCTATATATATGTGTGTGTGTATATCTATATATGTATGTGTTTATATATAACACTTTATAGGCTATATGTCAGTAAAATATTTGAAGAGATTTATTCTGAACCAAATATGAGTGATCAGTGGCCCATGACACAGCCCTACGGAGATCCTGAGAATATGTGCCCAACTTGATTTTACACATTTTAGGGAGACTTAAAACATCAATCAATACATGTAAGATGTACATTGGTTCCATCCGGAAAGGTGAAACAACTGGAAACAGGAAGGGGTTGGGGGGGAGGGGCTTCCAGATTATAGGTAGATTAAAAGATTTTCTGATTGGCAATTGATTGAAAGAGTTTAGTTATGGTCTAAAGACATAGAATCAAGAGAAAGGAATGTCTGGGTTATGTTAAGGGGTTGTGGAGACAAAGGGTGTGTTATGCAGATGAAACCTCCAGGTAACAGGCTTCAGAGAATAGACTGCAAATATTTCTTAACAGACTTAAAGAATCCATTCTATCAGTCTTAAGGTCTGTGTTGATGTTAATGCTGGTCAGCTGGGCCTGAATTTCAAAAGAAAAGAGGGTATAAGGAGGCTTATCTTACTCTGCCTTTCTATCAGGGCCTGAACTAGTTATTCAGGTTAACTTTGAAATGCCCTTGGCCAAGAGGAGGGGTCCATTCAGATAGGTGAGGGGCTTAGAAGTTTATTTTTAGTTTACATACATACTACAAACATACATACACGAACACACAGAGAGAGAGAGAGAAGGAAAGGGAAAGGAGGGGAAGCGAAGGGAAGGGGAAGAAGAAGGGGAAGGGAGGGGAACGGAGAGGAAGGGAAGGGAGGAAAGGAGGGAATGGGAGGGTAAAGAATGAGGCAGAAACAATACTCTTCACAGCTAACCTGTGCATTTGTGCTGCCGTTGGGCTCATCATTAGTTGTGTTGGTTGTTCCTTGTACAAGGGCAGCCAGACTAGTGAGTCAGGGCTGAAATTAGTTCCTGTTCCACTTGGAAACCACATGCTCGGCCACCCATCTGCATTTGTGGAGAAAGCAACACCTTTTTCTAATTCAAGCAAAGACACCATATGGGCTACCTGTGGCCTGGCAACAGAGTAACATTCATACCCACAGAAGATTAAGCATTTGTGCTCATCGTTAACTTTTCCAACCACTGTCTTTTGAAATCTAGTGACAGTGCAAAGTTGTTTAATTGATACCTTATTTTTGGAGAATTGAGTATGTACTGGCAACCTAACAAACCACAGGAATTTGGACAGAGGCATCCCCCAAAAAGCAGTGAGGAAAGGAAGTGGTTGCAGCTGAAATACATTTAATTACATTCTGGGACCACTTCAACATCTTAGCATGTGGACCACAGCTACCTCTTCATTACATGTTGCTCTCTATTTGATTGACAGCATGCAGGGTCAACACTTGTGAATCAGCATCATGAACAAGACATTCATGAAAACTTCTCAGTTCAGAACTGATGCTAAGACAAGACGCAGGTCTAGAGCTCATAAGACTGGTGACGATTTCACTTATTTAAGTCAGAGAAATGTTACACCTGTGTTTTTTACAGCATAATGTTGGTGAGCCCTCCTCTGCGCAAACCTCATAAGCCAGACAACACAGGCAATTAATTGACAGAGACAAGAGAATCCCCATTTCTGTTTTCTGCTTGGGTGCTTTGCTTACATCTCAGCATATTTTACCTTTCTCAGCTTTATGTTTGAACTTGATCTAGTTTGGATTTTGCACACTCCTAAAAATTACCTAAGCTCAACTGTAACATTAGACTGCTACTGAAAGTCATGCTTATAGAGTTGGAAGTGTTCTGTTGAAGGATCATTTATCTAAAAGCAACAGCAAAGATGTATCAATACCTAGCAAAATTCTGCCATTCTATTCTTCACTGTCCAGCTCTCTTCTGAAGATCAGACATTCTTTTAAAGGCAAATAAGACTCACAGTGGCATTTTACTTGGAACCTTATGAGAGAGAACTCAATGTATTTGAAGACCCTGGCATTTATTTTTTTAAAATACTTTATTTGTGTGTGTTTTTTTATTCCCCATCATAGCCTAGTTAGGGGAGAAAATTGCATTATTTAAAATTATGTTATATGAGAAACCAGAAGTCTTGAGCTGTATTTCTCTGTTCTCTGTATAACCATGACTCCACAGACAAATAAATTTGCTTTCCTGAGCCTTTGTTTTCCTGTTTAGAAAATGAGACAATGGATCTAGATAAAATGTAAGTTCCCATCCAATCATAAATGTTCCATAATACTAATGTAGAAAAAGCAGGTTACTCAGAACTATTTCTGAATCTGAAAAGATAGATAGATAGATAAGCTACTTTATAAATTATAGAATTTTTTATAGAGTCTCAGATTTTATGTAAAAGAGAAAGAGAGATGGACATACACAGAGAGAAAAAACACAGAGACAGAAAGAGGTGCTGGATATATGTGGACCCTCCTTTGTGAGAAGGGAAAAGATGATCCCAGGAAAGGATGATCAGCTAGAACCAAATTGCTGGGGTAGTCTAGAAAAAACATTTCAAAAGAGGTTCACTACTTTATGAGGAGACAGTTCTCAAACAAGAGGATACAATGTGAATAGATGTATTAGAATTTATCAACACAAGCAGTCATTCTTCACCCCTTCCAGCTATAGTACCCCGAAGATTTGGATATTTTAATGCAAAAGAAGACATATTGCCCTAGGTTTTAATTTTTGACTACCCAAGAAAATTATCAACCTGGAAATTACTCTCTTCTCTATATTGATACAATAATTAGAATGAAGCTAATTGGATGTGCCATTATGTTTTTTCCTTCACATCATAGTGCCAGGCAACATTGAGGGGACAGCTGGCCAGACTGATGCCAAAAGAGAGGTATCTAAGCCTCTTCAGGCAACTGACATTTATAGGAACTATGGTATAGCATCAATAATTCATACAACCTCACAACAAGTGCTGGCAAGCAGCTGGTCTGTAGACAGGGGCCTCACCACTTATTCATGTTTGAGACATTTATACTGGTTCATTGCCTTATCTTAAAGCTTTTTAATTATAGGGACTACGAAAAGAATGCAACAACTAGCAATTAAAGCAAAAGTGCTGCTCTGCATTATAAGGGTGTATGTTGATCACTTCATGGAGAGAAGTGATTGACTTTTGAAACCCTAAGTGCATGTTTGGTCACAAAAATCTAATATTGTAAATGATCTATTTATTTCTGTTGATCATTTCTTTGAACTGTGAGTGGAAAAGAAAAAACTCTACCACTTATTTTATGGAATCATAGACATTTAGAATTGAACGTTTCCTTAGAAATGATCCAATTATTTATTTTGTTTAAAAAACAAAGGTCTAGAGAACAAAAGTAACTTTCCCCAAATCAGACAGCTGGTTAGTAAAAGTTTTAAGACTAGAACTCAAGTTTGGTGAAAATTTTTCCCCTAACTGAACTTTGCATGCACAAACTTCAACTGATTATAATCTGTGGTTTGTGACAGACTGTCATTATTCATCAATAACTTACCAACTTTTATTTTACAATAATATAGTAAAGACTTATGAACCCCAGCGGCCCCCTGAAGAGCATGGAGTATGTCAATAATTTGCTAAACTTATGGTCCTTCTCATTCCCCCCTCCTTCTCCCTCTGCTACCTACAAGTAGTTAGCAACCTGAATCCTGCATTTTCTTGACGTACTTTTCATAGTTTTATTGAATGTAAATGTATTTCTTAAAAATATATTTTTACATTTAGAAAATATGTATCATGCTGTATATAACATAATATTGCCAAGATTCATCCATATTGTTGTATATGCCTGTATCATAATGTATTTTTCGCTCTCACGTTAATAAGCTTTTGGATCACCTCTAAGTTTTTTCTATTGTGAACAGTGCTGCTATGAATATTCTTACAAATGTCAGCTATTCTAAAGGTGCATGAGTGTCCCAGGGGTATATACTTAGTGAGAATTTTTGCTATAAGACTACACAGCTGTTCAGTTTTAGAAATTACTGACAAACTGTGTCCCAAAGGGGTGGCACCAATATGCACTTTCACCAGCAGTATGGAAGATCCTGTAGATTGTGTGTATCTGGCTTTTACTGTAGAGGGCCATACCGTCAATGTTGTTGGCTTTATGGGCCTCATGTGGTTTCTTTGGCAGCTACTGAACTCTGTCATTGTAGGTAAAAGTAGCCATGGATGACACATAAATGAGTTTCATAAATTTTCACATTATAAAATATTATTCTTCCACTTCTTTCCAACCATTTAAAAGTATAAAAAACATACTTGGTTTGTGAGTCACACAAAAATAGCTGGTAGACTGATTTTTTTTCCTTCCTCATCCCTTCCTCCTTTATTTATTTTTTATTTATTTTAAAAAATTATTGATGGCCTGTTGCATGCCATAACCTGTTTCAAATGGATATGGTTTGAATCATATCATGTTGAATTGTAATAATCCCAGTGTGTCAAGGGCAGTACCAGGTGGAGATAATTGAATCATGGGGACGGTTTCCCCCATGCTGTTCTCATTACAGTGAGTGAGTTCTCACAAGATCTGATGGTTTTATAAGGGACTTCCTCCTTCGCTTAGCACTCATTCTCTCTCCTGCTGCCCTGTGAAGAAGTGCCTTGCGCCATGATTGTAGGTATCCTGAGGCCTCCCTGGCCATGCGGAACTGTGAGTCAATTAAACCTCTTTTCTTTATAAGTTACCCAGTCTCAGTTATTTCTTTATAGCAGCATAAGAAGGGACTAATACATAAATACTGAGGATTTTGTCAGTGAACAACACATAACCTTCCTGCTCTCACAGAGTTTGAACTCTAATCAGAAGAGGCCGAACATAGACAAATTATATATTCTAAGCAAGTGGTGATAGGTATTATAAAGGCAGATCCAGGGAAGTGGATGATGGTGGTGGGAGGTAATAGTTTACATAGAATGATGAGGAAAGCCCTGTTTGACAGAACACACAAGTTGAGCTCATTTTTAAATGAGGGATTGGAACATCCAAGTATCTGAGGAAAACTGCTGAGTGAGAGAGAGCAGCAAATCTCTACACCTCCCCTGAGCTTTCATGTTTCCAATAGCATGCTGATATCTCTTCCCAAATATTCCACAAGCTCATGTAACTCTTCATTTGCCAATCTAAATTTATCATCTACTACAGTCTTGGATTTCCTAATTGGTGAAGGGCATGTGTGTGAACTCGTCACTCAGACCAAAACCCTTCAAGTTTTCCTGCATCTTAGGTTGCCTTTTACTCCAAGCATCGATTTACTAAACAAGTAATTTCACTTTTTCCCTTAGTATCTGTGTTAGTTTCCTAGGGATGCCATGACAAAATACCATGGACTGGGTAGCTTAAACAATAGAAATGTATTTTCTCAACTTCTGGAGTCTTAGAGTCCAGGATCAAGGTGTCTGTAGGTTTGTTTTTTGTCTGCGGCCTTTCTCCTTGGCCTGCAGGTGACAGCTTTCTGTTTGTGTCTTCAAATGGTCTTTCCTCATTTCCTCTTCTTGTGAAAACATCAGTTGGAGTAGATGAAGGCTCACCTTCCTGGCCACAGTTTAGCTTTATCTCCTCTTTAGAGGTCCTATCTCCAAATATAGTCAAATTCTGAAGTACTGGGGATTAAGACTTCAACATACAAATTTTGAGAGGACACAATTCAACACATGAGTATCTTTTAATTTAATCCTTTTCCTCTGCTTTCAGTGCTACCACCTTACCATTTCCTTCCCTTTTTTATTTATGTTTATTGGTTTTCTGATTCTAGATTATACTTTTAATGACCAATTCTCCCCCAAACCCGCAGAATATTCCTACAAAAATAAAAATGTGATACTATTTTATTCTGCTTGAATTTTTCATTGGTTCCCCAGTAGCTTTCAGGATAATATCCACTAGCACACTGTATCCTCAGAGAGCTGTACCTGTCTGCATCCCTGTTCTTCCCCTCACCAGGTAAACTCTCATGCTGTCAGTTACAACAATAGTAAACTACTTACAGTTCAGGGCCTTAACAAATTTTCTTTGCCTGAAATTTCATCTCTGCCCTAATCCAGTCTTTTTAAGTGACAGATTAATATATTCCAAGAAGCATGGTTCAATGTCATCTATGAAAAACATTAGCTAACCATCATTTTCACCATTGTCTGAGTTAGCTGTTCTTCCTCTGTCTCCCATGTCATAATATCTTTCACATCACTGACATTGTATAGGATAATTATTTCTGCCTTGGACTAAGTACCTGTGAAAAGGGACTGTGTCTTGATTTATTCTTACATCTTTAGTGCCTAGCAAAGGGCTGCTCCTTTTAGGCATTTAGTAAATATTTGTTATATAAGTGAATGAATAAATGGATAAATGAATAAAAATGATTAGCTAGAAGAAACATTTTTGTATATTATTTCTATACTCTAAAGCTAATATTCTAATGGTAATCAATATAGTTTAAAAATAAACCATTCAATTTTACTAAACAAAATGGTCAACTATAATTGGCATACATGGTATAATTATGACAATTGCATATAAAAATTAAAAGCCTATATAGCAAATCAATACACCAATAATCACAAAAATAATATGCTAATCATTAAAAGTGGTTGTTTCTCTTTTTTTGCAAATGATTAGGCTGTACATAATTTATTCCTTTTTTATACTTTTCTGCATTTTTCAAATAAACTTAATTCTATGAAATATCCCATGATCCAATTCATGTTAACAAATTTAGTACCTTTTTCTCAACATCTTCCAACAGTTTTCTTTACATTTCACTGTTGAGAAAATATAAAATGGTATCTGCAACAAATTACATTCTGCTACAAATCCATATTTTCACAGCAAGAACAAAAAAATGCATAACAAGGCATAGAGGATAAATTTCTCTCCAACCCATGTGAAATTTTCATTAAGCCCCTCATATCTTCTCCAGGTCTAGGCCCTAAGGACAAATGAAGAGTCTAATCTTTGATCAAGGCTTACTTCAAGCCAAAATTATCTATTGCTCTAGAGAAACTCTTCCAAATGGTCATACCCTGCTGCTATGAAGGTGAGAGTCATCCCCACTGCTCACATATTGCATAGCTGCAGGATGCAAGTCAAAAGCTTGAAAAAAAAGATTAAACCTTACCCAAAACATCATTTCCATTAAAATTACATCACACCAAATATTATTACTGAAATATTTTTATCTTTCTGTAACTCTCACAAAACAAACATTACCCTTGAGGCAACCTTGCAGAATAACTTTCACTTAGGAGAAATGAAAAAGGAACAGACATTATAATTTTAGGGAAAGAACAAAACAATAATGATACAGTTTCTAAAGGCCTTCCTTCATTTTTGTTCATTTGCTGATTATCCCTTGGCCAAATAATAGAACTGTGAAGGTTCAGAGATGGAAGGAGTCTTACCGATCATCTAGTAATTTCTACAGTTGTAGAAGTTAAAGCCCAGGTAAGCCAAGGAACTTGGTTACTGTACCGATTCTTCTTCCTCTGGGAAACCTAGGAAACGAACTGGATGATAAGTGACATGACTTTCTTATTAATTTCAGCCACATGATTGATTTTACAGGCTCTTCTGTCAAAAAGACCTGGGTTCTGCCCCCCTTTTACCACTTACCATCTGTTTAACCATGGGTAGATTATTTAGGCCTTTAAAAACCTCCATTTCCTCAATTGTAAAATATCACTTTTAAAGGACATATCATGTAAAGAGGTGTTAGGATTAAATGAGAAATTGGTTAGAACAGTACTTGGGGTCATAGTTGGCTACTACTGTTGTTGTCATTTATCCTACATGTAATCCTACTCTTTGAGATAAGGCGTTCTGGGAGATCAAGATTTAAGAGCTTTTGAAGGAGGCAACTTTATCACATTTGCTTCAGAATGTTTAGTGTGTGTCCAGCTTCGATATCTCTGTTTCTTAGAAATTTTAAAAACTGACAAAGGAAGAGAAAGGCCGGATTACAATGACTGTTGACATTTAGTGAGGGCTTAGTATAAAACAGGCTCTCTCCTAAGTGGTTTTTGTGTAGCAACCCATTTATTCCTGAAAACAGCTTCATGAAGTAGCCAGGTACTATTCTAATGTCTGCTTTAAAGATGAAGAGACAGACACAGGGGTTGGTTTAGACATGTGAACGTATATTTTATTATCACCTCCCACATTCACTTCTACAACTCTAACATTTGCAAGGCAAGAGAGGATTTGCCACCCTCTGGCGTCTCTCTTTTTTTTTTTTTTTTTTTTTTTTTTTTTTGAGACGGAGTCTCACTCTGACACTGGGCTGGAGTATAGTGACCCAATCTCGGCTAACTGCAATCTTCACTTCCCGGGTTAAGCGATTACCCTGCATCAGCCTCCTGAGTAGCTGGGACTACAGGCGCGCACCACCACGCCCGGCTACACTCAGGTGTCTTGGGTTTGATCTTCTGCTTTGGGCTGTGGCTTCAGGAGCTGACAGTGGCTTGCACGGTGGTGGGAGAGGTTCCCACCAGTTCGCTGGGTGTCATAACATGCATTTCACAGCTCTTACCATATATAACAGTGAGCAAGTTTTTATCAAAAAGGTAGCCCTTGATGAGGGGCTTGACTACCTGCTTATGAATTAACAAATAGCAGATATAAAGATTTCTAAGTCATGCTCTTGGGGCAAGACAATGCTTTGAAATACTATCGATCTGCTTGTTTTCTGAGTTTTCACCTTCTCCACCCCTTCCAAGTCAAGGTCTGAGTCTGAGTTCTATTGGATATCCACTACAACTAAGAGTTATTATTGTTCTCAGCTTTGAGCCTTAAACTGGGCTTTTAGAAACTCTAAGTAAGATAGCAGTTTTAAAGAGAAGAAATTTTCCTGAACAACTAAATTAGGTTTTATTATAGTCAAAAGCATAGATTAACCAAGGCAAGCTCTAAAGTAAGAAGCAATATGGTAAAAAGAGAGCGTGGTAAAAGCAAAGTTCTTATCACACAATAAATAGAAAGGCCTTTCTATTAATGGTATTCAAGAGAGAAAGAGGAATGAGAGAGAGAAGAGATGGGAGAGGAGATAGGAAGAGAAAAGCGTAGAATGAAAGAAAAAAGGAAGAAATAAAATTGTTGTGAAAGGAGAGCAAAGGATAGCAGAGAGAGGAACAAAGCAAAACCAGACTTCCCTCCTCCCCTCACTTTCTGCTTGGTGCCCAAATCCAGAGTGGAGGCAGAATGTAGAGATACCCAGATTGTTTTCAGGGAACTAAGTTAGGGAGGCACGTAAGGATCATCTCCTTCAATAAAAAGAGCATTGATGTCCTCATAAATTTTCTCTATTCTTAATGTGTCACTCTCCTATAACAGCCATAGTCAGTAAACTTTTTATGAATTCCTTTCTTAGCTTTGTGACTCATGTCTAGATTTAGTAGCCCTGATCTCTGTTTATCATCCCTTAACCTTAGCATTCAAATGATTCACCAATTTATGCATGCAATTGTACTGTGATGCCTTATCTTCCAATCTCCAAAGAAGCGTCATTTGGGAAATATTGTGCAGGTCTGGATATAAATGTTACTCTATCCGATATGTAATTCATACTTACAAATTGAAAAAGTTTCAGAATTTTTATGGGGACATTTAAAAACGTTAGGTGACTTAAAATATTCCCTACTGATGTACATCATCTCATTTGAAATAATGTATTCGATGGAAGCAAATGATCTAGTGAAGAGTATTCTTCATCTTGCTTTCCATCACAACTTACAGCCATATCTCAGTTCTCAAAATGCTTTTCCAATTACAGCTAGCACTTGATCATTTGCGTGCACAGCACTTTACCTGAACAATTGTTGTGGCGCTTTTACCTTTCTGCCTTGCTACCTGTCCTGAGACCTCCCTCAGAAATTGTAGTTGCTGAATCTGGAGTAGAGAGGTTGGTGATGATGCAGTAAGCATACACTGTGTCTAACTTAGAATCTTACAAGATGTAATTGACCTCCATCTCCTTTGAAGACTCTCCGTGACCTCTAACAGTTGGAGTTCCTGAGGCCTTACCCTGGGCTTGCTTCTCTTTGCTTGATGTCTAAATGTTTTGTTTTTGTTTTTTTTTTTTTTTTTTGGTGGTCATCTCTTCGGTTTCCATGGCACTAAATGCCGTCTTCATGCTGCCGCTCCAACATCTGTTACGCTCCAGATGTTTATATCTCGTTGTTTACCAGGCGTCAGCATTTAACTGTCTCTCAGGCATCTCCAATCTGACTTGTTAAAAATGAAACTTTTGATCCCTCCACCAGGAAAATGTGTTCTTTCATTTATTCATTTAGACAAAAAACTGGCAGTCATCATACACTCTCGTCTCTTTCTCTCCTTTTCTTTTCCTCACTCCTTCACTACTTGCCATATCCAACCCATCAATAACTTCTATTTTTTTAATTTCTGTCAAACATATTTTAAACTTACTTACCTTACCTCCACTGCCATCATCCTGATTGTAGCTACTCTCACCTCTATCCAGGGCTACAAGATCTTCTACCCCTACTGACCTCAATCCATTCTCCATGTAACAGCCAGAGGGATCTTCTAAAAACAGGAATTCGATGGTTTTGCTTCCCTCCTTCGAACATGTTAGTGCTTCCTATCATTCTTTGTGTCAGGTATCCACACTCCTTCTCGGGGTCTCGAACCTTGTGCAGAACAGCTTCTTGCTAAGCTCAGCCTGAGCCCCATCTCATTCAGCCCTTTGATTTTTTTCTGGAACTCACCAAGCTGTCTCTCCTCTTATAACCTTTGTGTCATAGGCATTCAAGCCAGAGCAACTCCATCTTGAATAGGGGCTGGGTAAAATAAGGCTGAGACCTACTGGGCTGCATTCCCGGACATCCTTCGGCATTCTAAGTCACAGGATGAAATAGGAGGTTAAGACTTTGCTGATAGAACAGGTTGTGGTAAAGAAGTCGGCCAAGACCCACCAAAACCAAGATGCAATGGGAGTGATCTCTGGTGGTCCTCATTACTATACTCCCTCCGGAGTCTCGGCAGTTTACAAATGCCATGGCAATGTCAGGAAGTTACCCTATATGGTCTAAAGAGGGGAGGAATCCTCAATTACAGGGAATTGCCCACCCTTTTCCCAGAAAACTCCTGAATTATCTACTCCTTGTTTAGCATATAATCAATAAATAACCATAAAAATGGGCAACCACCAGCCCTCAGGGCTGCTCTGCCTATGGAATAGCCATGTTTTTTTCCTTTACTTTCTTAATAAACTTGCTTTCACATACTCCATGGACTCGCCCTTAATTCTTTCTTGAGTGACATCCAAGGTCCGGATTGGGATCCCTTTCCAGTAACATTTGTACCATCTCTTCCTGCTATCTAGAACTTTCCCCTGTCCCACCTACCCATGCCCTTCACTCCCAACCCAGCCCTATCCTCCATCACTTACTTTTTGATCCTTTAGGACCAGTTCAAATATCAATTGCTTTGACACGGTCCATGTTCACCCTAAGGAGATCCTTCCTGTTGGTTTTTTTTTTTTTTTTACTAAAACCTATTTATTTCCTGAAAATTACCCATCCTATTGAATTCTTATTTAGTCTCTTTTTCCTGTGTCATCTTTTAAGATATTCTTTGAAGGTCAAGTCCACGTCTATTTTATTCACCACTAACAAGCCCATTGCCTGGGCCCGTGGTGAGTCACTTATTGAATGAAGGAATGAATGAATTTCTCCCCAATAACATGTGAGTTAGATAGGAACTACCTCAAGCTCATCTCAGAGAAGTACTTTTTCACGTGTCTAAATCCCCCATCTTTCAGCCCCTTCACCACATTTACGCAGTTTTCTTAAAAAGCACTTGGTTGGAGCTAGTTGCGAGTAAAAGTGGGAAATTCAAAATTTGTAATGTTAGTTCCTGATAGCTCGGAAATGTGTGCTCTGGGGATCCAATCATATGATCATTTGTTCTGCTTCAGGTCCTTTGCTAGCCACCCATATCCTGCTCCAGTCAATTCGCACCCTTTAGTTCCCAAGGGTGTAGGTCAGAAACAATGCTCAGTACTTTCAATCCTGGCACTGCCAGCAGCAATAGGTCAGGCAAATGCTGGGGTTGCTGGGACCACTTACAATGTGGAATGGGGAGGAGCAGTTCTAAGATCATTAATGGTTTCAGCATAGAAAACAAAAGTCCAGAGACCTGCCAAACCCCTGTGGGGTGATTGTGGTTCTGTAAGAACCTGACCTCTGAGTTGGGCATTACCTATAATTACAGCCTGCCCGCCTTTCTTTCCTCTCTTTCTTTCCTCTTTCTTTCTTTCTTTCTTTCTTTCTTTCTTTCTTTCTTTCTTTCTTTCTTTCTTTCTTTCTTTCTTTCTTTCTTTCTTTCTTTCTTTCTTTCTCTCTCTCTCTCTCTCTCTCTCTCTCTCTCTCTCTCTCTCTCTCTCTCTCTCTCTCTTTCTTTCATTTTACTTTAAGTTCTGGGATACATGTGCAGAATGTGCAGGTTTGCTACATAGTTATACATGTGCCATAGTGGTTTGTTGCACCTATCAACTCGTCATCTAGGTTTTAAGTCCTGCATGTATTAGGTGTTTGTCCTAATGCTCTCCCTCCCCTTGCCCCCCTCCTCCCTGAAAGGCCCTGGTGTGTAATATTCCCCTCCCTGTGTCCATGTATTCTCTTTGTTCAACTCGCACTTATGAGTGAGAATGTGCCGTGTTTTGTTTTCTATTCCTGTGTTAGTTTGCTGAGAATGATGGTTTCCAACTTCATCCATGTCCCTGCAAAGGACATGAACTCATTCTTTTTTATGGCTGCACAGTATTCCATGGTGAAATTACAGCCTTTCTATTCAGCATCCTCATTTGTAAGCCTCTCAAATGTCTTAGATTATGGTTATCAGTGCATAAGCCCTACACTGTGAGCTTACTAAGAATATTTTCTTATGTCTGCTATCATTGGGTGATATGGTTTGGCTGTGTCCCCATCCAAATCTCATCTTTAATTGTAGTTCCCATAATCTCTACATGTCATGGGAGGTACCTAGTGAGAGTTAATTGAATCTTGGGGGCAGTTACCCTCATACTACCCTCATCACTATTCTTGTGATAGTGAGTTCTCATGAGATCTGATGGTTTTATAAGGGGCTTTCCCCCCTTTTCTTGGCACTTCTCCCTCTTGCCACCATGTGGAGAAGGACATGTTTTCTTTCCCTTCCACCATGATTGTAAGTATCCTGAGGCCTCCCCAGCCATGCTGAACTGTGATTCAATTAAACCTCTTTTCTTATAAATTACCCAATCTCAGGTATGTCTTTATTTAGCAGCTTGAGAATGGACTAATACATTGGGCTAAAATAAACTGTCCCTGTACATAAGGACCATGTTGTAAAAACATCTCCACTGCTTCCATCTTTTGCCTACAACATAGAACAGGAGTTAAATGCTTCCATGATGCATAAAGTTGAGTAATAGATCTAAAAGTACCATTGGTCAGTCGAGCGCGGTGGTTCACACGTGTAATCCTAGCAGTCTGGGAGGCCGAAGTGGGTGGATCATCTGAGGTCAGGAGTTCATGACCAGCCTGACCAAAATGGAGAAACCCCATCTCTACTAAAAAAAAAAATACAAAATTAACCAGGCATGGTATAATCCCAGCTACTTGGGAGGCTGAGGCAGGAGAATCACTTGAACCCAGGAGGTGGAGGTTGTGGTGAGCCAAGATCACGCCATTGTACTCCAGCCTGGGCAACGAGTGAAACTCTGTCTTTAAAAAAAAAAAAAAAAAAGAAGCAGTATCATCCACTAGGTGACTTCTTAAAATAATAGAAATTTATCCTCTCATAGTTTCTGGGAGCCAGAATTCTGAAATAACGATGTCCACAGGGCCATGCTCTTTCTGAAGTTTCTGGGGAAAAAATCCTTCCTTGCCTCTTCCAGCTTCTGGTGGTTGCAATCCTGGAGTTCCTTGGCATGTCGCTGTATCCCTCCAGTCTCTGTCTTGTCGTCACATGGTATTCTCCCTGTGTGTGTCCGTGTTCAGATCCCCTCTTCTCATGAGGACACCAGTCATTGGATTAAGGCTCATTCTTACTCTAAGATGTCATCTTAATTTGATGACATCTACCAAGACCCTATTTCCAAATAAGGTCACATTCATGGGTTCCAGGAATGATTTGGGGATGATACGATTCAATGCAGTGTATTAGGGTTCACTTGTATTCAGTTATATCAGATAATATCATTAAGTGTTTCTTAAGCTTTTAATATTTGAAAACAACCTTATTCAGAATAATTGATGAAAAAACTACATTTCAGAATTTAAATAGACCTGCACAAGAAATTACAAATGGTTGTCAAGTGCTTTTATACTTAGAATACCATGCTTTCCTCATGCAGGAAATTGGACCAGACCCTGGTCATGGGCGTGTTAAATCCTCCTCTTTCATCCTCCACTGATCTGTCTCATAACTTGATCACTCCTTCGGAACTGACTGTCATTTCTCAGTTTCATTCTAGGAGGCTTAAAAGTTCTACAGAGCAAAAGTATTTTTCTGCCTCTTTTTCCTTTTTTGCTTGTTACTTTTGTCGAGGGGTCAGCAAATGTCCTCTGAAGAGCCACACGGTAAATAATATTAGTAACATTAGGCTTTGTGGGCCTCACAGTCTCTACCGCAACCATTCAACTCTGCCTTTGTAGTGCGATGGCAGCCAGAGATAGCCTGTAGAAAATCAGCATGCCCAAGTTCCAATAAAACTGTATTTATGGACACTGACTTGTGCGTTTTATATAATTTTCGTGTATTGTGAAATATTATTCTTCCTTTGATCTCCCATCCATTTAAACCTGTGAAAAGCATTCTTAGCTGGAGGACTGGGCCAAGAAGAGGTGGGCCAGAGTTTGTTTCCTGATTTCTGCCAAGTCTTCTTCCCTCTCTCTTGCTGGTTGTCTGCCTTTGCTCCGCCTTTTCTGGTGTAGAAGACATTCTGCAGGGTACTGTGTTTCATATCTTTTTTTTTTTTTCTTTCCCTTCCCCTCCTCCCTTTAACTTCCCTTCCCTTTTCTTCTCTCCCCCTGCTACTACTATGTCCCTAAAATAAATATTCACTGCCCCTAAACTATACTTGATCATTACACGTTGATTACTGTAATCACTTCCTATTTTCTAAAAATTTGAGGAGTGTGATATAGGTCATGGTGATAACATGAGGGTAGTCATTCTCTTATTTAGAGATAGAAAATAGATTTAAATTTCTGGCATAATATAAGTATGAATTGTAATAATCCCCTGAATATTATTAGAAATGTGGATTTTTTTCTCTGCTTAGTGATCAGCCTCCAAACATATCCACAATTGGAGAGAGCCCTATGAAAGCCCTGTGTCCCCATTACTCAGCCTCAGTAAGTTTCCACTCATAGCCAATGTTGTTTTATTTGTACCTCTGTCTCCTGTGAAATTATCTTGAAGAAAATTCCAGACATCAGTATATTTTAGTATGTATCTCTTAAAGACAATGACTAAAGAAAAGAATATACACAATCATAGTCACACATTTAGAAACAATAAAAATTCCTTAATGTCTTTAAATATCCAGTGTTTACATTTCCCTTAATTGTCTTATAATTATTTTATGTACAATTGGCTTGAACTGTAACCTCCACACTGATTAGTTGATCTACTTCTTACATCTCTTAATTTTTAGATGCAGTCTTTTTGTCTCTCTCTTTCTTTCTCTGTTTCTCTTCCCCTTATGTTAACAGTTTATTTGTAAAAGAAAGTAAGTCTTCTGCCTGCGGTGTTTCCTACAGTCTTGTTAACTGATATCTTCCCAGTGGTATGGTCTAGAGATTTGATGAGATTTATGTTGCATTTGTTTGTTAATAATATTTTATAATTGGTGCAGTATCCTTCCATCAAGAGGTCCAAAATGCCTACTTGTCTTTCTTTTGTTATGTTAGCAGCCATGGATGACCGTTAGTGTAATTATTAGCAGTTGCAAAATCATGATGTTCTTCAAACACTTGGGGTACTTATCCTTAAAAAAAAAAAAAAAAATTGCTCCCTGTTGAACTAGTTGATTATCCTGAGTTTTTATAGGAATTATAGGATAAATATTTATTTTTTTCTTTAATTTATAAGATTTCAAAATAAATTTGTTTTCTAGTATTCTCCAGAGGCAATCAATGAAACCTGATGCTTATTTATTTGGCATTTTGTAATTCAGTCTATTGCAATTATTATTCTTATTCATGATCATGTTGTCCCATGTTCAGCCAGTGGGTGTACCTTCCAGTTGGTTTTTAAATGTTTAGGACATGGCTGGGGGCGGTGGCTCATGCCTGTAATCCCAACACTTTGGGAGGCTGAGGTGGGCGGATCACGAGGTCAGGAGATCGAGACCATCCTGGCTAACATGGTGAAACCTCGTCTCTACTAAAAATACAAAAAATTACCCGGGCTTGGTGGTGGGTGCCTGTAGTCCCAGCTACTTGGGAGGCTAAGGCAAGAGAATGGTGTAAACCCAGGAGGCGGGAGGTTGCAGTGAGCCGAGATCGTGCCACTGCACTCCAGCCTGGGTGACAGAGCAAGACTCCATCTCAAAAAAAAAAAAAAAAAAAAAAAAAAAAATTAGGACATGAGGACATGACCTTTGTGGTCTGCTGTTTCTTCCTTTGGGATAAAACAGGATGTTGTCAGTTAATCTCTTGCCCCACATCTGGAGCCTACTACTTCTCTGCCCCACTCACTTTGCTTCTCTGCTCTTCATTTGGAATAGGAAGCATAATTCATTTACCTCTGTGGAAACTGTTGTTTTAGAAGGGAGAATGCCACTCTAGCAGTAGTATCAGAGGTTAAATAATGGAACCAACCAATCCAGCAACTCTGGCACTTCTGAAATTTAGACAAGTGGGTCACTCTTCTTTGTGCTCTTGGAATCCACCTGCATTATGTTGTAGAGAGCAATGCAGGCAAACTCTGAAAACCACCCTCATGTGTGGCTCACTCTGAGGCCTTCAAAAACATATCCTTTGGACTTCAGATCTGCTCACTACATATAGGTTGCAATAGACATCATGTTATTCCCATA
Organism: Rhinopithecus roxellana; assembly: GCF_007565055.1. Classification (NCBI taxonomy): domain Eukaryota; kingdom Metazoa; phylum Chordata; class Mammalia; order Primates; family Cercopithecidae; genus Rhinopithecus; species Rhinopithecus roxellana. The sequence continues at coordinate 31,529,808 of NC_044554.1, read as the reverse complement.
ATAGTCTTCAATAAATGCTTCTGAAACAAATATCAATGAATAAATGACATTTTTAGCTTTTAGAGATGAAAATGACTTGGCACATTTTGTCTGATACTCCATTTTTACTTCAGGAAACTAAGTCCTTGATATTTCCAGTGATTTGTCCAAGTTCATAGTGTAAAGTAGCAGATTTAATCCCTCAATCATCTGACCTCAAGTACATTGTTTCCTGCTATACCTACTGCCTCTAGACCATATTAGATAACTTAGCATTGTTTTGATCATTGTCCATTTCTTTTTTTTCCTTCCTTCTTTCTATAGGGATTAAAAAACTTTCTGTCTACCCTCTGAATTTTTGATAATTGAAATCATTGAAATCTATGAACTCAACTGACATTAGGTACATTAACATGAGATAACACATTTTAATTACATACATATGCATGTATTCCCACAAAATACGGTCCTTGAAAATGTGTTCGATGACTGAAGCTTATATAGCATCCTGAGCTACAGAAAAGACTAGGGGCCTGGTGCTTCTAGGGATAGTGGTGACACAAAATATGCCAGGTGAGGAAAGGAAATAAATGCATGTTGAGCAAAGGTTGTCTTGTCATGCAGATATAGTCTCTTTGGTAATAAAAGTTGTCTTCAAGCAGCCCTGAGAAGAATAGGTGTGAGTCTAAGTCACATTCTGGGCGTGGTGTCCACCCCTTTTGTAATAGAAATTCATCTTCCCTGGTTGATGAGATTCCCAGAGAGACAATTCATGACAATTATGTTTCTTTCAGAGGATCTGCCCTTAGTCAGAAAAGGAAAGTTCAGAAAAAGTTCTCCCTGCACTTTTGGGGGAGAAAGAAGGGCAAGAAACAGGGAACAGAAGATCAGAGAGAACTTGGTTCTCCTTCAGTTCGAGGTACTCAGGATATCAAAGCACCATGTTTGGGGGTATTGTTTTGTGGACCCCAGCAGTTCCTTTATTTCTCTTTCTCTCTGTCCCTCTTCCTTTCTCTCTCTCTGTCTCTCTATGAGTGTGTGTATGTGTGTGTGTTTGTGTATGTGTCTCTTCTTTCTAATGTAAATAACCATGAGCCTCCTGTGATTGTTGTTCCCATGATAGTGAGTAGCAAGTCTAACAAAGGTTCAGGTAACCCCCAGGCCAGCAGACCAAAAACAATAAGCTGTTCACTGTTCACTAAGCTGTTTGTACAGTATATCCCTATGCCTATTTCCAAGTCTTAGATGACTGTTTCTAGCACAATTCAAAAATTACTTTATTTCACAATAATAATAGAAACTCAGAAGGTTTACTATCTCATTTACCTAAGTAAGGGTGGTAATGCCTTAGGCTACAGAAATAATCATCACTTACCGTAAATGAATCACCTTAGTGTTGCCAACATACTGAAAAAGCAAATGACAAACAAGCTATTTTAATAGTCACTTTATTGCCTTCCTGCAAAGTGCTAAGGAACTGATTTTTTTTCTTGAACGTTACCCCTTGAGGATCCCCTGAATCTTTTTAATTCCCAGATCAGAGATTTGCTAGCTTAGCATTTGGCAAAAACGATGATTTATCCTATTCAAGCATTAAACTATCTATGTCTATTTGGGTTTCAGGTGACCAGATGGCTAAGCAGGGCACCTTTACTTCTTTTATTCTTAATTTTATTTCATTAACTCAGCAAGTATTTGTTGAGCACTAGAGTACCAGTATCAGTAATCTGTAAGGGAATAAGGATTAAACAACAAAAATGACACCCATAGGGACCTTAACAGAGTAGTGGCTACAACAAATATATTACAAAGACACTGTAATAAATGCAAACACAGCCAGAATTATAGATTTTTAGGGAAGCGCACGGAAATGGACAGCTGACCTGCACTTGGCCTGGCGTTGTGCTATTGGGAAGTGATTGGTATTTTCTGACAAAGTGCTCTGAAGCTGAGGCCTAAGGGACTAAGCAAAAGCAGTGTGGCAGTGTCCCTGCATGGGGGCAGAATTTTCTAGGTTTAGGGGCACTTTAATATTTTGATAAGCCTCAGAGATAATTTTTTTTAATGAGTGATATCACCAGATACATTTATACTTTTGTGAAGATTAACGTTGAGAACACCAATTGTAGTCCCTTTGAATATGTTAACTCTGCTGTCTTCAAGGTTTTCTTTCTCCAAAAAGCTATTTCTAGCTAATTATCCTCACTAAGGAGAGTGATCTGTCAGACTGTGTTGCTAAGGCTCCTCACAATGGGGGCTGCTGCAGTGACTAGAGACTGAGTCAATGGGGAAAATTAAATACTTCCAGGGATTGATTATTTGGGAATTTTCTTCCAAGGGAAGTTCAGAGAAAGCCCCTCCCTGCACTTTTTGGAGAGAAAAGGAGCAAGAAACAGGGGACAGAAGATCAGAGAGACTTTGGTTCTCCTTTATTTCTAGGCACTCAGCACACCAAAGCACCACACTGTGGAGTATTGTTTTGTGAGCCCTGACACTTCCTTCCTTTCTCTTTCTCTCTGTCTCTCTTCCTCTCTCTCTCTCTCTCTCTCTCCTTTCTAATGTAAATAATGTCATCTGTCTCATCAAAGAGTCTTTAATTAGGCCTCTTGCCTGGATTGGAAGCGATGAGAATGGGCCACAACCCATCAAGGGAAAGTCACACAGCTCACATTGCCCCCAAGGATATAAATTGCTTGGATGTGTTTAATCTTCCCATGTTTGAAGAGATGGGCAGTGATGTGAACCAGGGTCAGCATGAAAGGCAGGGCCATCTTGGGCGATTTTAGCCTGTTAATAGGGAATCCAGCTGTCCTTTTCAATTGTATCTTTTCTGCTGCATCAAAGCTTTTCAGGTTGCAATGTCAGAAAGAGCGTAATCTCTCATTTTAGCCTGGTACAACTGAAGTTTAAACTAACTGCTAATTGAAAACAAAATTCCCCAACAATAAAAAATATATTTACAAAATTAAACACGAAATACTTTCTTTGAAATATTGCATAGATTAAAGAATTTGTTCTAGGTTATCAATGTGTTTATTATTTATATGCTGCCTCTCATTATTTAGATGACTCTAGCAGGTGCCTGCAAATGAACGTGTATGTTTTTAGGTTGTACCATAATTACTTATTTTGTGTATCTTCTTCCCACTGGCTTTGGTGGCATCAGATGTATGTTATTCATCTTCATGTGCTTAAGGCCAAGAACAGTGCTTGGAATAAAGCAAGTTGTTCAATAAATGGAAGCTCCCATGCTCACAACTCTGCTTGCCCTTTAAGGAGAGAGTATGTACACTTACCATAGAATAATTATTATCTTACTGTTCATCTCAGAAAAAAAACAAAAAAAACCACAATGGTTTTAAGAAGTACCTTGCACCTTACACATACTTTTATGTTGCTCTGTTAAAAGTCTTTGCAGTTTAGTATCTTATAAATATTGTAAGTAAAGGTCAAATTCTACAGGAGTCTATAATTTTAAATATTACTTTTATTGTTTTACCTGTAAAAACTTTCTAAGTATTTTTTTTACACTTACTATTACAGAGCTATCTGGTAGGACCTATAACCCCATGAACTACATTTTATTATTTTATTTTATTTTATTTTATTTTATTTTATTTTATTTTATTTTATTTTATTTTATTTTACTTTTTGGAAAGACAGAGTCTCACTGTGTTGCCCAGGCTGGTCTCAAGCTTCTGGGTTCAAGCAATCTCCCTGCCTCAACCTCCCAAAGAGCTGGGATTATAGGCATCAGCCACCACACCTCTCCATGAACTACATTTCAAATGGGTATTTTATAGGAATCATCAATGATGATAATGAGAGAGATGTGGAAAACAAAATGAAGAGTCAAGGAATATTATCGGCACTGTCATGTGCGTCAACACCGCCAAACAGGCTTTGTGTGAGCAACAAGGCTGTTTATTGCACCCGGGTGCAGGCAGGCTGAGTCCAAAAAGAGAGTCAACAGAGGGAGATGGGGTGGGACCGTTTTATAGGATTTGGGTGGGTAGTGGAAAATTACAGTCAAAGGGGGTTGTTCTCTGGCTGGCAGGGGCGGGGTGTCACAAGGTGCTCAGTGGGGGAGCTTCTGATCCAGGAGAAGGAATTTTACAAGGTAATGTCATCAGTTAGGGCAGGAACCGGCCACTTTCACTTCTTTTGTGATTCTTCACTTGCTTCAGGCCATCAGGATGTATATGTGCAGGTCACAGGGAATAAGATGGCTTAGCTTGGGCTCGGAGGCCTGACAGGCACAGTATTTATTGTAGACTAATGGGCACCTTCCTAGGTAGCAGAGATTCGTCAATATGTACAATCTGCAAAAGTTAAAAAACAAACTTCTCTGACATCCTGGAGTTTATCGTCCTCCTTTAAGAAGGTGGTGGGGGAGACAGACGATACAAAATAAACGTCATAAAGAAGGAAACTGTTGACTGTGTTAGACGGTGATGTGTGCTGCAGGAAAAAATAGAGGTAACGTAGGGGTGGGAAGACTTTCCTTTATCCTCTGAGGCTTTGATCATGGAGTCTATGAAATAACCTGAAGGGAGGCAGTTGAACAGGAGAAAAGATACACAAATTTGTTACCTACAGGAGGACACCACGGGAAAGAGACTTGAATACCAAAAAGGCCAGTAAGATTTTGAAGCTTCTATACCCTCTTCCTGGGGAAGAAGGTAGAGTGCATATAGTCAAAATTTAGGGGAGAGTAAATAAATTCCGGGAAAGACAAATGGCCCGGAGCATAGGGGATGGCTGAGTGCAGGGCTCACCTCCAGGCTCCCCTCTTGTTTTTTGTTGTAGTGGTGGTGGTGCTGGTGTGAAGGGAGAGGAAAATCAGTGTGTTTTTCTCCTCAGAGCATATTGTAAAGCTAAATTAGTCATTATTTAAATTTACTGTATTTAAAAACTTTAAATTTACATTATATATGTTGAAATTGAAGCTATGCAATTATAATATAAACATGGCTTTACAACTAAAGCATGTTATAATTTAAATAATTAATTTTCTGTATAAAATCCTAGGCAATATTGTAAAATTATATAGACCCGCCAACTTTTTCCACTTAAGTTTTCTAAGTAAAGTTTAAGGGTGTTGAATTTTCCAGTGATTTTTTTTTTCTTTCTTTTTGTCTCTTGTGATCTGAGTTTTCTTCTCTGGTTGGTGAGATTATTGGGGCAGGGACAATTGAGTTCCTTTTGGAGAATCCTTCCTAAGACAGGTAAAGGAGCTCAGGAAAAGCTCCTGCCTGAATTTGATGTTCTACAGGTGCCCTAAGTTTGAAGCAACCAGCATGACAAAGTGGCACATTTTGGATGGTATTTTCTTCACTCCTTCAAAGGTAAAAGGCAGAGTGGGTTATATGTTTAAACAGGACAGTCGGGTGGGCCTCAGTGAGGATATGTCCTGTGAATAGAGACCACACAGAGGTGAGAGAGCTAGCCTGGGGACCCTTTTAGGGGAAGCATCTTCTAGTCAGAGGGAACAGCCCAGGCAAACATCTTAAAACAGAAGCATCTGGCATGTTTGTTTGCTGTTTTTTTGAGATAGAATCTAGCTCTGTCGCCTGGGCTGGAGTGCAGTGGTGCGATCTTGGTTCACTGCAGCCTCCACTTCCTGGGCTCAAGTGATTCTTCCACCTCAGCCTCCTAAGTAGCTAGGACCACAGATGTGGGCCATCATGCCCAGCTAAATTTTTGTATTTTTGGTGGAGACGGGAGCCATGTTGCCCAGGGTGGTCTCAAACTCCTGAGCTCTCGTGACCTGCCCACCTCAGCCTCCCACAGTTCTGGGATTACAAGCATGAGCCACCACGCCTGGCCCATTTAGCATGTTTGAACCACAGCTAGAAGGTCAGTGTGGTGTAGTAGATATTAGGGTGATTTTTTTTTAATGAAGATCAAGCAATACGTTATAAAATATCCTTAAATAACAGGGAGCGTTCTCTTTAAAGTTCCTCAGGAATGGTCAGTCATGGATCCAAGATGGCATTTACTTAGTCTTCAGGTTTGAATTCAAGATCAAAATCTAATTACTGTTACAAGCAGCAAGAATCAAAGAGTAACATCTCCTTGCTACGCAGGCTAAGCGACTCATTATTGCCACACAGATGAATTCTTGACTAGCAAATACACATAAACTACATCCCTACCCAGTGTGAGTGAAAAAGGAAGGGGAAGATTCGCTTGTCTAAGTATTGATATAAATGTAGTCAGTAACTCCAGCTGTATTGTAAAAGGATTTTAACATCTCAACAGCGGAACGAAAACATTCGCAGATATCCTTCTTCCTTGAAAATGGCTAATGCTTTCCCAGGAAAAAGACACATATAAGCTCCCAATTGTTCTTCAAGTGGGTGAGAATGGTCTGTCATTCTTTATACTTGTTCACAGTGCTTCATTTGTCATCCATCTTTGGGCTGTAATTGTGAGCTTAAAAATAATCAACATTTTCCACCAGCTGCAGAACGTCATCTGCACTTTGAGCTCATTTCCTCAGTGTTCCCTACAGAGTTCCATCTGCTTTACATACCTTATTCCCCTACCCTTGATTAAAGCTGCTGATGCTACCTGAACTGCATGCACAGCTGGCATTATGGAATGCCTCAAACTACCACAGTGTGCTGTGGTGAGATGGCTTTCCTATCAGAGTCCAGGCTTACAAACATGCATGAAGTGTTTCTCATACATTGCATATTTGGGGATAAAAAAGACAATGACAACCAATTTTTAATTAGTTACATCAGGGAGATCATAATTATTGAACTTCTAACAAAACGATGATCTATAAATGTGTGGTCTTCAACTTATCTACGGGGAAGACTGGTGAAACTTTCAAATGAATCCTCTTACAAATGACTAAAAAACACTGCATCATAATCTAACATTATATTAAGTCATTTTGCCTGAATGTTTTCTAAGCAATTTTGTAGAAGTTAATTAATACGTTGAATAACTAGACATTGTAACTAAAGAATTATTTTGCAAGTTATTCAGCAAAGTACACATAGATCTTATAAAATGAGCAGTATTTGCTAGTGTCTTCCATAAATCTGAATGTTTATATAAAGTTTACTTGAAATAAGATACATCTTGTTTACATATGAAATATTTCATGTTTGTTTTCAAAACCCAAATTAAGAAATATAATTTCAAATATAAAATTAAAGCTTATGTAATTTTCCAATTCTACTCTTCTTTCTCAATTCTTAGAATATTTTACTGATATTTGTGTTCTTAAACTTTACAAAAGTGACATCATGCATTAAATGCTCCTCTTACTTGCATTTTCTACTCAATGTTCTGATTTTGAAATTCACTCATGTTTGATAAATATACTTCTAATTGTTTTATTTTCAAGTATTTTATAACACTCAGTTGTATAACCATAGCTCAATTTAGTTTCCACTCTTGTTGGCTGACCTTTTAGATTGCTTTTATTTACCATAGCAAACAATATTTACAATATATTTAATGTTCAAGAATTTCTTTAGGGTATATAACTAGAAATAATAATTATTATGGGATATTCTCATCTTCATATTTACTTGTTATTCCAAACCATTTTCCAAAATCGCTCCAAGAATGAAGGTATAGGTGTTTATATCCTCAAGAACTCTGGATACAGCCAAATTTTTAAGTATTTGCCAACCTGACAAACACAAAATAAAATCTCACTGTAGTTTTTCTTTGTATTATCCTGGGTATAGTGAAGACGTGCATCTCCCTGAGCTGATTAACCATGTGATTTACCCATTTATAAATTGCTGGTCTATGTTTCTTGCCTATTTTTCTTTTGGGTTATTTCCTTTTTGTTAACGACTTGTAGGAGTTCTTCATGTAGCTGGATACTAATATTTGTTAGACATATATCTTACAATTATGTCTTCTCTGTGGCTTAAATTTTCACATTCTTTATGGCATCTTGATGAAGAGGAGAGCTTAATTTTAACAAAACCATATGTACCCATTTCTCCCACTAGAGTCCTTATCTTATACTTTCTTTAAGAAATAATAGAAAAAGCTGGGTGGGGTGGTTCACCCCTGTAATCCCAGCACTTTGGGAGACCAAAGTGGGTGAATCACCTGAGGTCAGGAGTTTGAGACCAGTCTGGCCAAAATGATGAAACCCCATCTCTAATAAAAATACAAAAAATTAGCTAGGTGCGGTGGCACGCACCTGTAATCCCAGCTACTTAGGAGCCTGAGACAGGAGAATCGCTTGAACCCAGAAGGCGGAGGTTGCAGTGAGCCGAGATCGTGCCACTGCACTCCAGCCTGGGCAACAAGAGCGAAACTCCACCTCCACACACACACACAAAAAGTAAATTAATAATAATAATAATAATAATAATAATAATAATAATACTAGAGATGTTATTTTGTGCTTTCCTCTATGGACTTTGAAGGTCCGAGTTTCATTAGGCCTTGAATCCATCTGGAACTGATTTTTAAGTAGGGTTAAAGACAGGGATCTAATTTTATTTTTTCAATATGAATAAACAATTTTAAATTTCACATAAATATCTAATAACAGGTTGAGTTTATGTCAAGTTTACATGTATACATAGACTTTGCTTTAAGTTTTTAAAAATTTGTTGCAGTATTCTAATTGACTGTGCCTGTACGAAACCTACTTTAATCATGATTCCTGATAGGCCAATTCTCTCTGCATTGTTCTCCTTCTTCAACAGTGACTTGGCTATTCTTAGACCTTGGCTCTGGAATACAAATTTTTGAACCAGTTGCTCAATTACATTTATATACATACACAAATTATTGAGATTATGATTGAAAATGGAATTAATTTATAGACTATGTTGTTGATTCTTCCAATCCTTGAATATGGAATATTTCTTTATGTGATTCTTCTTTAACATTATTCATTAAAGTTTGAAATTTCTCCCCATAAAGATCTTGCACATGTTTTGTGAGGTGTTATTTTACTATATCATAAGTCATATTTTTTAAATATTGTATTTTCTTATTAGTTGTTATTGGAAATATAATTGATTTTTGTACATTGTTGTTATATTGAATAATCTTTTTCAAGCTGTAGGCTTCCCTAATAGGTTTGAAAATTTATCAGCTTTCCATCTTCTCTCCAATTCATAGGATGATGATGATGATGATTATTATTATGTTTTACTTCTCTTACTCTCATGACTAAGACCCAAGACAACATTGAATAGAAATAGTGATTATAAGTATTCCTCTTTCTGATGAAAGAAAAAAGATTCTAATATTTTGCAATTAAGTTATTTTACTCCTTATTTATTTTTTTACACATGTATAGGGGATTTACAGTTTGTTCCTATATAACTGATTTTATTGAAATATTATCTATTATTTCTAGTGCATTTTCTTAATGTAATATATTGCATTAATTTTTAACATTAAACTATCTTAGTCTAAACACTCCAAGTATAAACCAAACTTGAATAACTCAAGTTTCTAAAATTAAGAATTCAAGCCAGGTGTGATGGCGTAGACCTGCAATCTCAGTACCTTGGGAGGCCAAGGCATAAGGATTGCTTGAACCTAGGAATTCAAGACCAGCTTAGGCAACATAGGGGGACACCCATCTCTACCAAAAAAACGTAAAAAGCCTGATTTAAACAGTGTTTAAATCAGTGGTGCTGATTTGTAGTCTCAGTGCACTTGGGAGGCTGAAGTGGAAGGATCACTTGAGCCTGGGAGGTTGATGCTATAGTGAGCTATAATCATGCCACTGTACTTCAGCTTGGGTAACAGAGAAGAGCAAGACCCTGTCTCAAAAAAAAAAAAAAAAAAAGTGAGACTACGTCTCCACAAAAAAATTGGCCAGATGTTGTGGCTCATGCCTGTAATCCCAGCACTTTCAGTGGCCAAGGTGGGAGGAGTTCAAAGCCAGCCTAGGCAGCATGGTGAGAACCTGTCTCAAAAAAAAAAAAAAAAAAACTATAAAAAAAAAGAATTCAATAATATATAATCTGTCTTTTATGATAATCAGAATATATAACATAACCAAGGCAGTACAATGTAAATTCAGCAAACCATAGACACAGTTCTCTTGTAAAGCCATAATTGAAAAATATTATTGGCAAATCCATCTTTATTGGATCATTGTTATCAGCATACAAATACATTGTAATGACTGCCCTTTTAAATATAGAAAACCCCATCACTTTTGATGAAAGAAAATGACTTGGAAGAAAAATTTTTTTTTTTTTTCTGCTCTCCCTTCAGGACTGACCTAATGAGTCTTTCTTTCACATTGGACCATGAAAGCCTCTTGAAAAGATCATATTACCATACTTTTGATAAATTCAGTAATTAATTTAGTTCTCATTTTACTTAACATGGAAACACCACTTAAGTTCGTCGATGACTGTCTTTCTGTTGAAACTGATCACGTGGCTTTCTCTGACTTTCCTCCCACTTCCTTGTCTACCTAATCTTGGTCTCGTCGTTGGCTCCTTGTATTTCCCACAATTCCTCCCACCTTAGTAAATGGTATCGTCATTTGCCTGGGTGAATATTCAGTCTGAAATCCTCACAATAATCCTTGTTTCATTTTTTTCCCCGATAGGTCTCATCCAAAACATGACCAGATCTTTCTGGCTGTATCTTTACATGGTATGTTTAACTTGCACTTCTCTGTCACCTCCACTGCTGCCATCCAAAGTCCCAGTGACCATCTCCCATGAGCTAAAGCAGTAGTTTACAAGTTATCTCTGTGCTTCCACTCGTGCCCTGCTACTAATTATTGACCACATATGAGCCACAATTACACCTATAATGCATAAATCATTCAAGTCACACTACTGCTTAAATCTCTACTGTAGCTTTCCATAACATGTAAGATAAAATCTGGTCTTTAATATGCCTTACATATTAAAGATACTACAATATCTGTTCCCTGCCTTTTTGTCTTATATCATTTCCTACTCTTTTCTCTCCTTATTCTATCTGGCAAAATAACCCACCAGATTATTCCTCCCTTGTGGCCTTTACATTTGCCATTAGCTCAGCCTAGATTACTCTTCCAACTGATCTTCATATCATTCTGAAATTTGCTCAAATATTAGGCCCTTCCTTGCCAATCTGCCTGAAATGGTATCTCTCACTCCTCTATCATTCTCTTTCCCCTTACCAAGCTTTTATTCATAGAAGATACAAGTAAAATAAACATTTTAGTTATTTATTTGTTTGTTTTCTGCTTCCCACATTTGAAACTAGACTGTAAGTTGCCTGAGATGATGGATTTTGTATCTTGCTCATTGCCATACCTCTAGAACTCAGATAAATGGCAAGCATATTATGAGAAACTAGATATATCTTTTCAAGAAATGCATATTGAAGACATTCTTGAGTTTGAAGAAATGATTTTTAAAATATGAATTAATCTTTTATCTCCACCAGTTTTCGACACCCAAGCCTATGATCATGTGCTAGACCTTTCAACCTATGCTGCAATCTTATAGCCCATTATTCCAGACCTTTCAATGTCTGATACATCCAGATCCCTTACTTCCATTTACAGAATCCCTCTTGTCTCCAAGGTGTGCGTTCTGAGCAACAGGAAGGATAAAATTGCTCTTCTCACCTTCCTTCTTCATGTGGCACCTCCCCATTCATCTGTCATGCTTCACGACAAATGCTGTGTCACCAGGTTGCTCCACAGCCTTCTCAACCTGGGTTATATGGACCTTTTATTTGGACTCAAAATATAGCTCTATTTTAGCACTTCTTTCTATTGTAGTCTTAAGCTTAATGTCCTCTAACTGCCACTGGACCATAAGCTCATGGACAAAAGGAAAGCAAGTCTTTTTCATCTTCATGTCCCCAAAGGCTAGCACTACTGGAACTTTATAAATCAGGAACTTAATAAATAGGTTGTGGATGCATGAGTGATTAAATCATATTACCAACTTATGACATTTTTGATGTAATAGGTTATACGTTGTTGCCATTTTTAAATAATGATGTTAAAAAGTATAAAATAGTATCTATATATTGCCTCTCCCCACCCAAAATGAGTGTAGTACTGTGGGAAAGACAATAAAAAGTTTGATTTTTCACCAAGCGTAACCCCACTGGGTCAAAGAGATGCAGGGTAGAAAGGTAAAAACAGTATTCAACCCAGAATTAGAACACATTTCTATTATTTTGCCACTAACTCTTAGTATTGTTTGGTGTAACCCATTTATTTCTGCTAAGACTTGGTTTCTTATTCTCTAATAAGAGAAAGTCAAGATGGTGTTCTCTGAGATCATATTATTTTGATATTATTTCATAGTCAAAAATTTTCGTGTAAGAATATGGCTTTCTTTAAGTGGTAGGGTTGTTTCCTTTGGATACATGCTTGTATAAGACTGCAAAGTTTTAAGTTTTGAAAAAAAAAACAGTTTGGCCGGGTGCGGTGGCTCAAGCCTGTAATCCCAGCACTTTGGGAGGCCGAGACAGGCGGATCACAAGGTCAGGAGATCGAGACCATCCTGGCTAACATGGTGAAACCCCGTCTCTACTGAAAAATACAAAAAACTAGCCGGGCGAGGTGGCGGGCGCCTGTATTCCCAGCTACTTGGGAGGCTGAGGCAGGAGAATGGCGTAAACCCGGGAGGCAGAGCTTGCAGTGAGCTGAGATCCGGCCACTGCACTCCAGCCCGGACGAGAGCGAGACTCCGTCTCAAAACAAAAACAAAAACAAAAACAAAAAACAAAAAAAAAAAGAGAAAAAAACAGTTCTTATTAATGCTATAGCATTTAATTTAATTGGAAATCCTAGCTCACATCTTACTCATAGTTAGTGTTCAAGTGTTGATTGATTGAGTCAGGATGATAGCATTAAGACTTCTATGTCCAAGGAAAACAGACAAAATTATTAGGATACAGTTGCTAAGATGCAGGAGAAATTTAAAGATATAGAAAATGGAATTTATTAGTTTTATTAAGCAGGCCAAGTTATATGCAATATAAAAGATCTTAAGAATGTGTCATAGGTTACTACATACTGTGTTGCTGTGAGACCTGCACTAGAAAGATCCAATGCTACCTGCGAAAAGTAACTATAGCAGACCATAAGGCAGCTAAGGAATTCAGACTACACATTGTATGTTGGCCACACCCAGTCTAGCAAGATTTATATACCCATTTTAATTTAGAAAGTCTGTAATATTCCTTTTGTAAAAAAAGCATCATGTCAGAGCAAATATGAAAAAAGGTGGAGAAAACCTCTCTGATTAACAAATTGCACATTAACTGGTACGATGACATGGTTTGAAAAGCAAAAATAGTACTTAGTTGCAAATTCAGGTGTATAGGACACATATAAAAATTTTTCATTAGACTCAGCTCACACTTACTTTTATTAAAATGTGCTTAATGTGATCTTCAGACTGTATATGAATAACATAGAAAAGAATCATTGAACAGCTATTTTATATATATATATATATACACACACACACACACACACACACACACACACAGCTATAAAAAAATACACACACACACATATGAGTAAGAAACTGGTTATATTCTGGAAGGAATTGTTTTTTGCTTTTTTTTCACTGGTCATTTTCCAGCTTTATCAGTCCCTGGCCAGAACTCCAGCCATGCAAGGAATTGAGTTCTTGAGAAGTGAATTACTTGAGGATTACAGATAGTTTGAGAATATGGGCTCAGTGCCATTACTGACCAATAGAAACAACCAATAGAAACATGCCAATAGAAACAACCAACAGAAACAACCAATAGAAACAACCAATAGAAACATGCCAATAGAAACAACCAATAGAAACATGCCAATAGAAACAACCGATAGAAACATGCCAATAGAAACAACAAAAAGCAGAGGGACTTTTCTAATGTGCTCATGTCAACATAACTACGTTGGTTAATCTTGAGTGCCCGTTATTGCCAGGGACAGGAACAGGTCTCCAGGGTATGTTCCATATATGCCCAGTGTTTCAAATATACCATTAAATCAGCAGTATTTACAACAAAATAAAATGTGACAATTTAGAAATAGGTGACTACATGATGAAACAGATACTAAATTCTCAATAGTTCCACAAGACATTTTCATAACATAGTAATCCAAACACAGTATTGAAAAAGTATTGAACAGTGACTTCTTTGTGAAATGAAACTTAGAAATTTAGAATTTGCTACATGCAGTAGTTTCTATTTGCATTATACACATAAATGATAACACATATTATATAAACACACTAAATATGGGAATAAGATTCTTAATTTTTCTACTTATGATACTAGCAAAGGAAAATCTATACAGTGTAAATACCTGTTTTGTTCTAGATGTTGAACACATGAAAAATTGTTAATATCCATTTGTCACTTAAGATTTAATGGCTCTTCCACTGCCCTGAAGGGTGAGTCCCAGAACAGGCAGTATTCATCACAAACTGACTCGAGAGCTGTGGGCCTTAAGGGAATATTGGGGGTAGTTTAGCAATACCCCCTGTGGCCTGTTGTGGTGATGACCACAGGGTGATGCTCCTTTTCCTTTGGAAAGGAGAGAAAAGAGTGGGAAGGACTGCGTCTTGTGGTTTGAGTGACAGCTCAGCCACAGTACAACAGAACAGGAAGAGTTCTGAGGTTTTTGACTCTGGTCCCTGATTCCTGGAGGATGGCAACTCTGGACCTATCTGGGACCTAGGGTGACTTGCACCCTGAAGGGAAGGACACAGGCCTGGCTGGCTTTGCCACCTGCTGATTGTCCAACCCCAGAGCCTTGAGCGAATATAGGCAGCAGCCAGGGAGTAGTTACAGCAGACCTTGGGCAACACCCAGTCCTGTGCCAGCTTTAGGTCTGACCCAGCACAGTCCTAGTGGTGGTGGCCAAGAGGTACATGTGTCACTCCACCCCTAGCTTCCAGTGGCTCAGAACAGAGAGAGACACTCTTTTTGTGTGGGAGGAAGAAGAAAGAGAACAAGAGTTTTCACCCAGTAATCTATAGAATTCGTTCAGATCTTGTCCAAGGCCATCAAGGTAGTACGTCTATGAGTCTGCAAGAACCACGGCATCACTGGTCTTAGGGTGCCCCCTAAAACTGTTATAGCTTAGATAACAATACCCAAGTCCTTCTGAATATCTGGAAAGCTTTGCCAAGAAGGATGGGGACAAACAAGCTGAAAAGGTGAAGACTACAATAAATACCTCGTTTTTAATGCCCAGACATCCAAGAACATCTAGCAGTATCAACACCATCCAGGAAAACATGACTTCACCAAATGAACTAAATAAGGTAGCAGGAACCAATCATAGTGAAACAGAGATATGTGACTTTTCAGACAGATAATTCAAAATAGCTGTTTTGAGGAAACTGAAATTCAAGATAAAGCAGAGTAGGAATTCAGAATTCTATCAGATAAATTTCACAAACAGATTAAAATAATTATACATTTAAAATAACTAATTACATATCATATAATTATGTTTTTAAAATTATTTTAATTAAAAAGAATCAAGCAGAAATTCTGGATTTAAAAAGGTAATTGGCATACTGAAGAATGCATCAGGGTCTTTTACTAGCACAAGTGATCAACCAGAAGAATTGGTGAGCTTGAAGACAGGTTATTTGAAAATGCGCAATCAGTGAAAGCAAAAGAGGAAATAATGATTTTTAAAAACGAAGCACACCTACAGGGTCTAGAAAATAGCCCCCAAAGGGAAATCTAATAGTTATTGGCCATAAAGAGGAGGTAGAAAAAGAGATGGGGTAGACAGTTAATTCAAAGATATAATAACAAAACCCTAGGGAAAGATATCAATATCCAAGTACAAGAAGGTTATAAAACACTAAGCAGATTTAACCCAAAGAAGACTAGCTCAAGGCATTTAATAATCAACTCCAAAAGGTCAAGGATAAAGAAAGGATTCTAAAAGCAACAAGAGAAAAAAACATATAGCAGGCAATGGAGCTTCAGTATGTCTAGCAGCAGACTTTTCCATCGAAACCTTACAGACCAGGAGAGAATGGCATGACATATTTACGGTGCTGAAAGAAAAATACTTTTACTCTAAAATAGTATATCTGGTGACGATATCCTTCAAATATAAAGGAGAAATAAAGACTTTCCAAGACAAACAGAAGCTGAGGGATTTTATCAACACCAGACCTGTCCTATGAGAAATGCTAAAGGGAGTACTTCAGTCAGAAAGATAAAGGATGTTAATGAGCAATAAGAAATCACCTGAAAGTACAAACTCACTGGTAATATTAAGTACACAGAAAAACACGGAATATTGTAACACAGTAACTGAGGTATAAACTAGTCATCCTAAGTAAAAAGACTAAATGATGAACCAATAAAAAAATAATAACTACAACAATTTTTGAAGACACAGACAGTACAATAAGATAAAAATGGAAACAACAAAAAGTTAAAAAGCAGAAGGATAAAGGTAAGGCTAGAGTTTTTATTATTACTTGTGTTTGTTTGTTTGTTTATGCAAACAGTGTTAGTTGTTATCAGCTTAAAAAAATGGGTTATAAGACAGTATTTGGAAGCCCCATGGTAACCACAAACCAAAAAACAAACAATGGATACACAAAAAATAGAAAGCAAGAAACTAAACTATATCACCAGAGAAAATCACCGTCACTAAAGGAAGACAGGAAGGAAGAAAAGAAGGAAGAGAAGACAAAACAAAAACAAAAACAAAAACCAGAAAACAAATAACAACATGGCAAAAGTAACTTCTTACTTATCAATGATAACATTGAATGTAAATGAACTAAACTCTCCAATCAAAAGACATACAGTAGCTGAATAGATGAAAAAGAAAAACCCTTCGATCTGTTGCCTACAAGAAACACACTTCACCTATAAAGAGACACATTGACTGAAAAATAAAGGGATGGAAAAAGATATATTCCATGCGAATAGAAACCAAAAAAGAAAAAGAGTAGCTATACTTATAACAGACAAATTACATTTCATGACAAAAACTATAATAAGAGGCAAAGAAGGTCACTATATAATGATGAAGGTGTCATTTCAGCAAGAGGATATAACAGTTTTAAATACATATACATTGAACAATAATATTTGCTATATAAAGCAAATATTATTAGAACTAAAGAGAGAAATGGGCCTCAATACAGTAATAGCTAGAGAATTCAACACCTCACCTTCAGCACTGGACAGATCTTCTGGACAGATAATCAACAAAGAAACATCACACTTAATCTGCACTGTAGACTGAATGAATTTAATGCATATTTACAGAACATTTCATCCAATGGCTACAGATCACACATTCTTTCCCTCAGGATATGGATGATTCTCAAGGATAGACCATATGTTAGGTCACAAAACAAGACTTAAAACATTCAAAAAATTAAAATAATATTAAGCATATTCTCTGACCACTATGGAATAAAACTAGAAATTGGTAACAAGAGGAATGTTTGAAACTCTACAAATACAGGAAAATTAATATGCTCCTGAATGAAGAGTGGGCCAATGAGTAAATTAAGGAGGAAATTGAAAAATGTCTTGAAACAAATGATGATGGAAACACAACATGCCAAAAAACCTATGGGATATGATAAAAGCAGTACTAAGAGGGAAGTTTATAGCTATAACTGTCTACATAAAAAAAGAAGAAAAACTTCAAATAAACAACCTAATGATGCAGCTTAAAGAAATAGAAAAGCAAGAGCAAACCAAACTTAAAATTAGTGGAAGAAAGAAATAATAAAGATCAGAGCATAAATAAATAAAATTGAAATGAAGAAAACAATACAAAAGACCAATGAAACAAAAATGTGGTTTATTGAAAAGTTAAACACACTTGACAAGCCTTTAGTCAGACTAGGAAAAAAAGATCCAAATAAATAAAATCAGAGATGAAAAAGGAGACATTACAACTGATACCACAGAAATTAAAAGGATTATTAGTGACTACAATGAGCAACTATATTCCAATAAATTGGTAAATCTAGGAGAAATAGACAAATTCTTAGACACATGCAACCTCGCAAGGTTTAACCAGGAAGAAATTCAAAACCTGAAGAGATGAATAACAAGTAACAAGATCGAAGTCATAATAAAAACTCTGCCAATAAGAAAAGCACAGGAACTGAAGGGGGAAATCGGAAAGCCTTTCCTCTAAGATCTGGAACATGACAAGGATGCTTACTTTCACCACTGTTATTCAACATAGTATTGAAAATCCTAAGCTAGAGAACAAAATAAAGCGCATCCAAATTGGAGTGGAAGAAGTTAAATGATCATATCATAAGATGATATGATCTTATATTCAGGAAAACCTAAAAACTCCACAAAAAAAAAAAAAAAAACTATTAGAACTGATAATCAAATTCTGCAAAGTTGTAAGATACAAAATTAACATACAAAAACCAGTAGCATTTCTATATGCCAACAATGAGCAATCTGAAACAAA